>NW_004524585.1:9375442-9384426 GCF_000260255.1 Octodon degus | reverse complement strand
AGAGAGAGAGAGAGAGAGAGAGAGAGAGAGAGAGAGAGAGAGAGAGAGAGAGAACAAATCCTTGAAAAAGATTTGAGCAGGCATTATGGCACATGCCTATAATCCCAGCACAGGGGAAGCTGAGGCAGGAGGATCACTGTGAGTTCAAGGCCAGCCTAAACTGCACAGTGAAACACTGTATCAAAAAGGAAAAAGAAAAGGACTTGAAAGCAATTTACAGCAGTTTATACATATACATATAGTAAAAGGTGAATAACAAAACATACAAATGGATAGAAAGGCAAAATAAAACTAGAGAAGTTAAACCAAGAATAGCATAAGTCCGGAAATGAGGTGCCATACGTATTGTTTCAGGTGTTGTAGAAGTCTGCAATCTAGTTCCTTAGAGCTGCGACATTTGTAGTACACATAAGGTAAAATCAAAGCAGTTACTGTCAGAACACCTTCTTCTCCTATATTCCACGGTCCTGGTCCTAAGGGCAGAGCCAGGGATCTCCCAGGTGGGTACTGAGCACTTGGTGCATGAACACTCACACACTAGGTACAAGATTTAGCTCCCTGGCATTCCTGTAAAGTCCTTAGTATAAGCAGACAGCAAACGTGAAGGAGCCACAAGAAGGGGGCCCTAAAACACAGCTCCTTGCTGCTCTGTTTTACTCTAAAAATGAACTGAGATCATCTAGACATGGAAAGAGATGTGTCATGCAGCTCAAACACCACCACGAGGCACCTGGTCGTGGGACTCCCAGACCTGGACTCAGACTGGGCCCTGGTTCTTCTCAGAGGCACTAACCAGCCAGGGATATAGCTCAGCAACAGAAGCGCCTGCCTGGCAAGTGCAGGGTCCTGAGTTCGGTTCCCAGTACCAAAACCAAAGCAAAAACAAAAGGCACTACCCACTAGCTGCCCTTGCAGCCACTGCTTCTGTCAAATGAGATGAAATGAATGTGCCCAGCCCCAAGAGCAGCCCAATCTGTGGCTTCAAACAGTAGAGCTCTATCTAAATTAATAGAAGAAAATATATACGAAAGGAACTATAAGAAATGCAAAGGAAAAAATTCCAGGTGGCGAAAAAGGTTGACGAACTAGAAAATAAATATTTAGAGTAGGCTAACTGATAGTTTTCCCAGTACTCTCTCTTGCTGGGTATTTTTTAAAAATCATCCCTACCTATTAACTGTTCCCCAGTGAGAAATGTATGTGTAATAATTAAACCCACATCCTCACCCATTTGACCTGGCAAATTAACAGTCAAGCAATGAAAGGAAGTTCCTTTTAAGCGCTACTCATTTTGGTTGATTTGCTTAGAATGTCAAGAAGGCATTTTTGAACATGGTGGTGACCTGCACAGGAAGGTCATGGAATTTAGTTATGTTTATAATTCTTTTTGAGATTGATAAGATGGCACCAGGTATAGAATTCCCAGCACATTGCAGAGCCATCCAATGAACACCAGTAATTAAAGCACAAAGTGAGAAAGTTTTAGCCAGGTGGTGGTACATGCCTGTAATCCCAGTACTCGGCAGGCAGGCACTTCTGCAAGCTGAGCTATCTATCCGGCCCCTATTCCCAGCACTTAGAAGGCTGAGTGAGGACTCCTGTGAGTTCGAGGCCAGCTTAAACTACATAGTGAGACTGTCTCAATAAAAGGGGGAGGCAGGGGTGCAGCTCAGCAGCACAGTGCTTGCCTGAAAGCTCGAGGTCTTGAGTTCGTTTCCCGGTTTAAAAAAAAATTCAAAAAAGGTTCAAAATAAGAAGGTTCTGGTGTGTCTACCTTCTCAAATGCACGTACAATTCAGTGCCTCCGATAAATGAGAGGATGGAGAAAGACAGGAGGTGAAAGTAGTCCACCCAGTATACCCTGTTCTGAAAGGTCACTGAATATCATTTCTTTCTTTTCTAAAGTGCATTTGAAAAACTTAAGAGAAAAAAAAAAAATACTGTTGTCAGAGGCTAAAATGTCCTTGGCTCCTTTTTGGCTAGCTGCTTCAATTAGGCCACAGGCCAAAGGAAGAAAAAAATGCCAGTGGTCCAAGTATCACTCACCAAAAATATAACTAAAATTAGGGCAGAAGGAAAGGAGAGGCCCCTAAGGGTTGGTTAGTGAGGGAATTCTGGGGGCACAAAGGCTCCCCGGAGAATTAATTACCCAGCCCAGGTCCCCAGGAACACACGGGAGGACTTGTACCTCACACAGTTGGAATTCCTGAGGGTGAGCACAGGCTTAGCTACGCCTTCCAGTAAACCAAAGGTTTAGCCTATGCCTTCCAGTATACCTAAAACTGGACTCACAGAAACTGCGGCAGTTGTGTGCAGTGCTCTCAGAGTCAAAAGTTCGGTCTCAAGTTACAAAAAAAAATGCTTTCTAGATAAACCAAAGAGAATTTGCCTTGTGAAAATGTTTCAACAGTGCACATTAGGCAATCTATACACAGAGTCGCAAACACACCACGTTACCACTACTGACTCCTACCAGCCTTCCCGTCTTTGGCACCACTCTCTTAACCTGGGCTAGATACACGCCCATCCTCTTAGCAGCTGAACCACACTCTGGTCTGGTTCTTGGTGCTTGGCATTCTCTCTGGTACTAAGGCCTAGGTGCTTAGTGTTTTCTTCATCAATGCTGACGGGATCCAATAATTTCTTTTAATTCAACTCTTTTATTCTACAGAACAGGAAACTTAGTGTGAGCGAACTTGATTTATTCCTATTCCTCTCTTTTTATTCTTTTAATGTTATGGTTTGGCTCTTAAGTGCTTCCCACAGTTAGTGTGTAAAAGCTTGGTCCACATTTGATTGCATTTCTGAGAGGAGTAGGACCTTTGGGAGCTGGGTTCTAATGGAAAGAAGGTAGATCCCAGGGCTGGGTTCTCAAAGTGTCTACTGAGAACCTGGGCTCCTTCTCCCTGCTTCCTGGCCACCGTACGGGAGCAGCATTCTCTGCTACGCACTCCTGCTGCCAGGTCCCAGACCCAAAAGTAACAGGACCCCCATATACTGATGCCCCAGAAACTGTGAGCCAAAGCAAATCTCCCTCCTTTATTGTCTTTTTGAGACAGGGTCTCACCATGCAGATCAGGCTGGCCTTGAGCTCACTTCATAGCCCAGGCTGGAACAACTCACAATAATCCTCCTGCCTCAGTGTTGGGATTACAGTATGCCACCATGCTGGGCTTATCTCCTTTCTTTTATATTGATAGGCTATGGTATTTTGTCACTGTGACAGAAATTTGAATAATAATAATAATAATACAATAATATTGTCCCAATTTATTTCCTGCTCAGCTCTCTAAACCATGTATGGCTGCAGCATGATGCTCCTGGTTTCTTTGTGGTACTTGTTCTGGTTCTACCCCAGAAGACCCACAGGTACACCCCTCATTTCCAGTGTCCCCAGTTATAATTGTTTGTAGCTTGGCACATTAAGGGACCCCTACATCTTGAACTAAGGGCCCAGACCAGAAATGGGTTACTATACTATCATGGGGAGACACTATTCACCAATATCAGAACAATTTTGGCCAATTTTTTGTTTACCCTAGTTGGTTAAAGGAAGCTTCAAGGTAAAGATTTTTAAGAGGCAAAACTGCATGGGCTAGACTTTTAGCAATGTCGTATTGAACCCTATTGCCACATGCATCAAGCGGCCCACCTTATCGTGCATATCCCAGCACCTCCACTTTCCTAGGGGTTCTAGTCCAGTTTCAGGGGGAAAAAAAATGCAGGCTACAACATTGTCCTACCACATTCCTGCCCAACACACACACACACACACACACACACACACACACACACACACCCTGCATGTACCCCCACTGAATCTTTCCCCAGGAGGGGAGAGCTCAGTAGGTCAGTCCCAAGCCGATCATCTTGAGAATGCCCAGAGAGTCCTTCATTCACTCTTTGTGGGGAGCTTCGCATCACTAGGTTTATAACCAAGTACAATGATGAAACCTAGCAGCCCAAAGTCTGGAAGAGTTCCTGCCCAGCATGGATGCCGTGATACACAGAACCATATTCCTACAAAGGAGGCTGGGAATACCCTGTGAACAACCTTCACGTAAAATGGAAGACCCTCCCTCCATAATGAAGGCATGTTTTCCTAATGGTGACTAGAGGAAAGGAAGCTCCATCTCCCTCGCAGAAGCCACGGACAGTGAGGACTGTGCTCCTCTCTGTCCCTCTGGGCTTTCCACAGTAGAAACCATCCTCAGTGTAAGTGGTCAGTTGGGTTTGTGTTTTATTCAAGTGTGTAATAAATTCCAACTTCAGAAACACAGAAAATGGGTATAATATTAATGGAAAGAAATCGCCTACATTTTCCACGTGCATACATAGCTCCTATGGGAAAAATAGTCTTTAGGGATGGAGATAAGCAGTGTGGCTCTCTCTTTGCACACGTCTTCATGGCCTGCCACACACATGCGTGCCTGGCGGTGCTACCTGCTTGCTCGTGGCTACACACTTGCTGCCATGACAATGTACTGTGTGCACATCCTGAGCTCAAGGCTGTTTGTTGGAGTAGCTGTTTGATTTATGTCAAACAAAAAGGTAGTTCACCCAACTCCCTAAGTCACATAATTTTTTAATTGAAGCACCAGTGGTTTTTAGACTGGAAGAAGATAAACGCCAAGACAAGAACTCTTACAACACATCCATCACGGCAGTTCTGTCTTCACACAGCTTGTCACATACAGAGCACTATATTTGAATATTGAGAAGCATCATGGGTAACCCCAGCACTTGAGAGGCCGGGAAAAGAGGATCGCTGGGAGTTCAAAGCCTGGGTTAAAAAGTAACTTTAAGACCATCCTGAAGTGCACGAGACTGTCTCCAAAAAATAAATAAATAAATAATAAATAAACCATTGAGATACCTGAGGTTCTGATCATTGGAATATCAAAAATGGAACAATATTAGTATAACATTTTAAAATCAGTTTACCAGATGTCCTAATCTTAATGATGTTGCCTGTTAGACACAAATTAGAAAGCAAGGAAGTTTCTAGGTCCAGCATACAGTACTTTTTTCTAACATTTCTTTGACCTGATTAGGGCTCTTTCTTGGTGGGGGGGGAACCATCACCTTATAAATCTGTGTCAACAAAGACTCAACACCTTTCCCTAGAACACAGCCAGCAGCAACCAGAGCACCGCCTAGGAGAGCCTTGGTAACCGCGGCCCACCAGCGCCAAGCCAAAGGCAGGAGCTGAGTGGCACGGGGCAGTGCTGCTCCTTACAGTCCCTGCAACTGCAGCTAAGCCCCCGGAGGCTTCTCAACCCTGAACAGAACACAGCAGTTCCAACTGGAACCCTGAGTCCCTATCTTGTCACTACTTCAGTCGCTTAAGAAGAGCTCGCACAGAGCCTGGCTATGAGGGAAGCTGCGCCCTCTCCCTTACAGTGAGCACTGTGCTGTACCAAAGGAGGGAAAATAAGGTCTGCACCCTAGGACTTGCATACACTGAGAGGTCCCGCCCTCTTCAGTACACTCCTTGATGCATTTTGCCATCCACAAAAACTCTCTGCATACGCCCCTGGGACTTCTTTGAATTACCGGTAAATCCAACTCAATCACCTAAAGACTTCTAATTTTAAAAAACAGGCACATTTTGACTTTCCACTTGTGATACAGAAAAGCCACTTAAAGAATGAAGTCGGGGCTGGGGTGGGCACTCCATCATTGCTATTGCCAAGCACGTGTGAGGGCTTGGATTTCATCCTCCAAACCACAAAAATAAAGAATGAGGCTGGATTTCACCTCGCAGTACATGTGCCTCAATGTATTTCTCAGACTCAGGCTTCACCCTGCTTCTCAGTGCAGCAGGTGGTGTGAAGGCGAGGAAGTGAAGCCTGGGAAGAAGAGTCCAGAGCAGCCCGGCCAGGCCACAGCTCGTCACCAGCGCCCTGGTGTCCCCAGCAGGAGGGGTTCTGGGTGAGAAGGAAACTGTCCATTGTTGCCATCTCCCTGCAGGCAACTGACTGTGGGAGGTGCAAGGTGGGCCGTAGAGCAGTGGTCACCCTGACACTCAAGCCCAAGAGTTGGAAGGGCTGGGGTGTGCTTGGAGCCAACACTGACGTGGAACTTGTTCATTCTTGTTTTCTAAATGGGCAATGTTTGGTTTGCCACCTATTCATTGTTACCCTATTTCTAGAATTCACATGGCCCCTTACCTCGAGAAAAAATGCATGATATCTTATGAGCTGGATGCACCATGTTACTATTTCCTCAGTGTTCCTGCCGCTAAATGACTACATCTTCGTTAGTTTTTCTTTTTTGGTACTGACGATTAGACCCAGAGGTACTCTCCTACTAAGCTATATCCCCTGCTGTTCTGTTTTATTTTATGAGTCTCATTAAATTTGAGTCCAGGTTAGCCATAAACTCACAGTCCTCCTAACTCATCATCCGAAGAGGTTGGGGTTATAAGTGAGCTCTATACCATGAGTGATAGCAGAAAATTTTGACAAAGAGGAAAACAACAGGTACTTCTGATTTGACTGCAGGGCACAGCTAGTGGACACAGCAAACAGGTACCTGTTAATGAAGACATGAACTAAACTGATGGTGCAACCTCAAAATCTCAGCACTGTGGGAAGATGACTAGACAATTTAGCAAGACATGGCCTTAAAACACAAAGGGGGGCAGGGAGTAGCTCAATGCAAATGCCCTAGGTTCAACTCCCTAGACCCGCTCCCACCAGAGACATGAGCTTCTTTAGTAACATCAAGATGTTATACTTTAAAGCTAGTTGTCTGCCTATATTCAGATAAAATGAATTCTACCTTGAGCATATGACTTATAACACTATGGAAGTAAAAGAACATGACCCTTAATAGAAGAGCTACCTTTTTCTTATAAAACCTATGTTTCTGGGGAGCCAATAAGCAAATACAAGATCCTAACGCTAGGCAGGAAAAGTGCCAGGAAAACCTGTGTGTGCTGACAGAACCCTCCAGCCAGAGAGCATCCATCTCCATTCACACACAAGCCGAGCAGTTCAAGGAGGGAAGCGCCAATGAGCTCTCCAATCAATAGGGCGAAGTATAGAGATTGATCTCAGCCCAGACTGAGTGCATTAACGAGCCCCTCTCTATGACCTTTGCCCGCTGGTATAAATTAGACTCCACCACAAACCACACTCTTGGATGGGGACCTTCAGTCTTTGCTTGCTTTTAATAAAACACTGCAGGCAGACCTCAAAGATGACTACAGAGGCTGGGTGTGGTGGTGCAGGCCTGGAATCTCAGTGTTTGGGAGGCCAAGAGGCAGGAGGACCCTTGGAAGTTCAAGGTCAGCCTGGGCTACATAGGCGAACTCAAGGCCGGCCTGAGCTACACAGCGAGACAGTGACTCCAAAAACAAAAATAAAATGAAATTTTTAAAAAAGAGACTGTGAAAAAGTTATAGGCCATCTTTTTAAAGGAGTGGATCCTGCAGAAATAATATATTGTGTTTGAGATTATAGGTAAGAAAGGGTAAGTGCAAGCTTTAAAATAAAGCATATTTTAAGAATCACTGTTTTACAAGAAAAGATGCTGAATGCTTCTAAGCAAGATACCCTGCTAATAGTTTTGCTTCATTGTCTCAAAAAAGTTTGGGATGATGCAGCATCCTCAAATTTCTGCTTCTTGAACTTCCCCCACCTCCATTTCCTTAGGATTCCTGCAATAAAGCACACTATGGGCGCACTTTTCTTTGTAATCCCAGCTACTCATTAGGCTGAGCAGGAAGACGGCCAATTTGAGGCCAGCCTGGGCAACTTAGCCAGGCCCTGTCTCAAGATTTCCAAATGGTTGAAGATGTATGTAGCCCTCTGGTAGAGTGTGTCCCTGGCATGCTGGAGGCCTTTAGTTCAGGCCCCAGGAAGAGCAGCACCGTAACTGTGCAATCATGACTGCTGATTAGAATAAAACCTCAAGAGAACTGCAGTAGATGGATGTCCTTCCACATGCCCATGTGCGAGCTCTCAGTCTCACTAACGCTGCAGGCACTGACACGTAGAGGGGAACCGTACATACTCCAGAGTCCAAGGGTAGGAGCCACAGAATCATGCAGGCCTGGTGCAAGCCCAGGCTCCTCCAGAGAGAAGCAACACAAACTTGTGAGCTCAGGCCAGTGCCTGAAGTCCCCGAGTCTTACTTCCTTCTGGCTCAGTCAGTCTCTTGATCAGTACTGGCATAACCCAGCTCTGAGCCTTGTAAGGATTAACTGAGCTAATGCCCAGCTGGAACGTAAGACAAGACTTGGGCTAGATAATTGATCGCCACTGTTAGAATACATCATCGCTCTTCCACATAGGTTAGAACTAGCTCCCAATGTGTAGCTTGATCCAATAGGACAAAGTTCCTCATGTGTGTGAACATGCCCATGTCCTAGGGAGAAAACACAGGCTGACACGCAGGCCTGAGCCTGTGAGTCAGTGACTCACACCACCTCCTTCTTGTCACCATGGCCCAGTGGCCTCATGGGGACTGGCACTACCAGGACGGCACCTGTGACTCCCTGTATCCAGAGAAGGGTTCCCGTTTCCCTGGGTATCTCTCTCACATTTCTATTTATTTGCTCATCTGAAAAATCTAATTTGGGAAATGCATTCAGTTGGTATTAAACTTTAATCCTTAGGAAAGATCAGTTAATACCACTTGAGTAATAATATTTAAATCAGTGGTTTTACAATGTGGTCAGGAGGTTCCGGAGGTTAAAACTCTTTTCTCAGTTACGCCAAGATGTGATTTGCCCTCTTGACCCTCCACCTCTCGGGAGTGCACTGAGGGCCTGGAATGTGATGACATCATTGCTCTGGTGGCAGATGGAATGTGCACTTGCGAGTCCTTGTGTTTTAACTATTTCTCTGTTTTAACTCCTGGTACATTAATATTGATAGATAAAAATTCCCACAGGTCCTGGGGGCATTCCTCAGTAGTAGCTCCAGTATTTAGCATGGCCTTGGGCTCAATCTCTCACATAACATATATATACA
>NW_004524585.1:9373104-9375342 GCF_000260255.1 Octodon degus | reverse complement strand
AGGTCTGTCTGAAAAACCAAAAAAAAAAAAAAAAAACCCTTAGACATGGTAGTGTATGCCTGGAATCTCAGCACTCTCAGAGTGCCGAGGCAGAAGGGTCACAACTTTGAGGCCATCCTGAGCTACTCCAACTTTTGTCTTGAAACAAAACAAAAATTTTAAAGGGCTGGGAATATAACCCATGTGGCAAGGCTCTGGGTTCCATCCCTGGTACTACAAAACAACAACAATAACAACAAAAAGACAAGCTAAAGATCTTTGGAGTCCTTCATCATGCTCAAGAGTTCTAAGTGCTGAGACTGAAATGTTTGAGAACAGTGCATTAAATTAAAATCCACCATTTCCATATCATCAAAAATGATAAATATGACAGATGGTGACAGGTTGAAACTTTGGAATAATAACTACTGAACTCAAAACAGCAACAAGAAGGGGCAAGAAATAGTTGAGGGGATAAACAAGCAACAAAAAATAGGTTGGGAAATAGTGTCATTGTGACCATCATATGTCCCTCTTCTCCTCAGATGGCAGGAGGTTCCATGCCTACATTTACATTTGTCACATCAATGTCTTTGTCTTAAAAGAGATGGAGAACACTGACAACAGGATAGCTGGAGGGGTAGAGGTAACTTTTTCTGCTTATACAACAGGAAGTTGTGAAATGACACGAGCCAATTTCAAGCCCAGGTTAATAAGTGGAAGACACTGTATGGGAGCACAGAACAGAAAAATTATCAGAGGCCTACAAGAAGTTTCCTGGGTGTGAGGAATGCGTCCACACTTGGCAAGCAACCAAACTACTACGGTGGCATTTGCAAGAAAGCACGAGAATGAGTAGAGCTAAAAGCAAGGGAGGCAGCCACAAAAATTTAGAGAAAATGTTGTTTTGGTGTTGGACAGATGCTCAGCAGGAACAAGTGAAAGAAAACTAAGTAATGACAGAGACATCGGGCCCTTGAGGAGTTCTGGGGATGCGAGGACAGCCAGGGATGTCACATCACATCTCTACTTGCCAAGGTAGGACGGTGGCAGGTGGCTGGCTAGCTCCGAAGGGGCTGTGTGTCCAGCTGAGGAACAGCACTGAGGTACGGGCTGCTGAGAGCACCAGTGAGAGGCGGAGAGTAAAGATTGGGCAAGGGATGAAAACCCAGATAAACACAAGAAAGTGGGGTGTGGATCAGAGTGAATGCTCTGAAGAGACGGGTCCCCTCCAGCTACACAGGCAGAGAACAAAACGGAGCTGCAGGCGTGAATGCAAACCTTCCTGGAGAGAAGGTGGGGAGCAGAGGTGTGCGTGCACATGTGCATACGCTAGCAAAACCATGGGTGCACAAGGCTCAGTGTGGCTGAGAAAGGACATTTGGCTACTAGAAGAGACTGTATGCACATAGCTACAGCAGGGCCAGCAAGGGCCATGGTGACAGGACAGGAAGCACACGAAGAAAATCCTCAGCTCCTGCAGAAACTAAAATTGATCTACCCTTTGTTTTCATGTCTCCAGTTTTAACCCAGGTCAGGGCTACAGAGAAAAAAAGGGACACCAGTTTTCTGAGACTGGACCCTCCCTGAGGGGACTTCTATTATTGCACTCACCATATTGTAAAGTAATTAAGTGAGCTTTTTAGTTCTAAAAAATGCTTCCGGAACTCATTCTCTCCCCGCCCTCATACCTTTCCATTAATAATAGACTCTATTATTTGGCATAAATAACACTTGTTTGGCATCCTAATGCAGGGAAGGCTGAATGTCCCTAGTCCCTTCCAGCAGTAACTGAGTCAGACTGGATCCTGGGAGCTCCTTCCTACCCTAACTCCAAGCTGCACGAGAGAATTCCTGACAGACTGACAGACTCCCAACTAACCGCTCCCTGTCTCCCTTCCTGTCCTTTAGGGCTGAATAGGAGCCAACCAAGGCTTCTGTCAGCATCTCTCCCAGCAGCAGAAGGAGACTTCATGGGCTCAGACTGCCTCTAAGAATTGTTTTCACTACCGAGGACACAAATGCATGTGCATTTCACTGAGTCGGCTACTTCTAAGGGCTTTTTTTTTTTTGGATGGTTTTCACTGAGTTACCCAGTTGCTCAAACAGGAATCTGTGATCCTTCTACTTCACCTCCCAGATGGTTGGGATTATAGGTGTCCACCACCACACCTAGCACCACTAGGCACTTAAAGCATTTAGCATTCATACAGGAAGGAGAAAGCCAACAGTTCTTGACTTTGTGCTATCTAATATATA
>NW_004524585.1:9367617-9373004 GCF_000260255.1 Octodon degus | reverse complement strand
TTTTTACCCAACAAGAACTTGTGTTTAGTTAATTCCTATAAAAATCTCCAACAAAAGAGGTTAATACCACTTTAGAAGCCAAGGAAAGTAAGCCTTCAGAGAGCTGAAAGTGAATAAACAAGGACGCAGGGCCTTTGCCGAGGGTCCTCTTTCCACCGGCATCAGGCAGAGGCACTCCTGGTTGTCAGGGGCACGGAGGATCTTGTGTCCGCCTGAGGGCAGCCCTTGGGGCACTCCCGCTGCCTCTCTTCTCTCCAGCTTCTGCAAGTCGCTTCACCTGGTGCAAAGCAGCTTGGCCTGGGCCCTAAAGCATTAGTACTAAACTAGATTTTTAGAGATATGCAATGTAGTATTATTTTGTACCTAGAAAACCAGACTGTCTTTTGGTGGAAGTATTTCCATTTGTGAATCTAGAGCCTCTTGACATGGTATTTTTATTATGCCAAAATGTTGCTTTTTCTCATACTATAAAAGCAATGAATTAGAGAAAGATG
Source organism: Octodon degus (assembly GCF_000260255.1). Lineage (NCBI taxonomy): Eukaryota > Metazoa > Chordata > Mammalia > Rodentia > Octodontidae > Octodon > Octodon degus. The sequence continues at coordinate 9,372,510 of NW_004524585.1, read as the reverse complement.
CTAGCTACACAGGGATTAACGGACTGCTAATGAGATTGCTTGGAATAACTTGCTCCTCACTAGAAATAACGGCAGATCTATGAGGTTTATGCACATGAAAGCTTTGAGTTTATCTGAAAGCCTACATAATAGGCCTCATTTAGCTGTTACACATAAATAATACTCAGGCAAGTTTCAAATCCATTGTTAGTTATTCATGCGATTTTCACATTTGTGATCAGCTCATTTACATAGTGTTTTAAACTATAAATTTAATCATTTATCTTTAAAAACTTAGCATTTTCCCCTTGTAGAAATCTGAGCTTCAGGGGCAGACCAGAGAGCACAGTGGACTAAATGCCTGCTTAGGTAAGCGCAGGGACCGAGGTTAGATTCCCGGCACCACACGCGGTGTGGGCTCCAACTCCAGGGCACAAAGAGAGGGTGAGCCAGGGAGTGGTGAACCACGCCTATAATCCCAGCACTGAGGAGGCTGAAAACAGGTGGATCACTATGAGTCCAATCTGCATAGTGAGACCCTGTACCAAATATTTTTTTTTATATTATTTAAAGAAATCTGAGCTACAGAAAAGAATACTATTAAGATCATTGTTGCGCAGCAGTGGGAAGTATTCCTGACCTCACTGTGCACACAGCAGGGAGATTAAGTGTAGGTGAAGGTTAAGCAGTGGTGGAACAGAGATCTTTAGGACCTGCACCTACCTCCTCTGTTAGGCTAAATGACTACTGCTTTTGTTAGTACACTTGTGCAGTCATTTAATAATAAAGATTTGTAACAAATATACAATGAAATACACTCTCCAAAAGCAGAGATTTTCATCTATACTCATCATGAGGAATTCCCAAGCGCCCCCCGCAATTGTTATCGGACCCACACCTGACATTGGATAAATATTTACTGAGGTGGACCCTCTTCCAGGTGTGGTGGTGCACACCTGTAATCACACCAGTCCGGAGGCTGAGGCGGGAAGATAACAGAGCTCAAGCCCAGCCTGGGTACACAGTGAGTTCAAGGCAGCTTGAGCTGTATATTGAGGTCTGTCTGAAAAACCAAAAAAAAAAAAAAAAACCAAATGAACAAACAAGGAATCTCAAGACTATCTGGCCAGCACTATGGTAAAGAACCTGTAAAGAATATCTACAAAGGTGTCTGACCTTGTACTGCTCAGGAGGTCTTGCTGATCCCTGTGTGAGCCAGTCTTTCACGGTGCAATGACTGTTATGAGGCTGTACAGAAACCCTCAAAATGCATTAAAATCTTACTGCTTTTCCTATTTGAGTTGGTTAAAGATCAAATAGATCATCATCTTTAACTTATTAATTACTTAAAAGGGAAAAGAGAATTTAGAGGAAACATCAAATAAACTTTATGTTGAACATTACTTGGATAACAAATGAGAATATTTGTTACTTCAGAGGCAGTTGGAATAAATTCTTTGGGATAAAATGAATTGACCTGAATTTTAGAAATATAATAAATTGAATTATTATATACATTTCTTTAAAAATGTTTTATACTCTGCCCCATATGTTTAGAAATAAAGTTGCTTATAAAATGGCATTAAAGTCATAATATTGCTGCATATGATTGATATCTAGTATCTGTAAACTATTGTCCTACTTTTGCAAAATTCACTGATAGGTAAATTCTGAAGATTAATGTCATTATTTTAAAAATCAGAATTTCATTCTAAAATCACTTATACCCAAAAACTCAGAGTTATATAAACTAAGTTTCATTTGTACAGTTTATGTTAGAAGGGTTATCTTAATTTTGACCAAAAAAGCAAAAATGCTTTTAGGTAGTTCACATACATTTCTTTATTTTAAAGAAAAATATTTTACATTAAAAGCAGATTAGTAAGTGCAAAGCTTTGGAGGTTTACAGCCAGTGTTTTGAGGGCTTAGGTTGAGAACCTGACAACTAATTATAAAAGCCTGAGTAGACTGATCAATTATTCAGATCAACATTAGGTACCTATTATACCCAGGAACATGGGAATCGCGTCTCCCTGAAGTAATGTACTAAAATTATGAGTCTAAAGCACTTTAATGTGAAATGTGAAGACATAGCAGTCTTACTATGAAGGCTCATTTCAAATAAGGAGTGAGCTTCATGTACACATTAGACACAAAGCAGCTATTTTTGTTTCATTTGATTCCTAGTTTTGTAATTTGTGGGGTTTTGATTTTAATGGCACTGTGGATCGAACCCCAGGTCTGGTGCATGTTGGGCAAATGCTGTACCACTGACTATGCCCCAGCCCTCTTTCATGTCTTTAAAAAAAAAACAAAACTGTGTACACAGCACAAACGCTTAACACCAATAAGAGAAAATCATTATTTTGTTCAAAGAACTCGTACAATAACATTTACAATTATGATCATTATTTATAGAATATAAACATGTTAGACCTTTTAAAAGCATATATTGTATTGTTTTCATCATTTTTCCCCTAATCTTGATATTTTTCTAGATTCATGGAAGCAAAAATGTCCTACTACAAATAAGCTTTGGGGGATCAGCAGCCTGTAAAATAAACTATGTTCCTTCCCTCCAGTGAGATCCTCTCTTCCCTCCTCTCTCTTTCTCTCTCTGGCATTTAGAAAAGAAAGAAATCTCTTAAACAGATTCAAACCATAGGAAAACCAGAAAGAGATGCAACCAGACACCTGCTGACAAACAGTGACAAATCCCACTGACACTGCACTGACCCCCAGTTAGTCAAGATTTAATTAAGGGGCATAATTAATTCAGTGAAACAGAACACTAATGAGTGTTTTCTCTCTCTCTCTCTCTTTTAATATGGGCAATTACACATAAAAATACAAACTGTGATGGAGACTTCAACATATCATTAAAATAACAGTATGGAATGACAGAGTACTAAGAATGCATTTTCTATCGCTGCTTAAAGGGGGAGTTGTACTGGGGTGAATAAAATTCTGATTAAGTGTACACTGGCTTCGTGCTGGGAACATTTGTTATTCTAATTTTGCAACAATAAGCAGCTATGTGTATTGAGATCCTGTTTTCAATGCCTGATTCCATAGGCTTTGAAGTCTTTCTGCATTTAGTATTTTGCCCAACTGCAAATGAGCAATTAAGAGGCTGTTTGCACGTATTTGGCTTCCCCTGGATGGGCTTATGGAGGTGTCCATCTGAGGCAGGAGACGCTGACAGATGCAGAAGGGAGCAACATTATTTACTAGTGCTCAGTGAGCTTTCATTTTAACCTCTTATGTTGGATTCTTTGATTTGCTTTCGGCTCCAAGCATTGACGTGGCCCACCTGACTGGGGTCTACCAACTGGGAAGTACCATAGAGGACGAAATACTACAGCAGCAAACTGGTAATTGTACAAACAAGAGAACGGGTCATTTTCTGATCACAAGCAGAATGGCTGAAATAACCACCTTGTGTCTTGGGATGCCTGTGTGGTTTGGGACCTCACCTTCTGCTGGGAGTATTTTATCTCTGGAATGTACGCTCAGCTGGTGGCTCTAAGTCCTCAGTAGCCTTTGATCACTACCTAAGCAACAAGTGGAAGAGTAGATTCTCTTGACTGTTAAAACACGTCTCATTCAACTCTACATGATGGATTTGGAATCTTTCCTTTTAAAAAGTGTATTCGATCTTTTTCCTACAGGCACAAAATAGGTCTCTTGAGTCTTCCAGGTCTGAACTAATCACAGAAGAAAAAAGAACATCTTTATAATTCCATGAGTAACAGAAACCAGGTCATTCTTGTGAGAAGTGGCTTGTTGTTTGGTTTGTTCTTTTGTAGTGTTGGGAATTAAATCAAATTCAGCAATAAGCTACATCTGTAGCTCTGGTTTTGATTTTCTATGAATATGGACTGTGATAAAGGTCTCTTCTAAATATATGGGTCAGTATTTATCATTAGTACCACAGAAATATGTTACTCAAGAATGAAATTTCTACTGATACTCAGACATTCTCAAAGCAGTTATCCAATAATAGATAAATGCTAATGTACTCATGATAATAATGCAAGCTTTCTCCAGGTGAAGAATTTAGTTTAAAAAAAAAGAATTTAGCTTTTCACCAAATTACTCAAGCTTATAATATCCATGAATAGGATTTTGACATTTTATACAATGGTGTGTGAATTTACCAAACACCAGGACAGTGGGACACCAAAGAACTACAATGAAAAATCACCTTTTGTTTAGTAATTTTTTCTTTCCCTTAATGCTTACAATAAAAATAAGTACTATCTCTCTGACAAGGGCAGTATAACACTGACCAAGAATTATAAATTCAAAGATTTTATATATACACATCCCAACCCAGAGTTAATGATTAATTTCAAAATTCTGTAAGGTGAGGCATTTTAGAATTACAAATATTATCACGAACACTAAATCTAGCAACACAGGACTCTGTAGCCTTGCACTGGGTGGTACACCTTTTGAGGAGGCAGACAAGGTTAATTCAAGTATCTACTTCCATTAATCTGGTGACCAGTTCATTTGCAACATTTGAGCCATTAGATATTTAGAGGGGAAGATTGCCCACTGGTTCTTATTGGGCAAATTAATCACCTGTCTCTGTGCAAAGCATCTTTTCACTAGTTGTTCTTCACTTTCCTCCAAATCACCTTAAAATATTTAAGAGTAATAAAAATTTTTGAGTGATCTATTTGTTCAAAGCTTAAGGGTAGTGCAAAATGTCATACAGCCAAAAGCTACTTCAAGAATAGCTACCTTTTAGACAAGAATTTTCTGAAACTGAAATGATGGAATTTGGGACTAAGCTCTTCTTACTAGACTGAGCTATTTGGGACTAAGCTCTTCTTACTAGACTGAGCTACATGTTCGATTCCCAACAGTCTCTCTCTCTCTCTCTCTCTCTCTCTCTCTCTCTCT
>NW_004524585.1:9337934-9365434 GCF_000260255.1 Octodon degus | reverse complement strand
TCTAACACATGGAAATGTTAGAAAATAAAATAATCAAGCCTGGAATGTTGGTGCATTCCTGTAGCCCCAGCACTTTGAAAGGCTGCATCAAGACAAGAGGTTTGGAAGTTCAAACTCAGTCTGGGCAACTTAGTGACTTAGCCATACTCTTTCTTAAAAGAAAAAACAATGCTTTTCATAATTAGAAAGTTCTCCCTGATTGGACTATTAAACATCGTGCACATGATGCTGCATCATCATACTGTCCACTATAAATATGCACAATTAGTATGCTTCATTTAAAGTTTTTAAGATGATTGGAAAGTCTGCAGCCAATGTTTGGAGGAATTTCTTACTCTACACTTAAAACAGAAGGATGTCAACTTTCTCTAGACAGCCACAAGGGTCCTGCGCCTGTGAACACCCGTGGACTTTATAGGCTTGGTAAGAATCCTAGGATTACATGCTAACTTGTCAGTTTATGCATATTTCTAGGAAGATTAACAGTAGCTTTCATCAGACACTCAATGGCATTTGTGAGTCCAAAGAATGTTAATGGTGACTGCTACGGAATAGGAACTTGAAGCCGTACATTTTTCCCACCAAACTAAAATCAAACACTAAACCCAGGAGTAGCTCTGGTAATGCAGCCTCCCCCAGCACCTTGCAGAAAGAAAAAGATGCCCAGTGAGAGGGCACCACTCTACCACAACGCTTTAAGACAGTAGGTAGTGGAGATTAGTACACAGACTCCAGGCTCTTGCTTTCCAACCAGGACCCATTTCACGGCATATGATACCAATCTCTCCTTTAGCTGCTATTTCAAAGTCAGATTTTCTTTTATGTTCCTTAAAATAATTTTTCTGTGATGCAGAAACCTAATTATGAGAAATACATATGCTTTTAAAAGAACATAAACCATTTTTATAATTATGGCTTTAGGCATCTGTTGGTAGGAATAAATGTTAAAAGGTTTTCATTTGTGGATTAGAATTTGTTTTTATAAAACTAGCATTAGAATGATAGATTTTATGCCTTGGACTCTTGTTAGGTTTTCTTCCTGAAAGAGATCACTTGTATACATGGCCTATGGAGCGGTGTACCTAATTCTTAAGTAGCTTTGTTGTACATATTTCACCAAAAACCTGCTCTAGTGTCTTTGAAAACTAGTATGACACAGCCAAATCCATTGTCTCTTGTGGTAAGTATAAGTTAGAGGATGTACCTTTGGAGAATCTGTGAAAAAAATCTCAGCTAAAGACTGCAAGTCTGGGGCTGGTGAGATGGCTCAGTGGTCTAAAGCACTACTTAGAACAAGCTTAGCAAGCACAGGGACCACGGTTCAATCCCCCAGCACCACATGCCAGGCAGCCCCGACCCCTGGTGGGCTGAGCTGGACACACACACACACATAAATAAATAATTAAAAAAAAAAAAAGACTGCAAGTCTGTGTGCTTCCAATAAGTATACTTCTATTTAATATTTGTTTTTAATTCTCTCTACTCCTAAATTATTAACAAAAATCTTCAGCGAGGTACGTCATTTAAGTGGAAACTCTCTGCCTACTAAATAAAACATTAAAACACCCAAATCTAAAATATTACATCTGAACAAATTACAATTGTTCTCAGAATTTGCAAATAAAAGTAAAGCATTTACTGTTTTCATAAGCCACCTAAAATAGTTACTCTTTTTTAGAGGCACAGGACAAGATTCTCTAATGCTAAATTATCCTACAATTTTTCATTTACTAATGTTTTATGATTTAAAACAAAGTACAGTGAGCCTGCAACAACCCCCTCCCCTGTCCAAAGCAGGGGGGAAAAAAAAAAAAGAAAAGTGCTGGCCATGAATCACTGCTTACATTCTTTTCCATCCACAAACAATTTCATTTGGGAAAGTTGCCACATAGTATCGACAGTGACAACAAATGGCATTGTCCCATGAACATCTGTTTCCGACTCCCACACTGATACTGCTTGCTGGGTACTTAGGACTTAGTGGGTCTTCACAAACTGCTGAGCCGCAGAGGAACTGGAAATCGCTGGTACGCTGAGGCCTTATTATTGGAACACAGGAAAACTTTATCATCATGCTGGGAAGTTCTGTATCTTTTGAAATATTGGAACCAGGGTCATGTTAGCACATTAAGCCGTGCAGAAGACTACTTCTGAAGAAAGATGAGGGAAAAATAGCTGTTGCTTGTGTGGTAGGTCCTTGGGTTGAGGTTTCCACTCAGTCTTCGTATAACTTCCTCACCCACCCTCAACGAAAAACTACCTTGCTTTTTAAAGATGTTATTGAGTTAAGTTTCTTGTTGGAACTAAGAGAGCAGAATACCAAAGAAATTCTAAGCCCACATGATAAATAAACACTATTGTTTCTTAACAAAAAAAATCAAATGCAACCAGAAGAGCTTTTATATACACTTGTATTTTTTTTCTAAGTTCACACTACTCTGCTTACAGTTTCGGAAAACCCATTGTCAGAGGGCGCCTAAAGCCTCCTGCGGGCTTATTTGCACTCAGCCCCAAGTGCCAAAAGCAATAGGGCAGAAAGAGCAGGGAGCACAAGAGAGGTGACAAGACCCAGATGTGGGACTTCCACGCTTGCAGCTGGACCTGCGCTGTGAAGGTAACGGCTTCTCAAGTGCACGTGTTCATGGGCACAGGCCAGAGTGCTACTGTTCTAAGATCTTCTGGGTAATGAACATTATTCACGGTGGTAATTCTACAGGAACATGTGCTCAAACTGTTTGCATGCTGCATAGTAATTTGCATAATGCTTTGGCTAGAGGCTTCCTTCTTTTTGGTGGTTAAATATGGTATCACATATTATGGAATGTTGAGTGTGATATGCAAGCAATATATGGCTTACTTTACACAAATCTTCCCGCCTCTGGAGTGAGACAGCAACTGGGACTAGGCATGGTGGCGCACCTGTAATCCCAGCTTTTGGGAGGCTGTAAGCAGGGGGATCACTAGGAGTCCAATCTAGCAGTGAGACCCTGAACACCCTGTAGACCCTTCCCTAAAATACAGAAGAAAAAAATTCCCTTAAAAGAGAATTGGGAAATGCTCTATGACATGTTGTTTACCTCTTCAGCATTATATGTAATAGGCTTGTAAAAAAATTTCATTAAGCAGATCTCCAAATAATATCTCCCAAGCTGTCTGACAGAATATAGGGCAATAATAAATATTATATTGCCTATAATATGATCTTTCACCAGACTACACATATAGTTCTTCACTTAAGCAATATACATTTGAACAAATAGGGTAACAATTACAAAACTCCACCTCTGCTTAGTCTCACATGTTGATAAACTACTGAAAACATATTTAGAAAAATTAACCATTCAAGCCAGGGTTGTGGCTCATGCCTATAATTCTAGTACACAGGAGGCTGAGGCAGGAGGATTGCCCAAAATTCAAGATCAGATCAGCAAATCTGACCCTATCTACAAATCAAGACCTTATCTCAAAAAGCCAATAATAATGATGGTAACAATAGTTCCACCTATCATTACTTTTTATGGGAAACTGTATTCATATTTGGAAAAGCTATTTCCTTCTTTTTATCTGTGTCTTGTTTGTCTGGTGGAGTCATAATGAGGACTGAAGCCAGGAATTCAGCGCCTTGTGCACGCCAAGCAAGTACTCTACCAGTAAGCATAACTGCAGCACTTCGTTTGATTCTGGTCCACACTCAATTTTTTCTTAAACAAAGTACTTGAGGTTTGTATTACTCTCACTTTTAACTAAAGGCCTATAGAAAGTCCTCAAACATTTAAGTTCCTAGTTAAATTGAAAAAGGAGATTTCATACAGAAGCAAACAGAAATGAGAAGTCTATATTTTCATGCAAGGCAGAGGACAACCGCCAGGTTCCTGTCATCAAGCTTTCCATATAACTGTATCAAGGCACTGCTCCCTATGGGCCCTTGGTAGGTAAGTCCAGGCATTTCAGTTCCTTTTTACGTTATGAGGTGTCCTGCCTGATTGAGTTGTTTCATTAGCCGTGACTCTGCAAAGGTCCTGCCCACCCCCATCCTGCACCTATAGAACAGCCCTACCCTGCAACCCTATGACAGGCGACCTTCCTTTCTTACCTAGTGAGTCTTAAGTACAACTTCCAAGTTGATTCGCCTTGCCATGCACGGTTTGTGGGCAGGAACTAGGTGTTGCAGTTTACCTTGTGTCTCTGCTCCTTGGCCCTGTGCTTGGCATATTGGGGGCTCCTAGTTAACCAGGAAAACTGGTTATTGGGGGCTCAGGTGAACCTAGACCTGGTTCTTGGTCTAGGGTGGCCTACTATGTGCAACTCCTTCCAACTCTGGCTGCATGAACAGATCCTTTAGAGATGTCATCTGATAATGACCAAATAAGTTAACAAAAAGGCAAGCTATGAGTGCTGATTTTAGTAAGGAAGTAAAGATAAAATTCTTCATCACACCTTGTATCACCCAGAGGAAACATCAGCCTGCCAATTTTACAAACATGCCAGTAAAAGAATTTCCTTGGCAAACGGACAGCATGGAAATGTCCTTTTTAAAAATCAATTAACCCCCTGCATTCATGAGCTTGCTCGAAACATTTCCTATGCCATGGAATACAAGGCCTATGGAGCTGCCATTCCCCTTTCTATTTCTGGGCCCCTTCTTTTGTTCCTACTGGCTAAGAATAGCGGCAGGGTAGGCGCTGCTATTTATAGACCTGAAAGCAGCCTCGGTCTGTGAACACTTTATTCATTTATAGTTCCTGTGTTTATTGTTGCCTTACCTTTTTAGTAATTAAAAGTGTTCATCCAAGATTTTATTTAGTAACAAATCAGTTGCAAATAGCTTTTCTTTTAATATATAAAAGCCTATATTTAGACTCAATAAAATATTTTACTTCCATTTCCGTATGAACTAAAAACAGATTTCAATGGGGGGGGTGGTGTATATACAAGTGTGTTTTCTTTCCAAATCTTATACAAAATCTAATCACTTCTGATTAAGTCTCACCTTATATGGTAAATTGTGTATCCTCAAATCGTTCTTGCTTTTTCTTAGATCTTAAAACAAAATTCCCATTACGGGCAATTCCCCATGTATAGTCTATAACTTGAAAATATAACTGATAATTATATAACATCCTAGAAAACATAGTATTAAAAATGTACCCACCACCTCATTATAAATTGCTGGCCAAAAACCAAAGTCTCTAAACATGGTCCCACCGAAGATTTCCTTATGAAAATGATAGTGTTTTCTGGAATAAACAGCACCCAAAAGCCGAAAAATCAATTTCACCACTTAAGCTGTTACTACTCCTCTCCTGGGTGATTGATGAGTGAGGTAGACCCTGCCCGTACTTGGCATTTCCTGGGAGGGCCATCACACGAAAGGACATCAACCTCTGCACCACCTCTACAGCAGAAATGTGTGCCCTGACCCTGCATCTGTGGTGCCCCTATTATACTGAAGTACGGGTCCTCTAATGACAACATCAACTCAACATAGTTTGTGCACAACTGTTTTTAAAGTGATCAATTCTGAAGACCTTCAAGAAAAAAAAAAAAAAAAAAAAATCGAGAGAACCAGCTAAATCCTGTGATAGGCTCTGTTGCTGGCCAAGGAGGAGCATGTCTCATAGGTGGCGCTGTCACCTGGGGATCCAACTGTCACCTGGGCTTCCACTGGAACATTCGCTCTGTTTTCATCAAAACCTCAAAAGTCCCTTAGGAAGGAGACAATGAAGTTTTTAACCAGAACTACTCTTATTTAGAAATAATTGGCAGTTAATTACAGCATTCAATCTCAAAAGCTCTCTTTCAATAAAAAAAAAAAAATTTTACTCCCCTACTCCACAAATGATAGAACTGAGAGACAGCAAATTATGCATTTATTATGAGACATTTATTTGCCAGTTCTCAGGAAAGGATAATTTAACTGCTGAATTTGCCCTCTATTCGAGTGTAATGAAACAATAGATTCGGGGCGCTGCTATGGCCTTAAGTGCCATTTGGATGTGCTTCACGCAATGCTTGGTTTTGATGAAGCTCAAGTGGAACACACACTCCTTTGGCCCAGGAACCGTTGTAAACCATCACATCTGTGCAGCCACGGCTCTCGTATTTAAGCTAATTATTGATATTAGGGCTTTTCCTCTCCCTCCGGACATGAAGTGGGATAGGGCTCAAAGCTGTGGAAAACTTACAGCAAAAGCACATGAACTAATATTTTGCAAATATTAGTTCCGCTTTCTGCAAGTGTTCTATCTGGTACATTTCATTCAGACTTCAAAAGAAGTTTAGGTTTTTATTGTTGTTTGTTTGTTTTGCTTTTTTCCCTTTTAAATGATTTGATTGAGAATTGGCACTGGTTTGCTCTGGATAAATAATTCCTAACCAAAGATATCAATTGCTCAAAAACAAAACAAAAAAAAAACTCCTAAAAGGAAAGATAGCTGAAAGGTAGGCAATTTAGTTCTCATTTTAAAAATGGCCTGACTTTACTGCTCTGACACAGTGCATCCACAGCCTCTTGCTTATTTCTTCCAGCTTCTTCCAGCTCCCTCCTAACTTGATGCACAGACTGATGCTCAGCTGGCTTCGCATGCAACACCTCATGCCCGAACAGGCATGGCTCTTCCACCAGGCAAAGGCCAGCTCATGTCTTGGCTGGTTTATATATTCAGTAACTTCTTTCAACAGATTTTCAATTAAATGTTATCATGCAGATATATTCAGAAATGTCTCTGCGTGGATCACTTCATTTAAAGGACATATTCTTGCTGGGCGTGTTGGTGCACACCTGTAATCCCAGCACTTGGAAGGCTGAGGCAGGATGATTGCTGTAAATTTTGAGCCCAACCTGAGCTACAAAGTGAGTTCAAGGTTAGTTAGAACTACATAGGGAGGGCTGGTGAGATGGCTCAGTGTTCTAAAGCACCTACTTAGAACAAGCTTAGCAAAGCACAGGGACCTCGGTTCAATCCCCAGCACCACATGCCAGTCAGCCCCACCCCCTGGTGGGCTGAGCTGGCCACACACACACACACACACATAAATAAATAACATTAAAAAAAAAAAAAGAAATACATAGGGAGACACTGTCTCCAGGAAAGAAAAAAAAAAAGAAAATTAATCAGATAATCCAGTCTGAGTAGCTCACAGAATCTGCTAGGCAGCCTTCGCTCCTTACTTTATTTACTCCTCAAATCAAAAGATCAACAAATCCCATGGCAAATGTGTGAGGAGCTCAGCCGCTTAGTATGAACTGGCAAACCAGCCCCGGACAGAGTGCCTCTCAGTCCTGCAGATAATTGGTATCAGTCCTGCTATCTCACCATTAAAAAGTTCTTGAGAAATTTACTTCATTTTTCTAGCAAAATATTAGAAGAAGTGAATAAAAAATGACTTAAAAACCTTTCTCAAAGCCATTTTAATTTGTTGGACGTTGAGTGCTTGTGAGCGAGCGAGCAATTCATCAAAATGCTAACATCGGATCTCAAAGTGAAGCGGCAGCCGTCCTTGAGGAGAGTTCTCACGGACACCTGTACGTCGTCAGAGATGAGCTTTCAAGTGCGCTTCTGGTCGCTTAATACTCCTTCCTTAGGTGTGGAAGGCAAGACTATAAATAAATCTAAACAGGAACCATGAGATTAATACATGTGGAGCATCCTGGATCCAAAAAACTGAAATCTGAACTGCTGCAAAACAAAATCCCCCCAAATCCAAAACTGAGTGGTGATGAGACTACATGAGCATAAAATTTCACGCCTGAGCACACGGGTTATGTTGTAATCAAAACACTAAAACTACTGTATAAGATTGCCTTCAGCCTATACAAGATGCATGGGAATTACTAATGAACTTCATGTTTGGACCTGGCAAAACCCCTGAGAATTATGTATATGCAAATATTCCCAAATCAGAAAAACATAAAGCTCAACTCTGAATTTCCTCAGGTTCCAATTATTTTGGGTAAGGGTAAGTCAACTTGTCATTGATCATGTCATTCCTTTTTCAGAATAGTTGAAGTTCTGTAGTATGAGGACGTCCCCCCAAACCTTTACACTATGCTTTTTAATCTCTCCATTTTTCGAAGATCACTGTACAACCTGTATCTCTATGCAATACTATTCTTATTGTAGACTATGAGCCCTTTAGAATCCTTTATTAGAATGTAACAAACCTTACAGTACTATTTAAATTTTCTTGATATTAAGACATTAAGGGCCAGCCAAATAGCTTAGTGGATTAAAGCACCTGCTTAGGCAGACACAGGGGCTGGGAGTTCAATCCCAAGGCAAGCCTTGCCAGCCCCATCCCCGGGGCACGCTGAGACTGTGATTGAGACTGGGCATGGTGGAGCGCGCCTGTAATCCCAGCACTTGGGAGGCTGCAAACAGGAGGATCACTATGATTCCGATCTACACAGTGAGACCCTGTACATCCTGTGTTAAATGAAGGAGGAGGGGGGGGGAAGAGGAGGAGGAGGAGGAGGAGGAAGGGGAAGAGGAAGAGGAGGAGGAGGAGGAAGAAGAGGAGGAGGAGAAGGGGGAAAAGAGGAGGAGGAGGGGGAAGCGGGGGAGGAGGAGGAGGAAGAGGGGGAAGAGGAGGAGGAGGAGGAGAATAATTAGGGCAGGCCAAATAGCTCAGTGGATTAAAGTGCCTGCGAACAGGCCCAGGGGCTAGGGGTTGGATCCCTGGGCTGGCCCCCAGGACACAATGAGATGGCAATTGAGACTGGGGGGTGGTGTGCTCCTGTAATCCTAGCTCTTGGGAGGCTGTAAACAGGCGGATCACTGCTAGCAGTGAAAGGCTGAACATCCTGTAGACCCTCCCCTAAACAGAAAAAAAAAAAGGAAGAAATTAAGAAGGGACAGCCAGATAGCTCAGCAGATTAAAATGCCTGCTTAGGCAGATGCAAGGCCCAGGGTTCAATCCCTGGTCTGCCATGCAGGCCCCACCCCAGGGCCCACTAAGATGGCAAGTGAGGCTGGGCATGGTGAGAGGTGCCTGTAATCCCAGCACTTGGGAGGCTGAAAACAGGAAGAATCACTACAGGTCCAATGTAGGGAGACCCTGTAAACCCTATAGACCCTGTATTAAATTAAAAAAAAAAAAAAAATGGAATTCCGTAAGGTAAAAACAGTGAAATGGAACTAATGGAAGGTTGAGGACAACAACATGAAACAATTAAGGCTGAACAGTCAGAAAGGGTTAATATGCCATAAATACAGAGTTTGAAAATATTTACTGTATAGTGCATAGGCATGGCTATGAGTCAGTCCGAGCCCAGTGAGAAATTAATGTTAGGGAGAGAAATCCAGGAAAGGGGTCTTTGGCATTAGCTATCTGGATAGTTCAATGTTCAGTCCTATTAGATTGAGTCTCAAACATCATCCATGTGGCTCTCTCTGTCTTTGTCCCCATCCCTCCTGCCCTACCACGTTCCACTCAAGACACACCTCAGCAGAACTGCAATCAGATTTACCTGAAGCTACCGAGCGGGGTGTTAAGAGGCTTACCTCCCACGGGTGCTTCCAAGTGTCTTTGAGGGACTTGGGCCGTAAGAACTCGCAAGGACTAATTCTTGTAAAACAGGGAAAGGGAGATTTTGCGCTATTTGGCATTGACAGCTTCACAAACTTCAGGGTCTGTGCAGGTGGACTCAAGCTGTGCTCCAAGGAGCTACTGACCTGGGGGGACAAGCAGCTTGGGAGCTGGGCGCGGTGGCACATACCTGGCATCCTGGCCCTCTGGGACACTGAGGCAAAATGATGGCAGTTCCACTTGGACCACTCAGTGAGGCCCTGTCTCCAAACAAAAAGCAGAGCAAAGCCAGGACATGTGTGTGGATCAGTGCAAGGGAGAGCTGTGGGGTCAGCATTGGGGGCTGGAGGGCGTAGCAAGCAAGTTTCTCCAGTAGATGTTGTGAAGGAGGGGGAGGGGGAAAGGAAGGAAAGGAAAAAGAGAAAAAGAGGGCAGAAGGAAAAAATGGAAACAAAGCTTTTGTAAATAAGCAGGGGAAGAGGTGTTGAAGGGAGGAGAGAGGAATGGGCAAAACGAAACAAAATATCATGTACAGGTAAAAATTCCTAATGAAGCATGTTGGCACTGTGTATAAACGGACCAATAAAATTAAGTTTTTTAAAAACAGAAGCTTTTTGGAGGGCCATCTTCTCCCACCTATTAAGAGTGAAACCACTAAGACTGCAGATTATTGATCAAGATTAATGATGTCACTGTGACCCCTTGCTACCACTGCATCCATATTATGTAATAAGCAATTGTACTTGTAATCTTATTGGTTGATCACAATTTTGACCCATGTTGTATCCACTTCTTGATTTTGCTCCATAAGTCTTGCTTTTGGATCTGGACACCTCCCTTCTCTCAAGAGCTATTTCTATTACCCATTCCTAGTCCCCTTTCTTTTCCCAATAAATTTTTCCTACTATTAAAAAAAAAAAGAAACTTTTTGCACTACAAAACTATTACACAACATGTATCAGTCTATTTTTCTTTCTTTAAAAAAAATTAACTACCTGGCAGTACAATACAAAGTACCAAGACCCCAAGTCCTATTATAAAATTGGAAGGCTCAGGAGTTACAATGCATAAGAGGCTGTGCCTGCGCCAGGCCTATGAGACCTAGGCTTCCATCCCCAGCGCCACACCAAATCAAAGGAACTATGAGGTGGGCATAATGAGGCACCTCTGCATGCTAACTTATAGTTTTGTAGATAAACCTGGGTTTGTTTTATAATCTAAATATCAATCACTATTCTGCTCTTGGGACAGAGAAGCCCTGGTGAGACTATAGCTGGACCACCTTATGTTACTACAGGAAAGAAAGCCGAAGTTCTTAAAAGAAATGATCAAAGTATGAAGACAAGCCCTAGGAAAGAAAGATTTTAGATGACTAGCAATTTATACTCATTTAAAAATAAAACTAGGGATGGCTAGGGAGATAACTCAGTGGTCTAAGCACCTGCCCGGCAAGTTCAAGGAACCAGGTTCTAGCCCCAGTACCACATGCCATGCCAGCCACTGAAACCAGGTGTGGTGACACATACCTATAATCCCAGCCCTGGGGAGGCTGAGACAGGAAGATCACCAGGAGTCCAAGCTGTACCAAAAATCTACCAATCAATAAATAAAAGATTTTAAAAATAAAAAATAATAAAATACTAGGGGATATAATCTGAAAGTTATCCTTTTTATGGTTGAATAATACTCTGCTATGTAAAACTTAATCTTCTTTATCCATTCACTAGTTGATGGGCATTTGGGTTGTTTCAAAGATTTAGCTATTACAAACTGTGCTGCTATAAACATAGGTGTGCATATATTACTGTGGTATGATGCTTCTAAGCTTCTCGTGAAAATACACAGAAGGGGAATAGCTGTGTTGAATGGAATCCCTAGTCCTAGTTTTCTGAGGAGTCTCCACACTGATTTCCACAGTGGTTGCCTCAGTTTGCATCTCCACCAATAGTGGAGAAAGGCTCCTTCTTCCCCACAAGCCCCTCCAGCACTCGTTATTGGCTGAGTTCTTCCTGACAGTCATCTTTTCTGGTGTCAGACGGAATCTCAGTGTTGTTTTAATCTGTATCTCTTGAATGACCAGAGATGTTGAACACTTTTTCATGCGTTTATCTGCCATCTATTTATGCTTCTCCATCTAAGAGGTGTGGATTCATCTCAGATCCTCATTTTTGGATTGGGTCTTTAAATTTGGGGGGGGGGGTCCTGATTTTTTTTTTCAATTTTTTTATGTATTCTAGAAATTAGTCCCTTAAGAAACAGCAGGCAGAATTTTTCCCTTCTGTAGGCTGTCTTTTCACTCTGTGGGTGATTTCTTTTGCTATGTAAATACTTTTTAACAAGACAGTCTCCCCGTAGCTGACATTTTGTGATAGTTCCGGTGCGATCAGAGTGTTGTTCACAAAGTCTCTGCCTATACCAAGGACCTGGTGACCGTCGTCCTGACTGAAGTAAATTGGACACCTGTGTAAATACCTCATTGTTTCTCTGGTGTGAGAAATCGAAATTGTGAATAAGGACCAAAATGTATAATAAGGGTTGTGAAACAGACAGAACATGTTCAAATGGGTAGGGGAACAAGGAAGAAGGGAGGGAAAAGAAAGAAGGGGAAAAGAGAGAAGAAGAAAAACACAGAAAGAAAGCTTTTAAAAATGGGGTGGGTCGAAGGGAAGGTAGAGGAATGGGAAAGAAAAGAAACAAGTTGTATCACACCCAGGTACTAATTCTCTATGTTGAATGCATTGTCGATATCTAAAATCTGACTGGAAATGAAGGGAAAAAAAGTAAATGCAACTTAATTCCTGCTATTTCATATCAGTACAATTGGATCAAAACATGTAGCGCGGGGACACTATTACACCTTAGACGTTAAACTACCGCCAAGAAAACACAAATCATTGCATCTCCAAGAGATGGGACAGAGTTTTCTCTGGTTTCCTCGGACATCAGAACTGCAGGCTCTCAGGCTTGGTCTCCAGGACTTATACAACTATTCTATTAACACTTATGCTTGTGCAACTGCTGTTAGTATGTCTGAGAGCATGTTTCAAGAATTATATATTTTTTAGGACTTATGAAGAATTCTGTGGGGGCTGGAGAGATGGCTCAGTGGTCTAAAGCACCTACTTGGAACAGACTTGGCAAAGCACAGGGACCACGGTTCGATTCCCCAGCACCACATGCCAGCCAGCCCCGCCCCCTGGTGGGCTGAGCTGGCCTTGCGCGCGCGCGCGCGCGCGCGCACACACACACACACACACACACATTAAATGTTAAAATAAAAAAAAAATTAAAAAAAAAAGAATTCTGTTATATGTTTTTATATTTTTGGAAAAAAAAATCTCCATTGTAAAGATATAAAACAAAACAAAAACGAACCAAGTCAGTGCGCACACCCCCGTTTATAGCAGTACAGATCGTAACAGCTGAACCCTGGAAGCAACCTATCAGCAGGAGAATGGATGAAGACAGCATGATATTGTACACAGTGGAGTACTACTCTGCATGAAAAGGAAGAGAATACACCAGAGACATTTGTAGGACAATGGATGTGCCTGGACACCATAATGTTAAGTGAAATAAGACAGACATGGAGACTGCGTTATTGTGTAGTTTGTGCCGGTCACGCCCCCGGGGTGCCCTGCGATGGTGACTGAGACTGGGAGTGGTGGTGGACGCCTGTGCACTTGTAATCCCAGCGCTTGGGAGGCTGAAAACAGGAGGATCACTATGAGTCTGATCTGTGCAGCAAGATCCTATAAGCCCTTACTAAATAAAATTTTTTTAAAAAATTGCAGTTTCTCATATCTGAGAAAATCCAAAATATGAATCCAGAATGAAATAAAGAAGACATAGTAGGAAACAGAAAAGCAGACTTTCTGGAGTTGAGGGGAGATCAGACAGAGGTAAAGGATGGAAAAATATCCCAGATATGATACATGTGTTCCAATTCCCCAAAATGAATATAAACTGTATATACTGAGGACATGAACCAATTAGCTTCTCAACTAATTTCCCAGCTGACCTATCCACTCTTACGCCAGTCTAAACCTCACCAGCCTCTCCCCTGGCTGCTGGCTCACCTAGGCTCTCTTTTTAGTCCAGTCCACCCACCTCTGCAGCTAGCAGTACTTTATCAAACACAAATGTGGAAAAGTCAATCCATTGCTGAAATTTTTGTTATTTTCTCTTCAAAGAGAATAAAAACAAAGTCTCCTGTGAGCTGGACTTAAACCCTTCAACTTAGCAAGAGCCACTTTTCTGTCCCAGTCATTGGTCTCTCTGTCTCGTGTCTCCTGAAAACAAGGAGCCAGGTTCCACCTCAGGGCTTTCTGCATGTCTTCAGGGCCTGCCTGCATGTATCTTTGTTTCTTCAGGCTCCTGAGCTCATATGGGGTGAGTCTTGGCTCAAGGGTCAGCACTGCACACAGGTGTCTGCAACCCTACTGCTGGCTCCCTCCTGCCACTGCCCTGCCCATTTATTTGTCAGCTCTGTCCATCTACACTGCCTTCAGTGTGCTACCCTCGCCCAGAGCTCCAACACCTGCGAAAACAGCTGCCCTGTTGATCTGTCCACTGTAACTTTCCCTAGCCCTAAACAGGGCTTGTACATCAGGGTTGTTCTACTAACATATAATGAATGGATAGACGGATGGATGGGTGAATGGATGAATGAATGAATGAGTGAATGGATTCATCAGGTTTGGGGAGGACCTCTGGGGCAATCTTAAAAAGCTTGTGTTATCATTTTAGGCACACTAGGTAGATGCTTCAATGTCTCATAGTGCAAGCCTGATTTGGGGACATGACGTCAATGACTATGAAATAAATAGCAATAACTCAAATCAAAGTTTAGTAAAAAGGAAAAGGAAAAAAACCTTTCTGTTCAGAGAGAATGTTACACAGAAGAAACTTAACACATCACACTTTTTAAATTAAACATGAAACAGAGACTAAGACCTTAACCTACATGCCACTAATAACTGAAATAGACCTTAGAGGGCAAAGGTCTGTTGGAAAAAATAAAAATAACACCATTAAAGATACTAAGCTGTATGCAAAAAAAAAAAAAATCTCTCTATAAAAATAAAAACCACACACAACCCTCCTCATTACCTCTCCCCCTAAAGCTGAATGCACAGTGAATTAAATACTGCACTGGCACACAGAACAAGCCTAGACCCAAACGAAACCATGCAATTCCACAGCAGGTGCATGTCTAGGGGCTACATGGCCCATCTTCAGTTCCTCTGGTCTCCCCTACATAAATCTCTCTTCTGCTGTGGCTTTGCCCTGCACGAAATCCACATGGCACATCAGGCTCTCCTGGTGGTGGCCCTGTCTCCCTCCTGTCTCACCTCTGCCTCCATCATGGTCTGTTCCTCCAGCACCCAAATTAAGCCAAGCTCCCAAGTAGCAGAGAACCAACACCCCCACGCTCCTGCACAATCTGCTCTGAGCTAGGGAAGCCTCCTGGGCACCCAGCACTCCCACCTCCTGCTCAGCTTTCCTGGCCCTTCTGGGGGCCCCGTCAGCCCTCCCCAGCCACATCCTGTAGCTTGTGCTGGTTAGAGCCTCTCCACAGAGCTCCACTACCATCTGAACAGGCCTCTAGCTGCTGTGGTTCTTACTGCACAGATGCTATGGCTCTCAGGGCGGTTAGGTTATTGTCTAGGAGAGCTACCGTGCACTTCACTGTTCCAGTGTCATCTTAAACCATGGTGCAAGCGCAGGGAGATCACCCACCCGCCTGCCATCCTAACCAAGAACAGTACTCTAGATGACGTCAGTGCCACAGCCTGAGCTTGCATGTAGTTTGTATCATTGTGGAGGTGGGGCTATTCTTTCACTGAGAAAAGTGGCCCAGAGAATGGAACAGGTGTCCAAGAAGGCTGCTTTTGTCTTTATCTCTGATGGTTTAGCACATGGGTTAATGAACAGCAGGAGTTCAATGAAAAGTCTGATGAACGACTAAGTGGATAAATAAATTAATACACAAATAAAATCCCATTCTTGACTAATCCTAGGTCACACCTATCACTGATGGCATATATTTTTTTTTTTAAGTGTGGCTTTCAACACTAAGGAAGAATGCTGGGGCTGGGGAGATGGCTCAGCTGCATAAGCTTCTGCCCGGCAAGAGCAAGTTCCCAAGTTCAATCTCCACCACTAGGAAAGAAAGAAAGAAAGAAAGAAAGAAAGAAAGAAAGAAAGAAAGAAAGAAAGAAAGAAAGAAAGAAAGAAGAAAAGAAAAGAAGGAAAAAAGAAAGGAAGGAAAAAAGAAAGGAAGGAAGGAAAAAAGGAAAGAAAGGCAGGCAGGCAGGCAGGCAAGGAAGGAAGGAAAGAAGGTAGATACTAATGCGGGTTAGAGGTACATGCTTGTCATTTCAACTATGAGAGAGGCTGAAGCAGGAGGATCACAAGTTTGAAGACAGCCTGGGCAGTTCAGTGAAACCCCATCTCAAAAATAAAATTAAATATATAGCTCAGCAGTAGATCACCACCCTAGTATGTGTCAGGTCCTGGGTTCAATCCCTACCATCACCAAAAAAGAAAAGGAAAATACCACTGACCAGTGAACTGCTGTCATAATGTGCTTTGATCTTTTTCAAAAGCCGAAATGACAGTTGGACTATTCCAAGTATGTGACTGGAAGGAAACTGTGTTTTCAAAATCGGGATATTTCATTGTTACAGCTATGAAAGTAATTCTCAACACTCAAATTAAATTCCTTTGAGAACACTAATGCTAAGCCCAGTTTCTGAGTGCAAATTATGAATGCTTTTTGAAGCACATTCTCATCAAAGTGAAGCAAGACTATTGTTTTTACTGCAGCTATCTGGTGTGATTTGAATCCAGTGTAAATAGCAAAATTAGCGTGTTCCAGTATCTTCCCTTCTTTGATTTATGTACCAAATACATCCAGACTTTTTTCTCCAAAGCTAGGAGAAGAATCAATTAAATTACATAATAATGTGTTAACTAGCTAATACCGCAGTTACCATTAAACGACATCGCAAGCCTCCAAGTTGAGTTTTTAGCGTGGAGCAGTTCTTTCATTTGCTCTGTGAGACCCATAATTGAAAGAGTGCTGTGAGAGACGCCTTTCATCAGCTCCTCGAGTTACACTTCCTGCTTTGATAAGTACACAAGGACAGTCTAAGGCACTTCAAGCTACGCTTTCCATTTGATTAGCTAGTCAAAATAACGTAACGGCTTTTCATCACCCAGAGGAAAACTTTTGAAGAATTCTGTTGCCAACACTTCTGCATAAACACTCATCTCTATCGTTATTTTACAAGGGGGAAATGTAGTATTTAATACTTTTTTAAAAATTAGGCCATGAGTAAAAACCTGTTATTCATCAGAGCTTTAGAACAAAAAAAAAAAAAAAAAAAAAAAAAAAGCACGACTCTGATGAGATGTGTGTGGTAAAAAAGCATTTGTGGAGGGGAGGGGGCAGTGGAGAGAAGGTGGGGGAAAAAATAAAAGAATTAAGATATGTTGTGTGTGTGTCCCAGCTCCCCATAATGAACATAATCATTATGGACTGTGGACATGTACTAATAAAGAAAAAGACAAAAGATTATCAAGAGACAAAAAAATACATCTGTGAAGTTTTCAGACTTGATGGGATGGTGATCGAAATAAAATACATCCCATAGAAGCCAGCATTCCAGAGGACATACCTGAAAACAGGAAGTGTAAATAAAACTGTGGTCTACAGACACCAGGGCTGCCAGGGAGAATTATTAGGGTCCCCAAAGCTAGGCATATATGTAATTATTTACCTGAAAACCAGGGAAAGAGAGCCTGCATACAAGTCAGCATCACCAATAAGGAATCATTTAAATGGAACTTTCAGATTTGTGAGAATAATTTCATATGGATTAAAAGTAAAGACAAAGGGTTATGAGTATAAGTCAGCGACACATTGCTTGGCTATAATAATAGGTGTAAGGCTGTCAGTTGAATCCTGAATAATACTTAACAGTAAGAAAAAAAAATATATATATAGCCTTTACCACTGAAAAGTTCATCTCCCTCTTAAGTCTTAAGGACAATATGATTCAACATGTAGCTACTGTCTATGGTGTTTCATTCCCATGAAGTATGGTCTTCATTTAAATGAAATGATTATACCGCTGCCCCAGGTAAAATGCAGTAGATAGCCAGGGCATTTAGAAATGGGATTGTCAGTTCATAGGAGTTGGTCCTGCTGTAGAGATTCAAGACCAGCAGCACAGATGGACTGCTGAAAGCCTGGTTCAGTCCATGCTCTCCAAATGAAACACAGAGAACAGAGTTCTAAAAGTGCTGGCTGGTGTCACATGCCTGTATCCCCAGCACTCAGGATGTAACCCCAGCACTCGGGATGTAACCCCAGCAGTAGAAGGAGTTGCAAGTTTGAGACCAGCCTGGGCTACATAGTGAGCTCAAGGCAAGTCAGAGCTGCAAAATAGACCTTGTTTGAAAAAGGTAAAAAAAAAAAAAGTGCTTGCCTGAGGCTCCATTCTGCCTCCACAATGTCCTTGTTTCGCAATGCAGGTAGACTTTTGCCCTGTTAGCCAATTATTCCATTTGTCCCGTAAAACAGTCTTGCAGAGTTAGAAGGTGGATCAAGTTTGGCTGTAAAGTTAATCCTGAGTGTTGGGCAATCTGACACTTCATGATGAGTTTTCTTGGAGTTTTCTGAGAAAGAGAAAGATAGCAGTGCGTATTGTCTTGTATGCCGGATTTCTTATTTTTCCTCCTCTTTGTCTACTCCTCAGGGCCGGGAAGATGGCTCAGTAGAATAAGCACTTGCCTGGTAAGCACAAAGGCCTGAGTTTAATACCCGGTTCCGCCAAAAAAAAAAAAAAAATTGTCTACTCCTTCACCATACATCATTGGTGAAGAATTCATAGAATTAGTCCTAGTGTGTCAAACATGCGGTGACACTTGAAAATAAGTCCAAGGAGGAAGTCAAGAGTGAGGGAGGCAGCAGGGACAACCCGCATGACTGTGTGGATGCAGCTAAGGGAGGAGGCAGAGGTGCTCCGTCATGCTCGGAAACTCACAAGTACAGAACAGAGTTACTATTAGAGTTGCTATTCTCTGAGAATTACATGGGACCATCCATTCCTACTTTGTTAAGCCTAAAGCCTCAGTACGCTCTCTTGCCATCAAAGTATACCAAACATTTCCACTAAAATGTTGTGCCTTTAGTTTTCACAGATAGGGCTTTTGAAAGGTGGAGTCTTGTCTCAAGGTGGAGATGGTAACCTCTCCCCTAGCTGGGAGCCTATTAAGTGGGGGTGGAGGTATTGCACCTAAAGGAATTAAGTCACTGGAAGTGTGCCTTCGAAGGGTATCCTAGGATCCCTTTTCTCTCTTCCACTTTCTTTACCATGACCTGTACCATGATGTTTCTGCCTGGGCACAAGCCTAAAGCAATGGAGCTAACCACTGAGTGAGACCTCTGAAAGCCTGAGCCAAAATAACCTTCCTTCTAAATTTTTCTTCTCTGGTATTTTGTCACAGCAACAGAAAATCTAGGCTGGCCAAATAGCTTAGCAGATTAAAGCATCTGCAAGTAGACGCAGGGGCCGGGGATCCCCCAGGCCTGCTAGGGCAGGCTCGGGCCCCGAGGCATGTTGAGACAGCAATTGAGACTAGGCTTGGTGCACAGGCCTCTGATCCTAGTGCTTGGGAAGCTGTGAACAGGTGGATCACTATGAGACCAATCTAGTAGTGAGACCCTGAACACCCTGTAAACCCTTCCCTAAAAGACAAAAAAGAAAAAGAAAAGAAAAAAAGGAGAAAAAGAGCTGAGGCAGGAAGATGGCAAGTTTGAGGCCAGACTGGGAAAATTTTTAAAAAGATCCTGTCTCAAAATAAATTTTAAAGGGCTGTGCTGGGCATGGTGGTGCACACCTGTAATGCCAGGACTAGGGAGGCTGAAGCAGGAGGATCACTTTGAATTTAAGACCAGCCTGGGCTACACTGTGAGCTCAATGCCAGCCTGAACTGCATAGCAAGACCCTGTCTCAAAAGACAAAAAAAAAAAAAAAAGTCCAAGGGTTGTAGGAGTGTAGCTCAGTGGCAGAGCACTTGCCTACCAGGGTGAGGCCCGGGTAACACCTCCACTATCTCCATACAGGGTGGGCTGGAGAGGGAAGCTTATTGTTACTCAGCAGATGTAAAGCCTATGACCAGTTCAGGAGAATTCATGGGTCACAAGCATGCTCTGAATAAAAAGCCCAAGAAAACTGTAGCAAATAGATACCTACCCCTATGTGTGCATGCCTCAAGTAAACCCAAGAAAGATAGGAGCATAGCTCAGTGGTAGAGTCATCACCTACCCTGCATGACATCCACAGTCCTACAGAGGAAAAAGAAAGAAAGGAGGGTGGAGAAAATAAAGCGAATGATTTATAAGGTTTAGAGCACCTCCCAAGGACTGGGTAGGAGCCCTGACCCACCAGCTGTCTGAGTTTAACCTGATGTATGACCAGAAAAAGAGGCATTTGAGAAACACCCGGATGTTGGATAAGTAGGTGATGCAGATTCTGTCAGTTTTGGGGCTGTGGATGGATTTCTAGATTAGAGGCAAAGCTTTTAGGGTGAAAACTACTTTCAGTGCCCAGATTCCATGCAGCCATTCTTCAACTGCATGCTGAACTCTCTTAAGATTTACATGGTTTACTTCTCAGGTTGCTTTACTTTTTCTGGAAAATGAAAGATCTCTTTCACCTCATAAGTTTAGAGGGCAAGGGCCTTCACTAATACATTAACATTAAGGCTTGTTACCCAGAAGCGATGTCTTCTAGCTTTTCTTAACGCATTACCTGCCCTTTGACAACATGGACCCTGTATGCAGACAGCCACAGGGGATCCCGATCCAGAGGGTCCCAGCTCCTGCCTGAGGCGAGCAGTGGGCTCAGAGTGGTGGGTGAGCCCTGCCCTATGAAAGCTAGTAAGGACATGAAGCACTCTCAGCAAATGATTTGAAGCAGATAACTTCTAAGCAGACAAACTGAAAAAACTGCTTCTACTGCTTGTTCCTGGGCACTGGGAAGTCAGAGGGCGCAGGGCCAGCCTTCTGGGTGTCCACGTGAGGGGAAGGACTGTGCTGCTACTCCACGCCTGTCTGCCTGCCTGGTCTTCTGCCACACAGGTACAGCCCAGGCCGCAAGCCAAGTCCCAGAGGCTCCTGAACATCTCGTAAGCCTTGGTGCACTCCTACATCTATTCCTCGGAGAGCTTAGCCAATTATTCTGTACTGTTTCTTATGGTGGTCTCCCCCAATTAAAAGAATCAGTAACAAATTTATATATTGTTGAGCCAGCTTATGAAAGGTCGCTACCTGTTCTGAAAAGTAACAAGTCCTTTAAGCCCTACTGGTACAAGTCTGGTTTTCGTGATAATAGCAATATTTTAAAGTACTTCATAGCTTGAAAAAAAAATTCCATGTGCTATGTTTATTTTGCACTGGAAAGCTGCTCTTAATAACAATTTTTGGGGGGAGTACTGAGAATCAAACTCGCAATCTCACACTTGCCAAGCAGGTGTTGTGCTGCTGAGCTGTATCCTTGGCCCAATGTTTGTTAATAATAGCATTATCACACATTATCTATACAACCTGGCTCGAGCCCCTGAAGGTCTCCAGGTCTTAGCGTCTTCATGTGCATAGGCAAGAACAGCAACTCTTCCTGCACACAGATGGTTTAGTACAAGGTTAATATCAAATGAGATAACACCTGCAAAATGCTTCATAGATGCCTGACATGTAACTCAATAAACAATAATTATTATCCCTATCTATTATTCAAACTCAGTAGTCCAAGTGCAAGCATTTTCTGCTGACCTTGAATGTGCCTCCAACTTTCAGCTGTGTTACTCTAAGCCTGGAGGGGGTTTCCCTTTCTCTGTTTTTTTCTCCATTTCTCTCCTGCCAGTTCTCCTGTATCCTGAACCGATTCAATTCCTTTGGTTAATTGCACTAACAATGCCAAATTATTTGACTAAAAGGATTGGCTAAACATTGAGTTAGCCAACTTTACTAGTCAATTAAGCCCAACGTCTGTGAGGCAGTGCTACTCTAAGAATCACAAGGGAGGAGGGAGAAAGGGAGGGATGGCTGGGTCTTTTAAAAAGCACATCCCATGAGAAAAAGGGTCCCAACCTTCTACCCTCGCTCTGAGCTAGGAGATCACACACCATGCTCCATTCACAGGGCTGAAAGCACCTAGCACCACACCACTAGCTTGCTGGACACCCAATAAAGTAACTTCTCTCTTTACCATCTGAGCTGGAGTCGATCCTTCCTGTTCTCATTCATATTTATATACCTGAATAATATATGTGGAATCCTTGGGTGTGGCTGGTTATTCTGGGCTCTCTCCGTGATTTTAGCTGATAACACATAGAATAATAGGAACAAGAAGCTGAGAGAATGTGTGAACTAGCCGTGAGCGGTGCAGGAAGCCTCGACCCTCACTGGAACCCACTTAGCCAAACACCTTCAGCTCCTCGTGAGGGACTGATGCATCTGACAAGGACTTGTGCTCTGCTGGAGGAAGCTCTAGAAAAATCAAGGCATTTAAACTCAACCTGCAATTTGCAAATGTAACTCATTGAACAAAGCAATTTAATTATATTTCCAAGGAACTAAACACTATAAACACACACACACACACACACACACACACACACACACACAGAGCAGATTAGAATGGACAAGGACTGAGGTAGAGAGGTTAGTATAGAGGAGCTCAAGAGCACTTAGTCAGGATAGAGCAGTTCTGTATTTGTATGCTAAGAGGAGTAAATGCTGAGGGAAGTTACACCTCAATATGAGAAAGGTCTGCAGCAGTGTGCATGGAGTTTCAGGGTGCCTGATGTCTTTTGAGACATCCCAGCAAGGTACACAAAAGGTAAAGAATACACAACCATGACTGGAGGGGCCAGGCCCATCGGTTGACTAACCAGAGCACAGACACTGGCTGAGAAGAGCTGATCCACGCAGGGAGCAAGAAAGAACCTTGGATGATGTGGAGGTCCCCTCACCTATGATACACTCAACATCTATGGAAGCAAGTAAGGCTGGAGTAATATGAACTCTTAACACCATCAGCAAACTAGAGAAAATTGGTTCAGATCTGGGGGCGCGAATCCTAGAAACAGATGTTTGGCATCAGCAGACATATGAAAGACTTTCAGGGGTTGGGGAGATAGCTTGGGAGTCTAAGTACCTGCCTGGCAAGCTCAAGGGCCTGGGTTCTGTCCCTGGTACCACATGCTGTGCTGGGGTCCCAGAACCCCAGGCGCACTGTGGGGGCCACCAAAACTGGGTGTGGTGGCTGACACAGGAGGATCGCCACAATTCCAAGCTGCATAGTGAGACCTGTACCAAATAAGTAAATAAATAAACAATTTTTTAAAAAAATACCATCAAGTCCAATCTGCTGATTCCAACGTTCTTTCCAAATTCACAAAGACAAGAGAACATCTCTGAGGAAGTTTTCTCCACTGGGAAGAAAAGCCAGTGTTCTTATTTCCTTCTAAACCTGTGCAGGGTAGATTTGCCTCCCTTTGCTACCTTGTGGATGAGCAGGAGAACTGGCAACAGATGGTCTGATTTAATTTGCCTTTCTATCAAAATTTCATTGGATCCCTGGAACAGAAACTTCTAATGTTCTGTTCACCCTCCACCCGATAAGCCACTTTGCATTCAGCAGAGATGTAACAGGAAAGAAAGGCAAAGTGAAGGCTGCTGTTCTGGAAACAACATAAGGCAAGGAGGAATTCTGAGAGGGGACTGGACGTGTCTCATGACCCCAGTTATCAGGCAAAGGTAGAAACCACATTGCAGGTCAAAGTAGGAAAACCCTGTACAAGTGTGTGCTCCTCTCTCTGTCTCTGTCTCTGTCTCTGTCTCTGTCTCTCTCTCTCTCTCTCTCTCTCTCTCTCTCTCTCTCTTTCTTTCTCTGTCTGCCCTCCCACACTGAGAGAAAAAAATTACACACAAATTTAGTAGAGAATGCAGCCTAAAAAGACCACTTCCCACCCCACCACCTAAAAGAGAAGGTGTAGATTATCAACCTGCATCATTTGGGAGAAGTGGGCCACAGTTTGGGAAGGGGTCTTAGAATGTAATAAAGAAGTAAACTTCTGCACGGAAACCTTCGGTAATGGGCCAGAAAGGAAGGCTGGACCATCCCCTGGCTGCTTCGCTTTAGAGAAATCCACACTTAAAAAGCAGCTTCAACATGGAAGAATTCCTCTGACACGAACTCCCTGAGTGTCTCAGACCTATTTTCCACAGAAATGCTAGTTATAAGTTTTAGTCAGGATTAATTTAGATTTTTTTTTATTCCTACATGTATCAGAATCATTCATGGAGGGGAAGGCCTTATACATCCATTCCCAGAACCCTCTGAAGACATCTGGTCTCATTAGAAGATCAAATAGATCCTCTAGATTCATTAGTTGTTTAACACAGTGGGAATTATTTTCTCACTGCTCTTATGTTTATGAGGTATTCTAGTCACAGGTGAGAGCAAAACAACTGATAGAAAATGAAAACTTCGCTCTTTCAGCAGAATGGGATTTCTTAAAATTGCTCGGAACTTCCAAAAAGGCAAAGACAAGCAAGCACACAAGTGAAAACAGGCTTTCAGACTTCTGGGGTCCCAGTTACCTGAGGCATGAGGATCACTGGAGCCCAGGCGTGCAAGACTGTCCTGGGCTGTAACAAAGTGAACCCTTGTCTCAAGGAAAAAAAAATGGCTTAAATATTAGTAAATGCATTGGAACTTAAGGTGTTCTCTCAGAAAATCGTCTTTGGGACTCATCTCTGACTTAGTTACAGTCCTGCATTCCCTTTCTGCCCCTCTTCATAGACAGACATTAATAATAATAATAATAATAATAATAATAATAATAATAATAATAATGTCACACTGAGCACAGGACACTCCTGAACACAGGACACAGCACTTTCCACTGCTGAAAACTCAGTAGATGCTGTAGACCCAGAGACAGGAAGCCCGAGGGGCGGGTAGGGCACTCTGAAGTGCCAGCCACTGGATCCACCACACTGCAGGACTCCCCAGAGGCTGCAGAGTCGCAGGAAGCTCTCTGAAGTAACTCGGCTCCCTCCCTGGGGTGGCTCGGCTCTGGGAAAATCTGTCTCCCTGACGATTAGCCACTTAGTAATTGGTTAGCACTGATGGAGCTCTGATAACCTGGAGATTGGCTCCTGGCAAAGGTCTGTGGCTTTGGAGTCAAAGGTCATACTGTGCAGCAGGCGCACTCGGGGTGTGTGTGTGTGTGTGTGTGTGTGTGTATGTGTCGGTTATAGAGCATGGAGCAGGTGTGCAGAAAGACAGCTTCTGCCAGCCCAGGGCTGCCCTCCTGTGCTGCTGAATCTCGTAACAAGTCAAGCTTCCTATCCTGCCTCAATTGCTTCATGCACAGAAAGCTGTCTAAGCAACCCTGTGGACTCCAGCAAGGGGCGAGATCCGATGCTTTAGCGCCATTCAGAGTAGCACAGAGTAACTGTGCCTTTCTCCTTCTTTACTTTGTCTGGGGACCAGAACCGTCTCTTTATTGCTCCTGCTCCTGCTCCTGCTCCTGCTCCTGATCCTCCTCCTCCTCCTCCTCCTCCTGCTCCTCCTCCTCCTCCTCCTCCTGCTGCTGTCATTTATTTTGTGTGCACAATGCTGAAGCTGGCACCCAGAGCCTTGTGCTGGGGTTCCCAGGAAAGTGCTCCACCTGTGACTGTTTATATTTTCGTGCTATACTGCTTCACAAACTGAAAATTTGAGAGCCGTAGCTTCCCCTCTCTTGTCCCAATATTTTGAGTGAAAACCGGAATCACTTTGGCACCATAAAGATGGGGAGAAACACCATGTGTCCTGCCAGATGGCCTCTGGCCCTTCTGTTCCTCTCACCAATAAACCAATGAAATCTACCTTTTCTCCTTGTATGGGGCGGGAACTGTAGCTGTCCCTGTGAGAGAGAGTAACAGGTCACGTGCAGAGCTGCCTTATCACTCTGCTTGCTCTCTTGGGGAGCAGAGATGTCAGCTGTCCTTCCCGGCTTAGCCACGGGTGGGCAAGGTGCCGTGGAGATAAGAAAAAGACAGTCTAAAGGAGGGCATGCTCGCAAGGGTATTTAAAAGCCACACCTTTAAACTGAGGTCAGTGTGCGTGCCTGCATTCCCAGTTATTTGGAGGATGAGGCAGGAGGATCACAGCTTTAAGTGCAGCCTGGACAATATGAGACCCCATCTCCAAATAAAAAAGGCTGGGCCAGGGAGAGCTCACTATTTGATCCCTGGTACCACAAAAAATAAATAAATAAATAAATAAATAAATAAATAAGACTGAGGCTAGGGCTGGGAGATAGCTTGGCAGTCTAGGTGCCTGCCAGGTAAGTGCAAGGACCCGGGTTCGATACCCAGTACCTCATGCCATGCTGGCCCCGTGACAAGCCAGTCACTGAGACCAGGCATGGTGGTGCACACCTGTAATCCCCGTGCTCGGGAGGCTGAGACAGGAGGATCACTACAAGTCTGAGCAGCATAGTGAGACACTATACCAAATAAATAAAGATTTTAAATATTTTTTTTTAAAGGCTGAGGTCTACTTCACAGTATTGCAAAATAAACACATAAACAAATAAACAAGAAAAAATAAAAAGCCAAAACTTTCACAAAATGATAGGACAAGAACTCTACAGGTTTCAGGGACATCTGCGAGGCAATGCCAGGAGCCAGGAGGCGTTGTTCTTCATGGTGACAGGCACTGACTACGTGATGGCCTTCGGAAAGCTCACCTCCAGCCATGTTTCAGGAATGGTAGGTCACGCCTCATTAGTAGGTCATGAAATCAATTTAGTGGGTCATGACCAGAAGATTTTAAAAAGCAAGTTGGACTAAAGCAGAACAGAATAAAAAATATCATACTGTATGCATAGCGTGCAGGTCACACGCTATCTGGCAAAGCTTTGGCTTAGCTGTGTGTGTGCACGTGGGTGTGTCCGCGTGCGTTAGAGCTATGTCTGAGGCACAGCGTCCCAGTGTGCAGTGTTTTCCTCACTGCATGTCCAGATCATGGCTACACAACTTGGAAATCATAATCCTGGACATGCCTCAGTGCTGGCTTCGAAGGATTTGCTCTGTGTTTTGGATAAAGTAAATTCACCAATAAAAGGAAAAGAAACTATTCCAATGTGAACATTTACCTCAAAACTAAGCTTAAGCCATTCCTATGTGACTCTGATTTTTTTTTTTTTCCTCTCTGAAAAACACTTAAACTGCACCACTCTTGTTCAGTGTAAGCCTGGAGCCGAACAGTGTAGTGGCTTCAAGATTTTCCTCCGGGGAAAACACTCCCACCCCAGACATGCACCTTGGTATTTGTATTTTTTTTCCCCCTTTGTCAACATATATTTCCTCTGAAAGACTGATAAATTGCACTTCAAAAAAAAAAAAAAAAAAAAAAAAAAAACAGTATACAGATTTAATATGCCTATTCCTAAAGGTATTTATATTTTAGCCAAATATTTAACCACATGCCATATACAAGAACTTCACTGTAGAATTTAGCTGCACAAGAAGGAAACTGTAGAAAAAGAACACTTCCCCAGCACTGCTGCTTTGACTAGCTGTGTTCACTCACTTTTTTTTTTTTTTTTTTTTTTTAATAACAGAGTCTCACTCTAGCTAGCTCAGGTTGACTTGAACTCACTATAGAGACCAGAGTGTTCTCAAACTCACAGCAATCCTCCTACTTCAGCCTCCTAATTGCTGGGATTATAGACATGCAGCATCACACCTGGCACTTTTTGGTACCAGGAATCGAACTCAGGACCTTGCATTTGTGAGGAAGGCATTGTGAGGCTGAGCTAGAACCTTAACCTGTACTTTTTCAAATATGTAAACAATGTATGATTTCATCTCTTGATTTGTGCAGTAGGTCTGTATT
>NW_004524585.1:9327602-9337223 GCF_000260255.1 Octodon degus | reverse complement strand
GGGGCTGGCGAGATGGCTCAGTGGTCTAAAGCACCTACTTGGAACAAGCTTGGGGAAGCACAGGGACCATGGCTCGATCCCCCAGCACCACATGCCAGCCAGCCCCGCCCCCTGGTGGGCTGAGCTGGCCACACACACACACACACACACACAATAAATAAATAAATAAATGTTTAAAAAAAAATAAAGAAAGCACCATGTAAAGCTGGCATGTAGCTGGTGTAGCTAAGTGGTAGAGTGCTTTCCTGGCACACTAGGCCCTGAGTTTGATCTCCAGTCCTGGATAAAGAACAGAGAAGGCAGAAAGTGCCCCTGGCTTGTGCCAGACTCCCAGTGTTAGGTACTTTACCTACAAACTCTCATTTTCTTTTTTCTTTCAAAACCCTGGGGCCAGGGAGATGGCTCAGTAGGTTAAGTGCTTCCCTGGCAAGCACAAGGGCCTGAGTTCAATCCCTGGTTCTGAAAAAAAACAAACAAACAAAAAAAACCAGCAAAACCCTCTCATTTCATTTTTTATAAGTGGAAAGGAGACCAAGAGATTGGGGTGGGGGTCAGCTGTGTCATTCTGTGTACCAACTGCCCACAAGGAATGCAATCATTCTATACTACAAACATGGACTAAAGAAAAAATTTGAAAATAAATAAATAAATAAATAAATAAAACACCTGCTCAGCTAAAAGGTCAATGATTTCCTCCATACCATTCTACACACCTCCAACATAACTTCACAGATGAGAACAACAACGTGCAGACACTGGAAGCTGCCCATGAAGAAACAGTGATTATAGTGGGAAGATCTAATTTAATTCAAACTGGGTCCCTCTAACGTCAAGGCTGTGTTCCCCTCATGTTTACACCACATAGCCTTTTGGTTATATCTAAAATTATTATTTTCATTTCCCAATACCTGTTCTCCTAAGCACATGGTGGTAAATGTAAGAATGCCAGGAAAGCTGCTTTCGTTGTTGTTGCCTTTGGTTCCTAAATGAAATATAGGCTCTGCCTGCCATGCAGTGGTGACAGGGACGCGGGACGCATGTGCACATGTGGTACCAACCTGACACACTCTGCTTGTCCTCCACAATCTATGGTGATGGTCTACGCCACCAGCCATCTTTCAAAGAAATAATAAAGGACATGGAAATGAAAACTGGGTGTCAGCAGTCTTATGAGGGTGCTACAGTATTTCATAACTTACGTAGATCCACTCACAACTTCTTTAAACAAATAAGCATTTTAAGACTTCTATGAAAAGCATTATTTTCCACTTTCAGATGGCTCCCATGTTCCCTAGTCCTTGTGTTTTCTACACAGAGCATTTTAAATGATAACCCTTGAAATTTAAAATCTGCTTTGTTATTTTCCATTTCTCAGAGACTTAAAGATACCTCTGCCTGCCCCAGGTTAATCAAAAGCCAGAGATTTACCAGCCACATCTCTCAAGACAGCAAAAAGAAGAAGTTGATTTTATAGCAGAATAGCCTTAGAAACCAAATCTACAACTCATTTTTAAATCAGGGATGAATTGGGTGTGGTGGCGCATGCCTGTGATCCCAGCCCTCTAAAAACAAAACCAAGAAAAAGAGTTTAAATTTATTAAGGGTTGAACCACATTGGCTACAAAATGTGGCTTGGTGGCCACTCAGATCCCAAACTGTTAAATAACTTTCCCATATTAATCAGCCTGAAGTTTCAGGAAATAAAATAATTATGTAGTTAAACATAGATCCTTATACAAACAAGTACTGTGTTTGCAATGCACCAATCCACTAAAATAAACAGCAGACATACAGCACAAGAACTAGAATGCAAGCCAAGTAGACTGACACCAGTTGCCACTCATTCCCCATCTGATAACAGTAGACATCCTATTAGAATCTGCTTCAAAAGCAAAGGTTATACCAACTTAATGTCAAGGGAAATAGGCAGTAAATACCTACTTGATACTGTCGACCAGTGGTACCATTTGCATTCTGTAGGATGTAAGGGAACTAAATATTGGCATATTTTTTTTTGAAAATACCTTTAGGATCAAACCATATAATACAGCTCATTACTTGCTAACTTTTAAGAATATTTAACCAGGTACTGTTAGACATTAAAGCTGTTTTGGCTATGAACCTTCCGAGTACAAGGGAATACATACATTCCGTTGTATGATAAAAAAAATCCTCCTTCCTATCTATTTTGAGTTCAGTGTCATCCCCCAAATTAAGAGCTACACAGAATAAAAGCCATAAAGTGAAGCTACAACTGTCCCAAACGAAATAATGAATGATCATTACTCTGAAGTGCAGGTCACACACAAAAAAGGGAAACTCGTCTTCAGCACCAGCACTCCATGAGGACAGTGGGAGCTGCGTGGCTGTGAACTTACCTTCAGTTCCCGGAAGAAGATGCTACTCCTCGCCCACTCGACGATGGAGAAGAGGGTTTGGTCTGCCATTTTGCACATGAGCCCAAATGAGCTCAGCTTTTCATGCTTGCTCCGGTTAGCCTGCTCCTGCTGCAGGTAGGCCGAGATTTTGGCTTGCACCTGAGGCTCGTCTGGCTCACACTTTAAAAGTTCCAGTATCAGGTGTGGGATGCTTGCTGGAGAGCTGGTCTGGTAACCATCCATGTAGGAATAGGCCATGATGGACTCAGATGAGCCGGTGTAGGGGTCTGGGTACTCAGACTTGATGGCCCTGCTAGGAAAATGGCCATATGTCTGGTAACCTTGCAGGCTGCCATGAGGTGGCATTGTCATGCTAATAGGAGACGTGACAAAAGGGCTTCTGTCGTAGTCTGTGGGAGGCAAGGCAGCGTGGTTCAGAGGTAGGCCTTTGGGAGCTGAGTGGATGTTCTGAATCGCAGAAGAGATGGTCAGGTCAGAGGGCATTGCCTGGATCACCTGAGACATGGCTTCTAGCTTAAGTCCATTGGCTCTGATGAGGGCTTTTTTCTGCTGCTTCAGAGCCCTGTCTCTCTTATACATTGGCCCAAACTTATTCCTTCCTCCACGCATTCGGTCTGCCCTTACCGCTGCACAGAAAAAAGAAAAGGAAGGAAGAGTATGTAAATGCCATGCAAGTCAGTGTTCTCCAGGACATCCAAATACTGGAAATGTTGAGAACTGAACAAAAATGGGTTTTGTGTGGTTTTCACTACAATACCCCACACACTTTCCAAGAAAAAAAAAAAAAAAAAAAAGCATGTCTTCTTTATGTACTTAGGAATTCTTCCAAGTGTATTTTGTTATCAAAAATATTTTGAACAGATAAGGACATATTAACCCTTTTGTGAATTGAAGTAATCTCATAATCTTTGCTATATGTGGGGATATTTGCTGAGAGAGCATGCTTTCTTATCAAGTATGTCAGTTTCTTTTCTTTTTGAGGGGGAGATGTTGAGACAGGGTCTTGCTATGCGATCCAGACTGGCCTTGAGCCCACTATGTAGCCCAGGGTGACCTCAAACTCACAACATTTCTCCTTCTTCGGACTCCCAAATCATGAGATTACAGGCAAGTCATGCCTGGCTCATAGGAGTGTAGTTTCTATAGTGCTAGGCATGTGGTAATTATTTGTTTTTGTATTTGGGTTGTTTGTTTGTTTGGTCTTTTTGAGATAGGACTTAACTGTGTAGTTTAAGCTGGCTTTGAACTCACTTTGTAGCCCAAGCTGGCCTCAAACTCTCAGTGATCTTCCCGCCTCAGCCTCCCAGAGTACTGGGATTACAGGCATGCATCACCATGCCCTGTGGTATGTGCTAATTCTTTATAGAACCCAATCTACTTTGGGCTTTTTTGTTTGTTTTCAGGTTTTGTTTTGTTTTGTTTTTTGGGTTTTTTTTGGTTTTTTTTGAAAGGGGGAGAAAATGAACACACTTCTGGATTAAATTATGAGTTTCTTTCAGAGGCTACTTCCCCCCACTGGGCCACTTCAGGTTCTTTGTTGCAAGAGGAAAATCCTGGAAAATCATTTTCACCTGGACTTAGTAAGTGCCTATCAAATAACAACCAGTTAGGTATTGCTTTTAATTTCAGCAGAATTAGACATAAGTAAAGCCAATTCCTCCCCAACCTGTCGAGGGGCTCCTCTTTTCTACACTGTGCATGGGGCAGGGGCCATGCCTAACAACTTGGTCCGCTGCTCTCCCCAAGCCCACGGTGGCCCATGGCAATTAGACAGAAACCAGCCACCTCTGACAACCTGGAACACATTGAAATTGCTGGAGGTTAAATTTCTGAGCTTTTTATCTTGGATTAGTATCACATTAAAAATTTATTGTGAATTCTAGGTATCTAGATACTGCATGAGATCATAAGGAGTTTTTCATGTGGATGATAATTTATTGAATATTCAATTGTTTCATGCCACTCCTAAGGAAGTACAAATATCCCCCATGAGTGACTTATGTACAATTAAAGCATACTTTTCCAAGAAATGCAACCTTTTTCTTTTGTTTTTAAGAAGAAAAAACTCAAATGACATCATATGAAACAATAACAACCACCTTTTCACATGTGTCTTCTGAGTCTCAGTGCAGCTTGCAGCTACCAAAATATATTTCTACTTAGCAAATAATGAAGTAACTGGTAAGAAAATGAGTAAACATTAGTTACTTCTCAGGCTCTTCTTAAAAGCAATACAGTGTGGATTTCAACAGGCCTCATGATCACCAGAGAGACTGCTTCTGTACGGAAGGAATCTCCTCGTATTCCAGCAGATTTATTTGGATTTCTTTTCTTATTTCTATTAAGTATGGGTTCCAAATAGCAAAAACTCCAAATAAAAATAGCCTGTGCCTCATGGATCAACTGAAACACAGTCATGTATCTGGCACCGACAGAGAGCTATAGCCTTCGGTATTACTTTATTTGCAGTATATTTAATCTGTGAAAAGCCAGTAGGTCAAAGGCTGAAAAACAGCAGCACACTATTACAATCCATGAACTACCAATTATTTATAGCAGTCACTTATTAACTTTACAGCCTTCCAATCTGAACATGGTCCTCCAGGTTTGGCTCTTTCAACAAAGTTTAGTGCATCTTTGGAGGAACCACGTTGCCACCATTCTCTTGTTCTCCTCACCCACTGCTACTGATTTAAGAACTATTGTTCATCTTTCTTATTCTCAATTATTTTATTTTACAGATAATCATTATCTTAGAAAAAAAGAAATTTATGTTCCTATACCAAAAAAAAAAAAAAAAATTCTGCTTGAGGAATTTCTTTTCATGATTAAAGACTAAATGTTACACGAAACATGAAATTAATAATGACAGCAGGTACCCTTATTTTAAGCACCGTCATCAAACTTTTACTATGGCATCCTGATTTGAAAATGTAACAGGTATCTTATCTTTCATGTTTTAACAAACTTGTTTGCATGCTCAGTTGAGTTACTTTAGTCTAGTCTATTTACTTCTTTTAATCAAGTGTTTCCTCTTTCCAAACTCATAAGAGGACTTTGATACCTTTTTCCTGTTGGATGTTAGTTACCCCGCTTAAATGACATTCAGACCATTCAACAGACGCAACATAAAATGCTCTTCCATTACTGTCAGTAGTCTAAGAGACTGGAGAAATCATGTCACCATGTCGTGAGTACAATGTTTTAAAGCCCTCCTCCTTGGAGACTTTTCACAGCAGTAGTTTGTAGAAGAAGCTTACCTTCTAGCTTCATTCCAACACTCAGACATTTTTGAAATCGACAGTAAGGGCAACGTTTTCTCTGTGTTTTGTCAATTTGGCAATTCTGGTTTTCTATACATGTATACCTTTTATTATTTTGGACTGTTCGCTTAAAAAATCCCTACAAGAAAACAATGAGACATATTATAAATCTAACACCAGCCTCTTCCATTGTTTCATTTCAAAGAAATCACCAGTAAGTCCTTTCATTGTACCATTGGAACCCTTATGTAGTTCTGTGGTTTATTTTATATTTTTCAGCAAGATCAAGCCTTCAAAACAGTGCCAGGCCATAATAGAAATTTTTCTGGTCTCAGTTATATTTCTGACGGATTACGTCAAATCTTGAGATTTGGCTACATACCATTTCATTCTAATAGAAAAATATACTCTATATTGACCAGTGATTTTTTTGTTTTTTAAATCTGTTTTCCTATTACCCTTCATGTCCCAGACAGGAGTACTCATGGAAGCCTGCATTTTTTTTTTTTTTTTTTTTTAAGAGTAGAAAAATTTATTGCAGAAAAGGAATGGGCAGTATGACTGGGGAATAGGAACAAATCCTGGGGGGGCGGGATGCTCCCCGAATGGGCTCCTTCTTTGCATTGTTTTTAAGTAGTCTGATACAATTTCAGTGACAAACCATTGCAAAAATGCCAGTGGAAAAACTGAACAACCAAACACTTTAGATCTCGAAGAAATGTCAACACTGGACAGTTAAAAATAAAAGGAATAAAAGAGTAAAATGGGAAAAGGCTCATAATTCCTCGCTGGAATACATTCAAGCATGAGAACTGTGTTTTTAAAAAAAGTGAAACTAATCAGAAGAGGATCACAAAACTGAATTATAGCAGACTTTGTGCTCTCCTTGTATTGTACTCAAAAGGATTAATCACAAATGAAGTTTGTAACTATATAACAGAACAACAACTTTATTAAAACAGTGTTCTTGTTTATATCTCTAGCCAAAAGGAAAACAATCCTACTTTGTTACAGAGAATGAAGGGACTTTCCTGGCAATGTTTTAATTAATTGTACTGAGCTGTCTTTCACTTTAAAAACAAAAAAAGTTGAAAAATTAGACAACACTGAATTAACTAGGACTACATAAAAAAGTTTGCCATAAATCCTTAAGGTATCACTGACATGCATAACAATAGAGTATATTTTACATATTCAAATTTCTTGCATTTAAATATATCATGTGACACACTTGTTTTTTAAAAAACCTCAGAAACCAAAACTTGGTTTCTTGGTCATTATGACATAAATTTCAGAAATCTTAAAATTTCTTTTTGGAATAAATCAGGATGAAATCGTGAAGCTGGGAGCTTAGGCTTTTATATCCGTGGATAAAAAATGCTTAGACTTGTAGCACAGAACGCCCTGAAGTTGAGACCTATTTGGGAAATACTTTGTCATGTTCCTTCTGAAGACCAACAATGCTTTAAATATATATAACTCAGGCAAAATCAATATTTAGGACGTTAGAAATGGAAACCTTTCTACAGCAATATCAGTTTACTACAATAAAGTACTTTAAGGCTACGAGGCTGGCAAAGTTTTCTAAACAGCATAAATTTCTTTGCCTTTTGAACTAAATCAGACACATATTTCTAAGAATCATCTCCCTAAGACCAGCTCTCTCTTTCTCGCACTCTCATTTTTTTTGAGTGAAAAAGAAGCAGCCTAAATTTAGCTTTAAAAAGTAATTCAGTGATTTCTGTTGGTCTTCAACATTGCATTTTTCTTTTTTAAAGGTGGCAACAACATATGAGCAAACCTTGCAGCTTTCACAAGTGAGGAGCCCGTAGTGGTACCCAGACACCTTATCACCACACACGGGGCAGAGTTCTTCAAGATCTTCATCATAGGAGTAATTCACCATTTTAAATTGAGACACTGAAACAAGAAAGAGAAATGTGCACACACATCCAGCTAATTCACAAGGTGGGTTTTTATCCTGCAAAGAAAAGCATTTTGATGACTGGTGGGCAAAGTATCACTAGGTAAGTTCTAAAATAAAAATAATTTTTACCCAGGTGGCACTGAAGAGAATTATTTTCACACAGTGAAAGTAAAACCTCTTGGGGCATCAATGAGCATGCACTTCATAGAATGAAATTTAAAAACAATTCCAGCTTCTTTTGCTAACTCTTTAAACTGGGCACGGTTGCACACAAGTCCCCTAACTCTGCAAAGCAACAGTTGAGGGTGGAAACACGAATTGCATACAGCGGCGAACCTAGAATTTGTTTTAAGTCTCTGCAAACAAACTTAAGTTCCAAAATGTCACCTTTGCCTCGGAAGGGAAACAAGCCTACGCGTTACCACCACCCACCCCCACACTACTACAGTACTTTGCTGCCAGTATACCTGGCCTGTAAGGATAGCAACACCCATTTATTTGCAACCACTACTCCTCGGAGAGAAGAAACCTGCAGCCCAGCCCAACTTTAACAGCCTGCGGCTCCCAATGTTCAGATCTGTCAGATTAACTGAAACACTTAGCTTTATATTGACAGTATGCCTTGTTACTTTTATCTCCTTGAGTTTAGAAATGTCCTGTGAAAATAGTAAGGAAAAAGAAAGGACTCTGGACTGTCCTTGGGGGGTTGGTGCAGCAGAGAGAGGAAAAGAACAACACAAAGGTTTAATTTCGTCGGAAAAATGCCGACTGAAGGCCTGCATGTGTCCGGCGGTCAGAGCAGCATATAAACACCTGGAGCTCTCGCCCTTTCAGGTAGAAATCGGGCGCCTGCTCACTGCCCGGCTTCGGTCACCGCTTTGTGCTCTGGACACTAACCCTCAGAGGGGTCCTAAGCCAAAAAATAATCTAGACACATGAAAAGCAGGACCCGGGGCATCCCAGAAGTCCCAGATCAGGTACCTCCCGGGGACTCAGCGCCAGCGGGGCGATCCCGGAGCGCGGATAGCGGAGGAGCGCGGCTCAGGCGCGCGGGCGGGCGGGTGCCGAAGGCGCCGGGCAGGTCTGCACAGCTCGGCCGGCAGCCTCCCCAGGAACCCGCTCCCAAAGCCCCAGGCGCACCGGCTCTCGTCCCTTGCTCAACCTTCTGCTCCCCAAAGGAGTACAAACAGTTAGGGCAGTTTGTTTTAAGTTAATCAGTGGCATTATAAGGGGTAGGGCTGGGGGTGTGTGGGGGAGGGGGTGACCACTGTCAGGCAGAAGTTGC
Source organism: Octodon degus (assembly GCF_000260255.1). Lineage (NCBI taxonomy): Eukaryota > Metazoa > Chordata > Mammalia > Rodentia > Octodontidae > Octodon > Octodon degus. The sequence goes on along the minus strand of NW_004524585.1, from coordinate 9,328,349 downwards.
CTCTGATTTGTTTACCACAAATTCAGAGAAGTAGCTAGCCCCCACTCCATCGCCAAACCCCGACCCCGACCACTGTCACCGTGGTCACTTCTTTGCCGGTGACCTTTTTTTTTTTTTTTTTTTTCAAATAAAGTTCCTTTTTTCTGAGGGCCTCGGAAGGGCCGTCGGGGTGGTGTTCCTGCAGGCGTCCGTGCTCCTCCCCACACACAGGACCACGGGCAGGGCTTAGACAGGAAGGAGTTCGCCAGCGTCCTGGAGAATCCCAGGAAGAGAAGCTCTGGGGAAGGCCACAAGCTGGACTGTGTGACACCGAAATAAGGGATGGTGTCACAGGCTGTCAGCAGTGAAGGCTCAAATTCTGGCCCTCGAAGACCTGCCTGGGTTCTGGGAAGAGACTGGGCACTCAAGAAGATCTCCTTATTCTACAGGTTTGTAGCACTCCGAAAAATCAAGATTGTTGTCTCAAAGCATGCTTTAGGCACGGAGAAACACTGTATTTACAGTACGTTCTTTTTCTTCCTGCCCTTCCTGCAACAAAATAAACTCTATACCTAAGGGCACCCAGCAACAGCCTCTTACACACCCCGTGCCCACCCAAAAGACCTAGTCCTGGGATGAGGATCCTCTTAGAAAACTGAGAGGAAGAGGAAGAGGAAGAGCAAGAAGAGGAAGAAGAAGAAGAAGAAGAAGAAGAAGAAGAAGAAGAAGAAGAAGAAGAAGAAGAAGAAGAAGAAGAAGAAGAAGAAG
>NW_004524585.1:9317667-9327502 GCF_000260255.1 Octodon degus | reverse complement strand
AGAGAGAGAGAGAGAGAGAGAGAGAGAGAGAGAGAGAGAGAGTCAGAGTCTGGGTAAGGAGCCAGTCTCCCGATGTGGGAGGATGGGGCATCCTGGGGTCACCCAGTACCCTGGTGCAGAAGAACCCAATCCAGAGCGGTGAAGAAGTCACTTGCGCTCTCTCGAGTCTCCATCTGGAGGGGTCTTGGAGGTGGGGACCTCAGATACAACAGCCGAGAGCTCCCTGTGAGGCTAGGTGTGCCACGCTGAGAACCTCGAATCAGACCCTCTTTCTGGACGTGGGACAGGTCGGACTAAGGGCATGACGCGGTTTGGGACCAGAGCACGTAAGGGAATGGGGTCCGCAATCCCAAGGTCACCTCCTGACAGGAAGGCTACCTCCGGGAGGAAACTGCCTAGCGCTCCTCGGGTGGTTTTTGAACCCAGACCCGGGCAAGCGGCTGGAGTTCTCCCGAGACCTGGACACGCGGCGAGCTCGGACTCTCGTTTGGGAGTCAAAGGCAGTGCAAAGAAGGCGCCTTTCAAACTTAACCAAGAAACATCACCTTAGACCCCCTCCCCCCATTAAACCCTAGGAGTTTCCCCTTCTCAATTTCTCCTCGTGCTGTCCTTAGAGGCTTTTCTAGTCTCTCAAAAAACGCCCGCGCCGGATCGACAAGTAACTTTCCTTTTGGAGCAAGAAGCATGCGGGCTCCAGCGGGCGGCGGAAAGGAGAGACACCACCCACCTCCGAGGATGACGGAACAGGGTCTCCGCCAGCTCCCTTGTTCGGGCTTCCCACAAGTCAACTCCAAATTCTGGGAAGAACTGACTCTGGGCCAACCGGGTTCTTTTATAACCAGACCCGCAAAACTGGCCTCATGGGCGTTAGCCCCAGGGTACTTGCAGGGCCCTACTCGAAAACTCGGAGAGGCCCCAGATCGTCGAGAAGACCACCGACGCCAACCGCAAAACTCACGTCCTCCTGCCACCCTCTTCTCCCTGGGCGAGGTGGCGAAGTCGGGTGCCCAGCCCGAGCGCCCCGGGCGCGCCGCCTACCCGCGCCGCAGAGCGCACCAGCCCTGAACTCTGCTCTCAACACCTCCAGGCCCTTTCAAGTCTGCGAAAGGGGATGGCAGGAAGCGTCCGGGATCACAGGCCGGCCGGCCCGCACATCCTGCGCGCGGGAAGGGGCGAGGATGGAAGAGCACCGTTGACTTTTCCTAGCATTGTTCCCTCCTGGCCCGGGGCAAATGCGATAAACTTCTGACAGGCTTAATACAAGCTAGACCTAGAGTAGCTATTTTGGAATGTGGAGAAAATACAGCCAGTAGAATTTTTTTTCCTGTTGTTAGCAATCAAGACCTGGGAAAACAAACGTGCCTTCACAGTCAGCTCTCACACTGAAGAAGCAATCAACTAATCTCAGTCCCCCACACTGGACACTCCCCTGGCAGGGCCTGGGGTGGCTTGGGGTTGCCCGAGCTTTTGGGGGACTCACAGTCACTCTCATCCCCAAACACAGCCTCTCTCCGGTTGCCTCCTTGTCTGCAGCTAGCGTTCAGGGGCAGTCCTCTCCCTCCACGCGGAAATGCGAATGCGCGCGGCGCCTCCAGGGCGCGGACCGGCTCGGGCGTCAGGTGAGACGTCCACGCCTTGGAAGGACCTTATCATCCCAGTGCTTTCAGGCCTCAAGCTCCTGCTCCCCGATCGCGGGGCCGCAGCCCGAGAAGCCTGCCTTTCATTAAAAGCGTCCCATTAGATACCACTGAGAGAGCTCTGCCCGCACGGTTCAAGAGTCATCAACTTTCTGCCAGCACCTGAGGAGAGGGCCTGAATCCCCTCGCTGCCCCTTGCGCCCCGCGCCCGGTTCCCCGAGGCGGAAAGCTTCAGCCCGCGGCGCCGGCCCGGGGTAGAGAAGCGGCCGCGGCCCGAGCCAGTCAGCGGGCGGGCACCGCCTTCCTTACCTTGCATGTTGTCCGGCATCTGCCCCTGTTCCCCATGCGATCGAGCCAGTCCCAGGGCTTCCGTCTCCACTTTGGGCAGCATGACCAGGCGGCCGCGGGCGGGAATGGGGGGTCGATGTCGGTCCGGAAGCCCAGCACCTGGACACGGGCAGCACAGATCAACTCTGGCGGGAAGAGGAAGGGGAGACCGGGTGCCCGCTCACCCACCCGCTCGCTGGTCCGGACCTCGCAACCCCGTCCTGGTTCCCACCCTGCGTGGACGAGGGGGTCGGAGAAACAAGACGAGAGAGTACGCCGAGGTCCCCTGTCCCCGGCGCGGCGCGGCTCGGCGAGGACACAGCTGCCGGGCCACGGATCTGCAGCCGCTGCGCTCCGGGCGGCCACCAGGCTGCTCCTGCCGCCCGGCCGAGCCGCTGCCGCCGCTCCCGGACGGCTCGGACGACTTTCTTCTCTTCCACCCGCCCTCCGGCTGGGGGTCGGCAGGGGTCTCCCTCTCTCTGCGCTCGCCTCCCTTCTCAGCTTCTTCCCCGCGCCTCGCCTCTCCGCCCCTTCCCCGCAGTCTGCCTCGCTCGCGCTCCCTATCGCAAGTGCGGACTTGGGAAGTTCCAACCTCCCTCTCCTGCCTGTCACTCCGCGCGCGTCCGGGAGCGGCCCTTTGCAGCCCCGAGGGTGAGGGTGTCGGCTGTGGGAAGAAAGGGGGACGGCAAGAAGGGAGGTAAGTAGGGCCGGGGGCTAGGGTGGGGGCGGTTGGGATGGGGGTGATGACAGCGAGCCCGGACGCTGGTTCCGGACTCGGGTCGGACACCCTCCGCCAGCCAATGAGGATGCTCCATCCAGCCCTGGATCGCCCAACCTCTTCACCCCGCCTTCGCCCACTCCCACCCGCCGCCGCCTGGGGCGGGGGAGGTAAAGCCTGCTGGGTCTTACAGCTGACCAGAAGCGACCTCAGCCCAAGAGCCACGGCCAGGGGCCGGGAACCAGGGCGGAGATTTGATTTCTGCTAGCGGGAGAGGAGGGCTGGGTGTGAGTGGCTGGGGGCACTTGCCATCGAGGGAGAGCGGTTCAAACGCCCACTTAAAATACCGAAGGGAGAAAACGTAGAATTCACCAACCGCCTCTTCTTAAACGCAGTTGGTTTACATTCTGGGCGCTCTCAGCTATTCTCCCACGACCTTCAGGGTTTACAGGCCATCGTGGGGATTCCTCGCGCGTAGGAGGACCATGCGGGGGTGGGCGCTCGGGGTCCCCTAGATTTCGCTTACTTGCTGGAGATTAGGGGAAGGGGCTGCCACTCCTCTGCCCTGCTCTGCGCTCTACGACTTTGCTCGCAGTGAACCCTGCACTGGAGCCCACGATTATCTTGGTGACAGACTTCCTAGTTTTAGTGAATAGTATTTCCATATAGAATGCACAGATCCGTCCCAGCTTGCCTCTTCCATCCTGGTGTCTCTTTGGTGGGACAGAGCCACATACGGCCCAGAGGATCGGCATTTAAAAAAAAAAAAGTTTTAAAGAAACATCTGTTATGCAAGCTCTCCGGCCACCAGCCCAGCCACATCTTCAAAGTTTTCAGATTTCATCCCAAAGAGATGAAAAACATTTTTTCCAGCCTCCTGACTGCATTCGAAAAGCCTCATATTCAGGGTCTGTTGTGCAACAGGGCAATTATCAGCCTCTACCCACAAGGGGTGAATTTGAATCTCAAAAGATCTGAATTTATTCCATTTAAATGGCATAGAGATCACACATTCAAACTGCCCAGTCTACTACTTGATGAATTTAAAATGATCCCAATCGGTGCAGTGCCTAATTTACACTTCTATATAAAGTAAGTTGTGTAGTATCCACCCACTCCTGGCAATGCAGATACTAGTCATTCTGAACTGATTTGTCACTTTGCCTATCTACCTTCAGGATCTATTTTAAAATGTTTAGCTTTAGTTGCATTTCAGTTTCGTGGAAACACTTAAATACATTTAGGGAGGCCAACCCATTACTGTGTATGGGGGAGTGGGCTTGTTTCTCCTGGGTTGGTTGTCAGTTTAGGTGGACTTGGAAATTCAATTTATTTCAAAGCCTGGAGAAGGTTTTCTTTCACTGCAATTCAAAGAGGCTTAGAGCGCTTAGACAAGACCTTCCCAAAGGCCCCCCTGGCAAGGACGCAGGACTCCACACGCTGGGTCCTAGGAGTGAGCTTCCAGCCCGGTGCAGGATGGAAAGTCCTCAGTGTGGTGGCCCAGGAGGGAGAGGAAGAAAGCTGACAGAAGTTCACGGGGCATTTCACAGGCCCTTGTCATGGCTGTGTGGTCGGAATCTGTGGCCTGAGGCGGACGCTGACCTTGGTGGTCTTGCTCATAACACCAGCTTCAGGGCCAGCAGGGACTCTTAGGCCATATGAGTCACCCCCCTATCGAGGACAGCCTGCCCTCCATATCCCCCAAGACAGAGAGTGACCGTGGCAAAGGCCAGCTGGCATCTATTTATCTCCCCACAGGTAGATTTCTAAAAAAGAAAAATGGTGACCAGATGGAAGCAAGGTGAAAGTGAACGGGGCCTTGCAGCTGAGATTTTGAAAGAATCCGACCTTTAAAAGTTCATGCACTGCCTGCCGAAAGACAGGTCCTCAGCTTTCCTCCCAGCTTTGGAGGTTTGGTCCAAGCAGAACCTTCTGCTTTGTAACAGCGAACGGAAAGGGAACGAAAGAGCCAGAGGTCTCCAGCAGAGAGGAAACTGCTTTTTCCAAGAACCGTGGCAACTTGGAGCGCGGAAGCCCAGTAGCCTTGGGCGCTCCAGGGCGGGAAAAGCTCCCCGGGCCAGCCTGGTTCCAGATTCCCTCCAAGGACGTCCGAAACTCCTTCCAGCGGTGGATGAAAAGGGAAATTTTACTGGAGTCCGGTCCCGCCAGAGATCCAAGGGAGCATTCGCTTTTCCCCGGGCAGGTCCTCCAGGAATTGGGTAGAGGTGCGGGATCTCACCCCCAGCACAGACGCGGAGGGAGTAGCGCGGGAGCAGGCTTTGACGCCCAGCGCACTACCAGGCTCCGGTGGCCTCTCCCCTCCTTCCATCTGGACCCTCACCCTGACCCCTTGAACTTTCTATTAGCTCCCCTACTCTGTGGCCTTGGATGGATCCTGGCGTCCTGCGTAAGGCCCTCTCCGGAGCCGCAGGCGCCCGAACTCGCAGTGCCTGTGACCCTGATCGATTACCCAGGACGGTTCTAGGTCCTGAGGACCATGGCCGAGGAGACGGGAGGCAGGAGACAGAGGTGATGGACGCAGATGGAATGAGCCCTGTGTGGTGTCAGTGATGCTGCCTGTGGTGGTCTCGACGAACCACAAGACGTACATCAACCCCGGGCGACAGACACAGCCCATCCTCCTCCGAGGGCATCTTTTACCTAACGCCACTGTGCCTCTTGGGGCCAGCGCTCGTGGAATCCTCGGACCCACTCCCGCGGGTTAACCGCTGGAGACCAGAGCCCAGGACCTGGGAAGCCGAGGGGGACAACTCTAGTTTTGGATATCAGACGCGCCCTCAATTTGTTCCCGTCTCGCCCTCTCCGACTTCGAGCAAACTTCTCCCTTTTCCCGCCTCTTCTTGCTAACGTGACTGGTCTCCCAGGGCTCGGCCTTCCCGGTTCTGATCTTGCCTTAAAGTACTGATTGACGGTTGCAATTACAAAGGATGATGGCTTGGGGAGGCTCCCGCAGCCTTGATGAGCCCGAGAAGAGCAGGCCTGGCATATTTTATCCAGGCGCGGGGTGGCGGGGCTGTGCGCGCCCCATTCACCCAGCCTAGTAGCCTCGCATTCCCCATCCGCGAGGGCGCTGCCTCCGCATCCCCCCCGCCCCCGCCTCCCACACTTCCGCGCAGCGCTGTGGAGCGCGCGGGGAGCAGCCCGCCCTTGGCCTGACCTGGGAAGTCAGCTTGGCCCGGCGCCCTTCACCCACCTGGGCTGCTGTGGATCTGATGTTCAGATTTGCATTGCAGGAGCTGTTTCTTTCCTGAACACGCGAAACTGAGTAGCAGACAAACTTTCCCACACGCCTGTGTAGATGAAGCCTCGCGTGATGCATCCAGCCACGCAAGCAGTTTGCAAGCCTTTATCCTTTAGGCACTTTCAAACCTTTCCTCCTCTGTATCTACTTCGCTGGCGTTTTTAAAGAAACTGGAACAAGCTGGGCGTGGTGACACACGCCCATAATCCCTGCACTCAGGAGGCTGAGGCAGGAGGATCGCATCGAGTTCAAAGTCATCTTGGGCTACAAAGTGAGTTCACGGCCAAGGCCAGCCTGAACTACTAGTGAGACCCTGTATATATAACCTCCACACACACATACAGAACAACTACCTTTCTCCGTCCGAGCGTTTCTACCTTTCTGCCCCTGGAAGAAACTTAGATTATTTTTCTCTAAAACTCTTCGTCACTCGGTATCGATAGCCTGGGGCGAGAAAGAATCAAGCTTATCTACATACTGAGGCTCAGAGCTACTCAATTTTTCCACCCCTCCCATCCGAAAAGCCCATCTGACGCCGCTTTAGCCGTTTTTTCTGAAAATTTAGTTGAGAAGGACTCGGAGAGCTTTGCTCCGGGATCCAGGGGTCGGGCCACATACCCCCCGCGCCTACACGCCGCCCGTCCTTCCTGGAGCGCTTTGTTTTAAAAAAAAGAAACGGCTTAAATTTCAGGACAGCAGTGTGAATTACGGAGGAGACGCTGGCCTGGCAGAAGCTTTGAAAAAAATACACATAAATGAGAAAACGGGTCTTGCTTTTTTTTTTTTTTTTTTTTTTTACATTTCCTTTCGGCTGCATGTTTTAAAGAACTACTTATGACACTGTCAGCAACAGTCCCCAGTGCAAGCGAAAATCCTGCTGCCAACGTAGACATCTACGCGGAAAGCGGAAAGGAAGGCGGCCGGGCTCACTTTCGCAGTGGGGGTCTCTTAACCTAGCACTGAGACTTCACCGGGAAAAGAGACAATGAAAGCCGAAATTTGGATAATCTAGATTTTCTCAACCCTCCCTCGGGAGGATTTGGAAAATATGGCCCTGATTGTCTCAGTGTGAGTCTCTTTGCATAAGAAATGGTGCCTGTACTGAAGAACTTCTCAACTTTGTTTTCTGGGAGTACGTTTCCCAACCTAGGGGTCCAGGTGCGCCCCAAGTACAGTGGGTGGAGAGGGCAGTGGTCCGGGCTCCTCAGTCCCTTCCTCTCGGTAGCTCAAGTGGAGAGGGAGCGGCAGAACCTCAAACTGAGGCCCCACGCAGGACCAACCAGCCGAAGCCGCACCCAGTGACGTCGCAGAGCCACCCCGACGCTTGCAAACCACGACTCCCTCAGTGAAACCAGTTGAACACTCGGTAGTTTCACTCCCCGCAGGTCCCCAGCCCGGTCCGCCCCTGGACTCCGGACTTAATCTTCTTGCAGTCCTCCTCCACCATTCAGCTAGGTCCGCCCGCGCTGAAAAGGGCACCTTCCCTTGTTTCTGAGTCCTTCAGCTCCGGGGGCGCGGGGCTGCACCGTCGAGGACCCCATTGGGGAAAGGAGCCCTGGGGGGTTTCTGATTCTGGAGGTTAAAGCGCGCGGGGCCGGTCACTGGGTCTGCGGAGCAGTGCGGGCTCGGGAAGGCCGGGTGGGGAGCGGTGTGGTCACCCGCAGACCGGGAGCGCGGGCAGAGAGAAAGTGTTGCGGAGACCACAGCTTAAGGGACATCAACTCCGACCTTAGGGCAACTCTTTGAGATCAGGAGATGGAGGCCAGCGGGCGACAAGGCTTCGGGCAAACTCATTCCTTTGCTCTGAGGTTCTTGTCTGTTAACCGGAAAGTTGATTCCTGGACCGGTCGCGGATTCCAAGAGATTTGTAATCCTATGGAGGTTTCCGAAAGGAGTAAAACTCGGCTGGGATGGACGGGTGCGGAGATTTCAGACGCTCAGACCGGGAGCCAGGAATCCGGTACTCACTGGGGGAAATGTTGGTCCCAGCGGAAGGACCTGTATCCCTCACCACGGGAGCCTCAGGGGGTTGTCAGAAGCACTTTTTAGAAGTGTCCCTTTCCCTAGCCCCTCTTCGAGTGGGTCTTGACGCAGGCCTCCGTCTGAGAGATGTCCTGGTTATCCTCATACCCACTGACCCTGTGGGAGGTAGAGGCACTGATTTTCCTTAGTTCCTTCTCATGGGAGGTTGGTAGCAGCACACTGCCAAGATGCATTTTGTCCAAACTCCAGAGATCCTTTCCAGAGTGAGAGACCAGAGATTGCTTCTCACCCTACCTGCTCTGACCTTAACTCTTCCAGATGTACTACATTTGCCTCCTGTGCACCACCTCCACCCACCCTTCTGAATGCTACAGAGATTCAATGAAACCACCATTCTGGAATTTAAAAAGAATATACAATCTATATTCTTTTTAAATTCATTGTAAGATGTCTTCCTTAGCCGGGCTGGTGAAGTAACCCAGACCTACAATCCCGGCACCATGGAGGCTGAAGCAGGAAGATAACTTCCAGTTCAAAGCCAGCCTGGGTTACATAGTCTCAAAAAGCAAGTGAATAGAAGGTCTTTCTTAAGACCCATTGTATTTTGGAAGAAAGTCTGGCCAACATTATTTATTTATTTATTTATTTATTTATTTATTTATTTATTTATTTACTTCCTTTATTTCTTTTCTTAATGTCTTTTTGAAACAGGGTCTAGCTATTGAAGTTCAGGCTGGTCTCCAACATGCAGTGATCCTCCTGCCTCAGCCTCTCAAGTGCTAGAATTAGAGGCCTGTGCCACCACTCCCAGCCCTGATGAGCAATTTAAATCATAATTGCTTTGTATGAGCAGGAGCATGTACATAATTCTGACACTAGGAGACGGACATAGATTTCAGAATCACATTTCTGCCATTCTATGGCTAACTCTCCAGATAATCTGAGTAATCTTTGGTAAATTAAATGAACTTTCTGATTCTATTTCTTACTTGAAAAATGAGGCTAATCAAATAGGCTTTATACTTAAATAAATATCTGTTAATAAATATCAGCCTCTTCCAACTTCACCCAAACTCTTCCTGTAAGAAACACAGAGAAGAAATCACTGACCCTTCTGGGGCTATTACATGTAGATTGTCCTTTCAATGAGAGATGCTTGCTAACTTGATCATCTTGTGGGGATTCGCAGTCTTTATGGACAATTCATTATATGATCCTCTGACAGAAAGAGTTGTCCACCAAATAACTCACGCTTATCTGTTTTCAGATTATTTGGAGTATACAAGTCTTTTCTTATTTATCAATTGCACAAAAAATGTGTAACAGCTTCCCAAAAGCCTAAAGAAAGAGGTAGCTTTTCTCTACCCATGTGGTCAACTGCAGTGCCCTGGTTTACCCAAGCTTCATCTCTTAAGGTCACTCTGGCAGTTTTTCAGCTCTTTCAGGGCCTCCCCAGAGCTGGATTGCCTTCCCCCACACCCCACACACCAATTCCTGCATTTCCTTGAAGCCAATGGTATTTGTCAGAAAAGTTTCTATCCTAAAAAGGTGAAGAGTGAGGAGGGCAACTCACAGAAGTAGCTCCTCTGAAGTTGACCTGGGAGGTGAATATGTTTGGGTTTGCTTTGCCCAGAAAATCTGTTCTGGAGCCCTTGCCTTTCTTTAAAAAATATTTTTTAAATATTTATTTACTTATTTATTTGTTAAGATAGAATCTAACCATGTAGTTCAGGCTGGTTTTGAACTCACTATCTAGTCCAGGCTGGCCTTGAATTTGTGGCGGTCTTTCTATAGGTGTGCATCACCAGGCCTGATCCTCTGAAATGCTTTTCTTTTTTCTTTTCTTTTCTTTTTTTTTTTTCTTGCTTTCTTTCTTTTTTTTTTTTTTTTTTTTTTTTTTACATTTCC
>NW_004524585.1:9312096-9317567 GCF_000260255.1 Octodon degus | reverse complement strand
TCACCAGGCCTGATCCTCTGAAATGCTTTTCTTTTTTCTTTTCTTTTCTTTTTTTTTTTTCTTGCTTTCTTTCTTTTTTTTTTTTTTTTTTTTTTGTATTTTAGGGAAGGGTCTACAGGGTGTTCAGGGTCTCACTACTAGATCAGACTGGTAGTGATCCACTTGTTTATAGCCTCCCAAGAGCTACCCAGTCTCAATTACCGGCTCACCATGCCCTGGGGGCGGGGCCAGCCCAGCAGGCCTGGGGATCAACCCCCTGCCCCTGTGCCCGCTTGTAGGCACTTTAATCCACTGAGCTATTTGGCCGGCCCTTGAAATGCTTTTCTAGGCCAGTTCAAGCCTGAGTCCAGGATCAACCTAGATACTGGGTCTAGTGGAAGGGTTGAACAAAGGAGAAAGGCATGACCAAACCTCTGTTCTCCCTCCTGCTTTAAATCTTTCTTGGCTCATTAAAATAAATCTTAAAGAAATCCTGGCCACCACTTGTGGAATCTGGGAAGCATTGCTTTGGAGGTGAGATGGGGCAGGGAAAGGAAAGAAGGTTCCAGAGCTTAGCTTCCTGGAAGGAACTTGATGCTTAAGCCCAAACTGCAGGTATCAGTGGATTAGGGCGCCTGGCATTCCAAACTGCATGCAAACAAATTTGGTTAGAAGTTAAGGTGTCACAACAGGCATTTCCCACCAAGTGACATCCACTTCCAGAGAGCCCTTTGAGTACAGAGCTTGCTAGAGGTTACCACTGAATGAAAATCAGACTTGGGGAGCTTTAAGGTGGCCAGATAGTAGACCTCAGATCACAGATTCAATACAATGTTTGCCTTGCATATTATGTATCCTCAGCTATGAACACATAACTTCCTGTGGATACTGTGCAGTAGTGCATTGAAGGTACACGAAATATTCTGCCAATGCAGTTAAATAAGTAGGTGAATTTATTATGCATCAAAGCATGATATTGGGCATATATAAGAGGTCCATAAATTCCTTTTACAGAACTTGCTTGCTACCATAGAGTTGTGGCTGTATTACAGATAGAAGTAAGTATGAAAGGCCAAGTTATTATGGCATATCATTCTGCACAATAACTGTTAGGGAGGGAGAAAATAATTCTAGACCAGTAACCAAGAATCTGCCCAATGTCCTTGAGCTAGTTGCTGTGAAGGGAATGATCTAGTTATACCCCACACCTGGAGAATCATCCTCTAGGTAGACGGAAGGACCAACTTGGCCTTAATTCTCTTTATATACAAGCACAGACTTCCTGCACACAGTTGTCCTGTAGCCCCCAACACATAGAGGAGAAGTTCAGCCCTGCAAGGACCCAAGCTAGCGGATTTCTATGTGGATCAGGCACATTGCCCAGGACAACTAAAGCAGAGGAAGTGCTGGAAGCGAGCCCTTGGTGGCTTGTGCATGTGCTGGATTCAGTTGGTCAAGTTGAAGTTACACAGGGACCCCAGGTGATCTTTCTTCTGGTTCACTGGTGGGTTCTTTTCTGTAGGCCTGACCTGGACAGTGGGAAAGACCCACCTAAGGGTGACCTTCCTTCAGGAATGGGCTCTTGCTCTCTCAATCCAGCAGTTCAGTCCCTTCTTTTCTCCCTCAGGCCTGTGGATGGCTCTGTCCAGCCAGGATCCCATGAGATACTCCACAGTCCTGGGCAGCTACTCAGTGACCTGAAACAGCCTTGCTGGTCGCTAAAGGTGTGCCTCACAGCCACTCGCGGGACCTCAGTGCCCAGAGAACGGCGAGGGGGTCTGCGTGGGCCTGGTGGGTCGCTGTGCTTAGAGAAATGACTTTTGTCATTTGGGACCTGGTGCCCAAAGCAACTGGATAGGTAGAAGTATGTGGGGGGCGGGGTAAACGCGCCAAGCCCGCGTGGATGCCTGTAGGCACTGCCCCCTTTTTCGGAATTGGGTGCAAACTCAGGTCTTTGGACTGAGTTCGTTCCCAGCCCCTTGTAAACTTCCCACCCCCCACCTCCCGATGGTGTCCAGGCTTGGCTCAAACGTGCCTGTGCCTCGCAGAGTGCTGGGATTAGGGCCTGTGCCTCGCAGAGTGCTGGGATTAGGGCCTGCGCCTGCACGCCTGGCTCTGGGGACTGACGTTGAAATTCGGTCCAGATTTAGACCCGACAGCTCCCAGGGTTCCCAGCCCTCTGAAATGGGGCTGATCACAGATCCTCCGGGGTCTCTACCTACAGTCAGTTGGACCGGCCTCTGCGCCAGCCTAGCCCTGGCTCATTGATCGCTGGGCTAGAACATGTGGTTCTCCCCATGCAGCAGAGAGAAGCATAAACCACCTGCTCTAGTTCCTTGCTTCTTCGGCTAAACCCCGTGGGCCATGTGTGTGGTCCCAAGCCCCAGCTGGGGTCTCTCTGGCTGCAGCTAGCGGGAGCGAGCGCCGACGCGAGCCCGACCTTCCCAGGCGCGCTCCCCGCGGTGCGCGCTCCCCGCAGCCAGCGAGATTCAAATTGTTTTTGCTTCTGTCCTAGCTCCAGTCTTGTTCCTTATTCTGTCTGTTACCTGCTGAGCAGCGGGTTCCCGGCTGTACTCTACGTGCCCACCCCCCACCTGTGTTTTCTGTTTCTTAGGTGTAGAACTTTTTTTAGCACACATTTCCTCAATTGATACACTTTAGGGTGTAGCTGGCCCATAAAAAAAAGCAATCACGGCGTTCTGTGGAGTCAGCTGGCTACCCCAAGGGAACAAGGAGAAGCCAAGCCTTGATTTTCCTTCTGGTTTCTACTGGGTTAGAACTGTGAGCTGGGGCCAGGCCCCTGGGAGCTGGGGGGAAATTCCAGTCCAAGAGCCCCAGAAAGCCCCACCAGACAGGTCCCTGAGGGCAGCAGGGCATGATGTCCACCAGGCCACGCACCCAGCCCCTGGAAACACTTCCCTTCTTTTTAGGATTAATTGGACGCAGTCTTGCAGTGAAACCAAGTTTGTAACCCTGAATTTTTTTAAAAGGAAAAAGTGATTGGTGGATGGGGGTTGGGGACCTCATTGCAATAGCTCTTGTTCCAGGTGGAGGGTCCGCACCCAGCATGGCCTTTACAAAAAAGGACAAGGAAGAGAACTAAGAGGAAAAGGAGAAGAAAAACCTTTATGTGCTTATTTTGTTCATGAAAACAAGACATGGTCGCTATATTGAAAGGTGGTCACTCTTCTAATCCTTCAATTAGTTTTTTTTTTTAAATTGTTGTCTTACATGACTTTAATTTGTCAAGAAAATAAAAATTTTTCTTCAGCCCTCCGCAGTGAATGAGAACCATGCTCTCATGTATTTTGCAATTTCACAGCCACTGAAAAGCTCTCTGTTAAGGCAGTTTGAGCGCTGGTCAATCAATGTGAACAACTGGTCTCAAACTGTTCCTCTCAGCTTTTTTATCTGAATAAAAATTGCCAGGAAATGTTAAGACTGCAATTGATAGATTATGAGTCGTATCTTCTGGCTGTCTTAAGATAACAGAATGACAGCCAAATGTTGGCTATAATGAGGAACATATGTTGAAATATTCATTTGCTGCTTTTGAAATGTAAGAGAAATAAATGGGTGATACAGGCATGGGCTTATTATACAGAAAAGTGGATTTAAAATACAAAACCCGTCAATGAGATTAAATTACATGTATATTGTAGTAGCAGAATAATAACTAGTTGATAAATAGAGCAACTTCCTACTTACCAAGAGGTGTAAATCCATGCTTTAGAGATTCTTGTATATCCCCAGTATCGGAATTAGAAGACATTCTTAGTGAAATTATAGGCAGTCCTTTGGCATAAGGCAGAAATCATTGAGCATAAGAAAAAGTGCTGCTTGTCATATTTTGTGGCCTTGGGGAGCAAACACCCGCCTACAGTAACCTGTATTTCCTTAGTGAAAGTTGAGAAAAAGTTTTTAAAAAAAAAAAAAAAAATCCAGAATTCGGAAAGTTACGAGCAAGCCTCTCCCTGGACTCTGTACCTTTTCCAGCATCTGTGACCCGCTGTAAACCGGGGACCCAGTTTCATGATGGGTTCTAATCACAGGCACCAGAATTTGTGATTGGCTTGGGCGGGCCACGTGACTCTGCGCAGGTTGATAAGAGGTCCCTGTTATAAAGTGACAGCAGAGGAGATAAGAACTCTTGGCAGATAATGGCAAAGAAATGATTAACTCAGAAGAGGAGAGGCGCTATGCAGCACACAGAGTGGAAAGTTGTAAAACGGAGGGGGTCAGAAGATCATGCTGAGGGAATAAAACTCCAAACCAGTTCACATCCACTATCTACACTTCGGGTTGTGACATACCCCCTGATGTCATCACTTCCTTTGGGGAAGGCAGGCCGCTCCTGGACCCCTTGGACATTTTAGGTGGTCACATTGGCAGATGTTAATTCTTTAATTGATGACCACAATAGGACCTATACCGTGAAACACAAGTAGCATTTCTAAGCTTATGGCCATTTTTCTATTCATGTTTTAGTAGCTGTTTTTGTTCGTCTGTTTGTTTGTTTGTTTGTTTGTTTTCTTTTTTTCTTTTGGTAGCACTAGGGGTGGACCCCAGGGCCTTTGTCATGAGTTACATCTATAGCTCTTTTCATTTCTTTAAATTTTGAGATAGGGTCTCATTACATTGCCCAGATGGGACTCAAACTTTTGATCCTCCTGCCTTAGTTTCCCAAATTGCTGGAATTATAGGTATGTGCCATCACACCACACCTCAACTGACTTTTTATTTATTTTTAATTTAAAAAATTATTTTAAAGAGGAAAAACAGGGCTATGGAGATAGCTCAGCGGTCTAAGCACCTGCATAGGCAAGCGCAGGGACTGAGATTCGATCCCTAGTACTGCATGTAGTGCCAGCCCCACGCTGGGAGGGCTGAGTTTGCCACCCAGACCAGGTGTGGTGGCGCATCCCTGTAATGCCAGTGCTGGGGAGACTGAAACAGGAGGATCACTAAGAGTCCAAGCTGTGTAACAATGGTTGTTATATTACATATTGTTATCATCAAATGTGTTGCTCAGATTACCAGATATAGGCATATAGGCAAGCAAGATTGATCAAACAATTGTACATTAATTCTTCCTTTCAATAAACCTGAATTTTTCCTTGTCCTTTTTATTATTTTTTAAAATATTACTTTAAAGAGAGTATAAAAATAATGAATAAGAAATTAGAAACAATACACACTTTTTTAAAAAGACAGAAAAAAACAAAAACAAGAGGAAAGGTATTCAACAGTGATTGTTCTATTGCACATTGCTGTCTTCAGTGTAATTGTTCAGATTATAGATATTATCATATAAAATTGGTCAAATAAAAGTTTTAGACATTAACTGTTATCTTAAAAAAAAAACTGACAGAAAAAAAACTGATAGAAATTAGTAACAGAGGGCCGGGGAGATGGCTCAGTGGAATAAGTGCTTCCCTGGCAAGTGCAAGGGCCTTAGTTCAATCCCCGGTTCCACAAAAAAAAAAAAAAAA
>NW_004524585.1:9305753-9311996 GCF_000260255.1 Octodon degus | reverse complement strand
AAAAAAAAAAAAGGAAAGAAAGAGAGAAAGAAAGAAAGAAAGAAAGAAAAAGAAATTAGTAGCAGAATCATCTTAGCTATCCTGTGTATATACTTACATGATTTTTCCCCTTTTTTCTATCTTTTCTCCTTTTCCTCATCTCAATTATATATTCCTTATATTCAGTTTCTTTCCATTGTACTGTATCTATTGTACGTTTCAGATTTATTTATTCGTTAAGATTTTTATACTAGGGAGACAATACAATGTTTATACATATGGGTCTGATTTATTTTGCTTATGAGCATAGCCTCTAGTTGCATCCATTTATCTATAAAGACCTCAAGTTTATCTTTTTTTCTTTTTCTTTTCTTTTCTTTTCTTTTTTTTTTTTTTTTTGTAGTACCAGGGATTGAACTCAGGCTTGCCAGGCAAAAGCTTATTCTACTGAGCTATATCCCGCCCTCGTTTGCCTTTCTTTTTGGCTGAGTAATGCTGCATTGCATAAAATACCACATCTTTTCATCCTTTTGTCCGGTGATGGGCATCTGTGTTGCTCCCAAGAGCTGGCTAGGATGAATTGCGCTGCTATCCACGAGGGTGCACATGTACTCAACTGACTTTTAAAAACCATGCCTATTCATTAGGTGAGGAGCTGAAAAGAAGCCTGCTTCTTTATCCTAATAAAGTTAATACTTATGGTTTGATATGAATGCTAACAAAATGGTGGATTTTGCATGAATTTGTGCATTTTCCATCATTTTAAAGTTATCGTACTTTGCTTGGTCCATGAAGAAAATCTGAATTATTTTTCACTGTGAAAGCACTGTTACACATAGGACCAAAGGGAGTTTTGAGCTCTCGATGAATATGGCCAGGCATGATGGTGCATATGCCTGTGACCCCAGCACTTGGGAGATAGAGGCAGGAAGATTGTTGTGAGTTGGAGGTTAGCCTGGGCTACAACGTGAGCTCAAGATCAGTCTGAACTGTATATGGAGACCCCATTGCAAAAAGACAAAAACCAAAAGCAAACAAACAAAATGAAACAAAAAAAAATCCCCAAAATAATAAAATCTGGGTTCTTAGGGCAATGCATGTCTTCCCCACACTGTGGAACAGGGTGCTTTTTCAGGGGAACAGGCACTGGATATTGAACTCAGGGGTGCATTACCACTGAGCCGTCTTTACTTTCTAAATTTTTTTTTTTCATTTTTTTTTTTTCCAGCAGAATAGATTTATTGAGGGAAAGAAAGCTCCTGTTCAAGAGAAGGACAGAAGGTGGGCCCTGAGCGGGTTGTCCCCGGGAAGCTGTCTTTTCCAGGGACTTTTATAGAGGAAAGCCATGCGGTAAGGCAGGTCTAAGGTGATGGAGAATGTTATGGGTCACTCAGAATAGGAACCAGATCAGCGAGACTGGAATTTGGAAAGCCGTTTATTACTGAGCTCAGGGCCCTTGATCAGTTCTCACAGAGGAGAGAACCGAAAGGCAGCTAGCCCAGGAAGCAGGGTTTTTTTTTTTTAAACCTGGAATTGATACAGGGAGAAAAACTGATCTCCAGTGGGTGACCTCCAAATGATATAGGGAACCTCCAAATGTCATAGGGAAAAATGATCTCCCAACCTGACTGGGACAAGTTTGTGTTCTCTAAAACTGAATGAATTTTAGGAACAAATGGAGGTTATGAGCAGAATATATTTATTGAGAGAAAGAAATGCCTGTCTAAGAGAGGGACAGGAGGGGGACTTGAGACAGGGTTTCACTACACATTTCCAGCTGGTCTTAAACTCACTGTATAGCTCAGGTTGTCCTCAAACTCCTGGTGATCCTTGTGCCTGAGTCTGCTGAGTGCTGGGATTATATGCATGCACCCAATGTCCAACAGTTTTGAATAATATTAGTACTGACACCTCTCTCCCCCTTTTTTTTTTTTTTTTTTTTTTCAGTACCAGGGGTTGAATTCAGGACCTTGTGCTTGTTAGGCAAGTGCTTATGCCTCTGAGCTATCTCCCCACTGTGATACTTCTTCGTCTTCTTTTTTTTTTTTTAATGTAATTAGTACAGGGTCTACAGGGTCTCATTACTTTGCAGTGTCATGCAACAAACTTCCTGTTTTTCAGCCTCCCAAGTGCTGGGATTACAGGCGCTCACTACCACACCCAGTCTCAACATCTCAGTGAGCCCCTGGGGCAGGGCTGGCAAGGCAGGCTGGGGATTGAACCCCAGGCCCCTGTATCTGCCTAAACAGGCACTTTAATCCCTTGAGCTATCTGATACCTCTTTAAATGAAACAAAGGGGTGGAGTTCAGTGGCAAGATAACTCAGCAGACTAAGCACCTGCTTAAGAAGCTCAGGGACCCAGTTTTGATCCCCAGCACCACGTGCCATGTTGGCCCCATCCCTGGCACACCGAGCCAGCCAATGAGACTGGGTGTGGTGGTGCACACCTGTAGTCTCAGCTCTGGGGAGGCTGAATACAGGAGGCTATTACAAGTCTGAGGTGCATAAGTGAGATCATGTACCAAATACATAAAAAGGGGGGGTTGTTTGTGTATATGTATAGATCATTAACTCCATAGACATTTATTCATTTATTCATTTGTTTATTTACTTATCAAGGCAGGATTTCACTGAACTCACTTAGTAGCCCAGGCTGGCCTTGAACTCATGGCAGTTACAGGCATGCACCACCACACCTGTCTATACAGACACTTATTCCAACAAAATTTCACACATCGTATATATGATCGATTGTTCGAAACTTTGAATCATGGATTTTTATGATCCCCTTTTCTTTTGTTTTTAGCTCTGATGACTGTTATGTTTTCATTTCCTTTCTTGTCCCCCTTCATTTCAGTTGAAAGATTGGGTGTCGCATCTTAATAAGGTGCCGCGTGGGGAAAGAGCAGTTGGGAGAGCAATGAGTACCCTCTGGCCCTCTCACCTGCACACCTCCAGACTGGGCTGCTCCCTCTGAGTGCTGTCTGTGCACACTCAGTGTCTGCTCCATCTGGGGATGGGATTTGTATCATTTTATTTATTAATCTTTTAAGGGCTGGTGATATAACTCAGTGTGAAGACTTTGGGTTCAATCTCCAATATTGAAAAAAAAATGGGCTGCTTTGCACCAGCTGGGATAGCTGGTAACCCTCCTGTCTATTGGCAGAGATGGGCAAGAAGCATGCTGGTTCTTCCTCCAAGCTGTAAGTTTTTTTGTACATATAGCCAATGCAATTGACTTTGCATTCATGCCGTATTAGGTATTATTTACTTAGATTAATCTTTTAAAAAATATATGGTGGATTTCAAAATACTATTTTTATTGAATCCAATACTCTAATGAGAGATGGAAATGCAGAGGGATGATATATATTTCTCTAAGCATATTTTATGTCCGTTGCTACTTTGGAATATGTGGGTCTCTGATACATGCCCAAGTACTGATGTACATCTGTTAAGGCTTTACCTGTTATTGAGTCCACAGGCCTTCTCAAAACATTGGCTCAATTTCCCACTGTTTCCTATGGGAAACCATGCAGGTTGTTTCTTTGATTTGGGGGGCTTTTTTGAGACAGGGTCTTCCTGTGCAGTTCAGGCTCACTTTGTAGCCTGGATTGGTCTTGAACTTGTAAGGATTCCAGATGTGTGGCACCATGCCTGGCTGCATGCAGGCCTGAGAGAGTGTGCAATCTAACTGAGCAAGAGAGTGTACCAAGAGCGCATGGTAAGCAAGTGCCATTTAGCAGGTTGGCCAAGAGTTTGGATGGGGAAGTTCCTGGCTCTTGTCCTGCTCAGGTGCAGAGGGGTGCTTGGCCTCTTTAAGCCTTGAAGTTTTCCAAAATAAAAATCCCAAAAATACTGGGCCTGGTGACACATACCTAGAAAGCCAGCACTTGGGAGGCTGAGACAGGTGAATCACCAGGAGTCTGAGATGAGCCTGGTCTGTATAATTAGTTCAAGACCAGACTTAACTACATGGCGAGATCCTGTCCCAAAAAAAATTTTCAAGAAAGACAAAATTCATGGAATCCAACAGTCTTTCAATAAGAAATATATGATCTACTTATACATGATATATACCTATTACATAGGTTTATATGTTTATATACATGTATCTATGTGAATACACATCTATATAGCTGTATATACCTATCTATATGGACATACATGCATGCAAATGTCATCAAAAGCAAGCACTTATGGGCGGGGATGCAGTGCTTGCCAAGCATGTACAGAGCCCTGAGTTCAATCCCCAGCACTTAAAAAAAATCTAGTATTTCTGTGTGTCTATGTGGGGGACACAGATCTCTAAATGGGATTTCAGAAGATAGGCATCATGTGAGTTTTATCTTGGTCACAGATACATCTGTACCTCAAAGAAGTACCACTGGCTTCATAAAACTTCATGGCATTGGAAAGTGATTTGTTTTGCTTCCCTCTTTATTGTATGTGGTTAAGAAAATGCCTCATGGCACGAATATTGCATCTAAATTGCCTCTGATCTGCTACAGTTATTTTGGGAAATGTACCAAAAAAGTTAAAGAACAGTAGCCTCGCTAGGTTTCTTAATAACTCTGACCAGGACCTTTTAAAAAATGTGATTTACTATTTGTCAGTTTCTTACTCAGTTTCCTTTAAACCTTACTGGCAGGCTGAGGAAATATTACATTAATGAGTTACTTCGGTCTTTTGAAGCTTATCTATGTGGCCTGATTTAATAGAAATAGGTAGTCAGTAGTTGGTGAGAAACGAACATGTTTTTCTGAAAGAGACTAGAGTACCATTCACACGTGGTTCAAATAACAGGTGCTCAGAACTCAGCTCAGCGACAGTAGTAAGCAGTGTAGCTCCCAACCGTGGTGGGCCCAGGGCAGGGGGGGATAGAAAACAAATTACACTGACTGGATTCATCAATTCTTCTTCTCAATCAAGGTGTATTTTAATTACTTCCTTCTGGCAGGTGCGCGCATTTTCCATTACAGCATTTTGGTCTATGCCTTTCCTAGTCCATTGGACTCATCAGGTACCACCGTGCAGAATGCTTACAATGACTCACATGTACAAGAACACATGTTTGTAATGATAAAACACTATTTGCTGACTGATTGCAGAAGAGATTTGTAAATGATTGACAGATAACTAATCACTCCAAGGCATCTTTGCCAAAATCCAAAAGGTATTCAACAATGTCATCTGAGCCCATAATGCATGATGATGTTAAAGTTCAGTTAATGAGTGACAGCCCCTGTAAACTTCCTGCATACGGGCTTCCAAGACACTGTGACATAGGGCTGGGGGCTGACAGTCTCATAAAGTTGGATTTATGGTGAACACTACGTGAATGTGCCAGAAAACCCCTTGGCATGGGTTTATAATCTGGATTTCTTAAGAACAAGTGCCTTTGTGTCATCTTTCAAATAGACTGTACCGAAGATTGGTGAGATTTTGCAGAAGGCTTAGAAATACTGAGCCAGTAAAAATCATTGCCTAGTAGTGCATTTTTGCCTTACTTTTCAGGTGAAATGTTATTGTTATTGGTTTCATATAGGGCCTGGGCTAGAGCTGGCACTTATTTTTTAATTGGCTTCTTAATAATCCTCTTCCCTGCCCAATTATATACGATGGTGGATTTTTTTAGAGAGGAGTCACTGAGGCTTTCTTCTTGCACTTTTTAATATAACTGTGAGAAATGTGACACCTGGCAGGAAAGATAAGTGGCTTTTCCGCAGTCCTGTTATGGCCAGGTAAATATTACCCACTTTTTATAGTGCTAATAATTAAACAGAAGCTTAGTCAATATTTTGGCAATTGAAATGTTTAAAACTTTGTTTTCTGGTAGGCTTGTGCTGAGCTCCTTGTGACTGTCATGCTCCCTGGTCTATGTCTGATGGTTTCTAATTCATACATTTATATAAAATAAATCAGAAAAACTCGGCAATGTTTTGTTTCCATTGAAGCAATAACTAAGCAAATAACTAAGAGATCAAATGTTTTAAAAAGAGTATGTTGGTGCACGCCTATAACCTCAGCACTCAGCAGGCTGAGGCAGGAGGATTGCTTTGAGTCTGAGGCCAGCCTGGGCCATAAAGGGAATTTATGGCCAATCAAAAGTACATAGTGAGGAGCCGGGGAGATAGCTCCATAGAATAAGCACTTGCCTGGCAAGGGCCTGAGTTCAATCCCCGATTCTGGCAAAAAAAAAAGAAACAGTGCTTCAGTGAATAGCTTCTGCATTCATTGAGTACATTTATCTATGCATAATT
>NW_004524585.1:9278974-9305653 GCF_000260255.1 Octodon degus | reverse complement strand
ATGTCTCAAAAATCAAAAAACTAACAAAAATTGGCAAGAATGATGGGATAAGTGTGTTCAAATTGATAGAGAATATTTTGAGGGGAATAATGGCAATTTGTCCTTTATTGTAATAAATTTATAATTTTTTTTGATGGAACCAGGGATTTAACTCAGGACCTTGAGCTTGCCAAGCAAGAAATTATTCTACTGATCCATCTCCCCAGCCCCTAATTTATAAAAATTTAAACATACCTAACATCTGAAAGAATAAAATAACGATCTATAAAGTAAATGTTCTTGTAGCCTGGACTATCATATATTTACATGTTAAGTGGTGTTACATAATTCAATTATGATCAATGTTTCCATTATTGCAATATTCTTTTTCAAATTTCTCAGTCCTTTGTGAAATGAGAAATCATGTAACAAAAATGATAGAGCAGAATTTTTATTTATATATTTTTAAAGAATACTAAAAGGTAACAAAAACCCATTAGAAATGATGTAAAATTTCATTAAACAAAGTAATAGGGATTCAACAGTGGTTGTTGTATTGCATAATGTTCTCTTCAAATTAGTTGTCTATGGTACCAGGTATAGAGCAGATTTTTTTTTTTTTTTTTTGAGGTATCTGGGATCAAACTCTGGACCTTATGCTTGCCAGGCAGGTCCTTATGCCACTGAGCTATCTCCCTGGCCCCAGAATTTTTAGTATTTGTTATTTAAGCAGTTTCTTAATGCATCAATCTGAATTTAATAAAACCCTCCATATATTGACTACAGAGTATAAGGAGGGGCATGATTTTATGTAGGTTACATTTTCTAGCCTATTGAAGAAAGAATAAAATAGAAGAAAGATGTAGGCCACCACACCCAGTGGCCTGTTATTTTTATTTCCATGGATCTAGCAAGTTTTATGCTTGTGTTATTTATATAAATAGTGAATGCTTACACTTTAGATTTTCCTACTCCTTTTGCATTTCTCAGAAGTCCGCAGCCTGTCTAATTTTCCTATATTCACCTAATAATTAAGAGAAGAGAAAATTAAATTTCTGAGTAAATAAATAACTTGGAACTGTAAAGTTTCCTTTAGAGATTCTTGTAAATCATTTCTGATGTCCCAAAATTTAATTGCAGTGGCTGGAGTGATAGCACATGCTTAGCTTGCTTGGGGCCCTGGGCTCAATTCTCAACATTAAAACAAAAAATCTTAATTTTGGATGCTTAAATTTAGTGTATTTTTTTAATGTAATATGATCAGAGGGCTGGGGAGATGGCTCAGTAGAATAAATGCTTCCCTGGCAAGCACAAGGGCCTGAGTTCAATCCCCGGTTCCACCAAGAAAAAAAAAAAAAAAAAAAAGATCAGAAAGCTTTACTTACATTAATATTAGAATATATTAGGTTTAGAACAGATCTGTTAGATATGTGAATTTTGACTAATTTTTCAACTTTTTACATTGATAATACTAAGTATTATTTCTGCATTTATTGAGTGTTTTAGTGTCTGCTAAGCTCTTTACATCTGTTCTATTGTTTCATTCTCAAAATAACTTTTGCCTCTTCTTTACATATGAAGACAATTTATGTTCAGCAGCGTTAAAGTGCTAAGTGTGGTGGTAACCTGTCACCACAGAACTCAGGAGGCTAAGGCAAGAGTACCACCTGCTACACAGACTGAGGACAAAATAGGACATGCAGAAATGGCTTCTGTCTGGTTGCATACAATCTTTGCTCTTTTAACCTCTGTGAGCTCTGAAATATATTTTTGGGTTACTGCAGTATGCTTGACAAGACAACTTGATATTTCTAACAAGCAAATGACTTTTGTACTATAACAAATCTTTGGTTTTTGTTTTAATGTATTTGGTTGTTGCAGGGTCTCACTGTGCAGCTTGGACTTATGGTGATCCTCCTGCTTTCAGCCTCCCCAGTGCTGAGATTACAGGCTTTTACCAGTACACCCTGACTCTGTGGCTGGCTCAGCCTGCCCTGGAGGTAGGGTTGGTGCTGCATGTGGTGCTGGGGATCAAACCGCAGTCCCTGTGCTTGCCTAAGCTTGCCTCAGCAGGTGCTTTCCTTTGCTGAGCTATCTTGCTGGCCCTGAGACTTAGAGAACTTTAGCTTAGAATTGATAATGTATTATGTCTTCAAATGACACACACACACACACACACACACACACACACACACACACACACTAGCAACATGCCAAAACAATTCAGCAAGACCCAGATGGAATATATACCTCTCTGTCTCTGTCTCTGTCTCTGTCTCTGTCTCTCTCTCTCTCTCTCTCTCTCTCTCTCTCTCTCTCTCTCTCCCATCCTCTCTCCCTCTCCCTCTCCCTCGGTCAATTTTACAAAGAATTGGGTTTCAATGAGCACTTTTTTTTTTCAGTACCAGGGATTGAACTCAGGACCTTGTGCTTGCCAGGCAAGTGCTTATTCTACTGAGCTATCTCCTTAGCCCTGCAATGAGTACATTTTGATGGAACTCATCCATACATATTTTTCATTCAGAATACTACTTTTGTGATGAACAATGTCACCCAATTGCCAGCTAAGAAACCTGAATGTCATCCTACATATTTTCTCTGGCTCACAGGCTCTGTTTGTTCAGCTGACAAGCCCTCTCTGTCTCTGTGACACCTGTCACTGTCACCCTCCTCTCTGTTCCCTGCCCTTGTTGCCATTGTTCAACAAGGTGCCAGGAGCTTGCAGTCAGAGCCAAACGGATGCCAGATGTAGCCAGGATCAGTCGCTGATTAACACCATGACCCTCGGTGACTTTCGGTCACTATGTTGTCTGTGTGTGTTTTGCATGATCCATCTCTCAGGATACCATGAGGGTCAAATGACAGTACACACAGGTGTCTTGGCTTGTTCAATGATGGGCATACATGTGGCCTGATCATTTCTCATGCTGGCCACTGCTGTTGTCCCTTGATGGGTCCTGGTCTTCCCTCTGGTTTCTTCTAGGCCGTTGGCTGTACTCCAGCCTAAAACATCAACAATAGGACCTGGAGAAAGAGCTCAGGGGAATAATATGTGCTCACCAGGGTGTAGGCCAGGGTTAAATCCCCAGCACCACAGAAAGAAAATGAAAAACAATATTCTGCCAGTTAAATTTTCTCAACAGTTCTCCATACTCTTTAAGATAAATGTCATATTGATAAATTTGGTAGACAAGATCCTTTAGAGTCTAACCATGTTTACTTCTCAAGTTTATCTTTTCCCATACTCCCTCTATGCCCTAGCTGAACTACTCGCGGTTCATTGAAAATACTTCAATGTTCCAGGCCTCTCTGTCTCTCCTCCACCTATTCATCCATGCACACATCCATTTGTTAGTTTGACCAAAATGTGCCAGAGTCCATGACTGGTGCCGATGGTGCAGTCAGCAGACAAGGTCCAATTTAGTGAAAGAGATGAGAGCTACCAGTTGCTTATCAGCGCTAAGCTCAGGATGGTAGAGTGCTCAGGAGCTGTGAGCAGGAGAGGAAGGCGGAAGCATCCCCGAGGAGGCTGTGCCTGAGCCTCCACAGGGCAACTCCTAGAGCTGGCCAAGCAGCGAGGCTGTTCCTCAGAGGAAGCAGCACTTGCGAAGCCACAGAGACATGGAGGCTGGGGCGACCCCAAGCACCTTCCTGCAGAGCTGCGCCTGATCCATGACCAGCGGCCCATCTGTGATATAGCTGGAGCATTTCTTTAGCAGTAACAACAAGAATGACCAACGATAGGGAATAGTTGCATAAATTACGGCGCCTCTATGGCTTTGGCTATAGTGCGGCCGTTAGTGAAAAGGGAATGACTGGATGGCTTAGAGGAACAGGATTTCATAACGTGTGAGCAAAATAAGGTGATGACAGGACTGGGAGAACCAAGCGAACAAGGAAAATGAAGTACGGTCACATAATCACATTGTTCAATGCAAGCGTGTGCTTGTGGCTATACACACAGGGTGGAGAGGTGCAGACCATTTAGGGAACATATAAAAAGGAAACATGAGCACATCCTGCCAGTCTGACATCTGAGGTTTTAAAGTGTTGAAGTATTTTTCTTCTAGCATTTTTTCTTTTTTTTTTTTTCTTTTTTTTTTCTTTTTTGGTGATTCTAGGGATTGAACCCAGGGCTGTGAGCATGCTAGGCAAGCGCTCTGCCCCTGAGCTGCATTTCCATCCTTTTGTTTTTTTCCCCTCCTCCTCTTGTTCCTCTTTCATCCCCCCACCCTTTCCCTCCCTTTCTTTCCTTTTTTTCTTCTTTTTGTTTTCCTCCATGGGGCTGGGGATTGAACCTGGGGTGCTGTGCTCCTGAGCTACATCCCAGACCTTTTAGGTTTTTATTTTTTTAATTTAAGGTGCATTCTCACTGAGCTGCTCAGGCTGACCTTGTTGTCTTCCTACCTCAGCCTCCCGACCAGCTGGGGTTCTACGTGTATGGACACTTATAAAGGGTGGAGATGATAATAACCCAGGGCAGCTGTGGGAAACACATAAACGGCGTATCTGGCTGTGGTGCGTGTGCTCCCGGAGCTAGCACGGTGTCAGCTCAGGGTTGCCTCACCGTCCTGCACCCTGGACGTAGCAGCTGTCGTGTCTCCACAGTGCTCTTCCTCCGCGCTCCGCCAGCGCTCGGCGTGGAACTGTGTTCAGAAGGCTCCGTTCCTCCCTCGCTTCTTCTGCAAGACGTGAGCTCTTCCCATCCCGCCTGCCGCCAGCCCAGTGGCCCACACGGTGTGGACATCCAGCAAGTGCTTGACCAGGGGACAGTGCAAAAGGAGTGTCTGAGAGGAAAGTTCTTTGAGACAGCAGGGTAGAAAAAGACAAGAGAAATGGTACCAGGAATGGGGTTCAGGGATTAAGGAAAACAAGAATGAAGAGGAAGGAGGTGTGAAAAGATCACAGAAGCAGGAGCTGGCAAGGGGCTCAGTGTTTGCTTGGGAGCTGATCACCAGGAGAGCAGTGATCCATCCTGATGGGGCAGATTCAGGTCTCTACAACCAACCGGGCAATTCATAGCGACCTTCTGTTGGAGGTGGTCATATTTCATCCTGAGTGGGAGTAATCTCCCTATGAGGGAACTAGACTTTCAGCATCCCCACAGCCCTTCTGCACAGAACTGGGGCTAGAGTCCAGGGTCTTCACACAGAGCTATATGCCCAGCCATTCTTTTTTCTTTTTTTCTTTTTTTTTTTTTTAAGATAGGGTCTCACAGGGGCCAGGGAGATAGCTCAGTAGAATAAGCGCTTGTCTGGCAAGCGCAAGGGCCTGAGTTCAATCCCTGGTTCCGCAAAAAAAAAAAAAAAAAAAAAAAAAAAAAAAAAAAAAAAAAAAAAAAAAAAAAAAAAGATAGGGTCTCACTATGCAGTTCAGTCTGGCTCAGGCTAATCTTAAACTTTTAATGATCCTCCAGTCTCAGCTTCTCTAGTGCTAGGATTACAGGCATGTGCCACCACACCAGGCTGCTTCCCTATCCTTTCTAAAAAAAAAAAAAAATTAGATTTTTTTTTTTTCTTTTTTAATTTGGAGACAGGCTCTCATGAAGATACTAAATTGCCCAGACTGGGCTTGAATTTGTGATCCTCAGCCTCCCAGAGTGCTGGGATTATAGGTGTTCACCACCATGGCCCAGGTCAATGAGCTGGTAAGGCACGGAGCCATGGGTGAGCCCAACCTCATCACTGATGCCCTCCTTCCTTTGTGGAGCTTGGACCAGACCTGGCACAGTGCCTGTCAGTTAAGGTCAAGTACGCCTGCCAGTTCGCTGGCTAAATTGCATAGCCAGCCTGGCTCTTTAAGTATTTCTTCTTTAATAGTTTGGCGGATGGTTACTGACATTCTTCCAGCGCTACCCAGTGATCTGTAACACAGAATCTTGTAGTAGAAACCAAATCAAGGAGGTCAGGATGCCCTTAGAGAGATGGCAGGATAAGCCTGCTGTCGTGTGCCCGCCGAAGGCCTGCAGTAGCCCTGACCCTTCCCTCGGGTGGCAAGGCTGCGGCTCCCCAGAGTCGCATCTGGCATCTCACTGAGTCATTAGTAAACAGAAAACTGAGGACGATGGACAGACTCACAGGACAACAGACAGGTTTTCTTTCAATGGCTGGTGGAAGTGCAGTGTACAGTGAAAGAGGCAGCGGAGCCACCTGGCTACTCTAATCCTGGCTACTCTGGAGGCTGAGGCAGGAAGATCATAAATATGAGTGCAATCCGGCCAGCTTAGTGAGAATCTGTCTCAAAATAATGGTTTCTGTTTTTTTTTTTTTTTTAAAGACAGGATCTCTGTATGGAGTGCAGCCTGGTCTTGAACCTGCTTATGTAGCCCAGGCTGGCCTCGAACTCACAGCGATCCTCCGGCCTCATCTTCCTGAGTGCTGGGATTACAAGGCTGTGCTGCCATACCAGGCTTTCTGACTCTCTTAATGGTGGTTTGTTTACTTGAAGCTCACAAATTTAAAGTTTTAAAAAATATATTCTCAAGCTGGGGAGGGTGTGTGTGCTTATAATCTCACTACATGGGAGGCTAAGCCTGTGCTACATTGCAAGAAGACCCATCTCAAACAATAATAATATGTCCTCAAGGGGCCGGCCACATAGCTCAGTGGATTAAAGTGCCTGCAAGCAGGCACAGGGGCCAGGGATTTGATCCCTGGGCCTGTCGTGCAGGCCCTACCCCTGGGGTGCGCTGAGATGGCAACTGAGACTGGGCATGGTGGCACGTGCCTACAACCCCAGCTCTTGGGAGGCTATAAATAGGCAGATCCCTATGAGTCTGATCTAGTAGTGAGACCCTGAACAGCCTGTAGTGGACCTTTCCCTAAAATACAGGAAAAAAGGAATGTTCTGAAGTATTTAAGCTTCTCATCTGCTGATGGTACCAAGATTTACGTCTCTTGCTTAGAAATAAAACAAATTTTGTTGTTGCTTTTGTTAACTCTTTGAAATAGGATCTTGTTCTGTAGTGCACGCTAGTGTTAACTGGCTATATAAAAATAAGAGCATGCTTGGAGCAAACAGCCTGCTTTAAAATAAAGACTGGAGGGGCTGGAGACTGAGGTTAGTGGTAGAACACACACTGAGCATGTGTTGAAGCCTAGGGTACAATCTCCAGCTCACTGAAAATTAAAAGGTCCACTAAGGATGTGAGGTTGGGTTTTTGTCTGTAGCTGTCCGTGCTTTCTAAGCACAGTTCTAGGGAAATGGTCCTGGTGCGGGGATCACAGCTGACATGCTGAGGAAACATTGCCATTAGCCCTGAGTATGTATCTTAGCTCTTACACAATGAGATTTTCATTCTCACAAAGAGGCCGCCCAGCTGGAAGGAGGTTGGCTAAGTGCTGTGCTTTCCAGTTAGTTCATGGAGTGCCTGTAGGATGTGGGGTGCACACCTGGAGTCACAGCACTTTGGGTAGCTGGGGCAGAACTATCACAAATTCCAGCTCAGCCCAGGCAACTTACCTAGCAAGACTCCCAAAACAAAAAATAAAAACACAGCTATGGGTGCAGCTCAGTGGGAAGGTACTGGGTTCAATCCCAGTACCACCTTTCTATCCCCAAAGAGTCACTCAGTCTCAGTGAGGGGTTCATTAGGTTTATCTGTAGTCAGCAACTGTTGCAGAGATTTGGGGTCAGCCAATGGGAATTAAGAATCTGAACAATTGACATTGATTTCTCTTTTCTTTATAATGTGTAAGATAAGCTCCGTACTTTATGGTAAAGGGTGGATTCTCGATTTGGTTTCTACTTTGGCTATCTGATGAACATGAGGCATTTAACAAAATACCTAAAACGCCCTGGATCTAACCCATCTTTGGATAAAAACCACAATTTTCACCTTGAGCACTAAATATCAAAGTTTGCTGAAGGAATATTAAAAACCAGCTTTTGTGTAAGTAAAATATTAGGCTATTCTTACAACTAAAACAGTAGATTAAAACACACCTTGAGGGCCAGCAAGATAGCTCAGTGGACTAAGTACTTGCTTAGGCAAGCACAGGGACTGGGGTTCGATCCCCAGCACTACTTACCATGCCAGCCTCGTCCCCAGGTGTGTTGAGCAGGCCACCAAAACTGGGTATGGTGGCATCTGGGTGTGGTAGCACATGCCTATAATCCCAGTGCTGGGGAGCCTGGAAACAGGAGGATCACTATGAGTTCGAGGCACGTAGTAAAACCCTGTACCCAATACACAAAAAAAGCACACTTATAATCTATCATGAAGCAGCTCTGGTTCTCTGACTCAGACTCTCTAGGTTTATCTTCAGATTTTTTTTTCTCTTAAAAACATAGTTTAGCTGGGCATGGTGGCTCATGCTTGTAATCCCAGTCTTTGGGAGGCTGAGACAGGAGGATTGCTACAAGTTTGAGGCCAGCTTGAGGTGCATAGTGAGTTCAAGACCAGCCTGAACTGAACTGCACAGGGAGATCCTATCTAAAAAAAAAAAGTTTAACCTTTAGTTTGGAGAAGCTTTAAGCAACAGAGAGCTTTGTTCCAACAAGCTTTCACAAGAAAGGCAGAGCAACCTCTTGCACAGGGCAGCTATGGCTGGTCTAAGGGTCATTTTGACTCCAAACAAGACTCCAATACAAAATATTTCTAATTTCCTATATTTCCATCAGAAAAGAAACTCTCCCAGCCAGGTATGGTGGCACAAGCCTATAATCTTAGCACTCAGGTGGCTGAGGCAGGAGGATTGCTGCAAGGCCAGCCTGGACTGCATAGTGAGACCGTGTCACACAAAAAAAGAAAAGAAAGAAAGAAAGAAAGAAAGAAAGAAAGAAAGAAAGAAGGAAGGAAGGAAGGAAGGAAGGAAGGAAGGAAGGAAGAAAGAAAGAAAGAAAGAAAGAAAGAAAGAAAGAAAGAAAGAAAGAAAGAAAGAAAAAAAAGAAAAGAAAGGAGGTAGGGGGAGGAAACGGGAACTCTCCACATAAAGTCCTGCACATTCCTGTGATGGCCGTGATGGGCACAAGCCACATGCACACGCCCACCCCTAGATGGGACACCAGAAAGGAGTGGAATGGCCCTAACCAGCTGTAACATTCAGGATTTACTCCAGAGCAGAGCCCATGATAGTAGTTCTTCCTGGGAGGAAAAATGAAGGGTGTATTGGCAAGGAGAGGAAAAAGAAGGTGCTGGGCTCCACGATCCCCACGCGCATGGTGTCCTGCCCTGTCCGACATCCACATCAGTTTAGCAATCATTAATTTCCCGTAAGTAGACAGAGTTTGCGAGGGTGGAGTGGAAGTGTGGGCATGCAGATGGCTGACCGGTCCGATGTGGAGAGGAGACCCAGGGAGAAGGAACAAGGAGGGGGCTGTGGGCCAGCGACCAGCGAAGCTGGGTGCCGGAGGTCACACCTCAGCAACCAGGAACGCCGCGTGCTCCGCTCCTGTACCTGAGAGGAGTTCGGGAGGCCTGGAGCAGTCTAGAAGCTCAGACGCCCCACATATCCCCAGGGACTCTCTAGCTACAAGACGGAGCTGTAAAAGCTGCTGCCAGCTTAGGTCACCATGACCAGGAGGAACAGACGCCGCAGGGAGAACGATCAGCTGGGCTCAGAGCACCTGTGGGAACTGACTGAGCAGTAGAACTGAAATGCATATGGTGTTTAGACAAGTATTTTTACCTCATTTGAATATTCTTATCTATCTCATTAATAATCATAAAATATATTAATACTGATTCCTATGCATGAGACATAGTTTACACACTTTATATTAATTAAATTATTTGTTCAACAGTCCTGGACAAGAGAAATGCTATTACTAGCACGCTCACTTTTTTACTATTTATTTTGCCTTTGAGACAGTGTCTCACGATGAAGTTCAGGCTAATCCTGAATTCATTTTGTAGCTGAGGCTGACCTCAAACTCATAGCAATTCCTCCTGCCTCAGCCTCTGGACTTCTGGAATTATAGGCGTGAGACTACGCCCCAGTTACCCCCCCCCCCCCGTAATGGTGAAGAACTGAGACCTAGTGAGTTAAGATAACTTGTAGAAGGTAGAGGAGATTATAAGCAGAAACTGACATTCCTTTGGTGTTACTTTAAAAAAAAAAAAATTGGGGGTGGGTGGGGAGATAGCTCGGTGGTCTAAGTACCTGCCTGGCAAGCACAGGGACCTGATTTTAATCCCCAGTACCACATGTCATGTGGGCCCCAGAATCCCGGGCATACTATGCCAGCCCCAAAACTGGGCATGGTGGAACACGCCTATAATCCCAGCACTGGAGAGGCTGAGACAGGAGGATCACTACAAATCCAAGCTGCATAGTGAGACCTGGTACCAAATACATAAATAAATAGTGTTTTGTTTTGTTTTGAGCCAGTTGTTGCAGCCACAGGCCTGCAATCCCAGCATTTGAGAGGCTGAGGCAGGGAGGTTGCTGCTGAGAGTGCAGGCCAGCCTGGGCTACAAAGTGAGCTCAAGGCCAGCCTGAACTGCATAGTGAGACCCGGTCTCAAAAAGATCAAAATAAAACTTTTGCTTTTGTTTTTGCAATGCTGGGAATGGATTCCACAGGCTACACCCTACCACTGTGCTGCAGCCCTAGCTCCTAGCTTTTTTTTTTTTTTCCTCATCCTCATCTTCATTTTACAGGCCTGAAGGGAGTTTGAACGCCAGCCCTTGGCAGTGAGCTACATCTCCAGACCTTTTCATTTTTTATTTTGAGACAGAATCTCCCTAAGTTGCTATGTTGCCTGTGCTGGGTTTGAACTTGTGATCTTCTTGACTCAGCCTCCTAGAGTGTTGAGATTACAGGTGTTTGTCCATGCTGGGCTGATTCCACTACTTTTATACCTGGCCACTATACCTTCCTGCCCATCTTAGGAGATTGGACTCTCCCAAAGATGCCAGCTTGATCACTTCTTGCTAGGTCAAATGGTCTTTCTCAACCTTAGTAAAGGACATTATATGAAGATGTAAAACAGTTTGTTGACCGTTTTGTTTTGTTTGTGGTATTGGGGATCGAACCAGGGCCTCTTACATGCCACACAACCTCTGAGTTATGCTCTCAGACTTGTTATTCTTTCACTAGTTTTTTATTTATTTATTTATTTATTTATTTATTTATTTATTTATTTTTGTAAGGAGAAGTGGTTCATTTTGGTTTAGGCCATGGCTGGCAGGAAACAAGGAGGGATGGCAGGAAGGCAGGAAGCAGCAGCAGCGAGCCCCCCTTCCCTTTCTAGTCCATCCAGGCTACCAGCCCAGGGGCCGGTGCCACGCGCACCCGGGGTGAGGCTTCCAACCTCAGCAAGCCATTCAGCTACCCTTCTTTTGGTGCTGGGAATTGAATCCAGGAACTTCACACTGAGTTACATCTCAGGCCCAGTTTTATTTTTTGCTTTGACACATGGTCTCCCTGAATTGCCCAGCATGATCCTCTTCCCTCAGCCTCACAAGGTGCTGGAATCACACAGGTCTGTGGCATCAGGCTTGGCAGATAGATTGTTTTTAAAAATTAGATTGCAGCCAGGCATGATGGTATATATCTGTAATCCCTGCTTTCCGGAGGCTGAGACAAGAAGATCATGAGTTTGAGACCAGCTTGGACTATATAACAAGTCCCTGTTTCAAAAAAATGGGGGGGGGTGAGAAATGCTGCAAATTGCTGGGTGTGGTGATATATGCCTGTAATTCCAGCCCTCAGGAGGCTGAAGCAGGAAGACTGCTTGTACTTCAAGGCGAGGTTGGGCTTCAAAGTGGGTTCAAAACCAACCTGAACTGCAAAGTGAGACTCTGTCTTAAAAAGACAACAACAACAACAAAACCAGAATAAACAAAGGGTATAAATCAAATTTGGCAAAGTACAACCATTGTGTCTGTGATTCAGTACAAACTTGACCTGTTTTTGTAAGAGGAAAAGCTCTTTTCCGGTCAACATCCAGTTTGTCCTGAAGTGTGCACGACTGGATACTAAGTTCTCTTTCTCTTATTGAATTTTCATCCTTCTCCAACCTTTTCCTATACCCTCCCTCCCTCCCTCACACAAAGCATGTATCTGCATACGTTTCCTGCAACTGGTTGCTATAAACCTAAAGTCACCGGGCAACAGAAGCAAACTGCAGTCTTATCCTGCTTCTCGCTCCCGGCATCTCCTGCTGACCTGGGGTACTTTTTACAGCTTCAGCACCAATGATCTACTATCACTAAAATTAAGTGAGTGGCTGCAGAGTGGGTACCAGCTGTGCCCTCTCAGAGCTGCCCTAGCTTTGGGGGAACGCTGAGTCCAGACAGCACAGCTCCGGCTCTGTGTTCTGAAAGGAACACCTCCGCTGGAAGTGCAGCCTGCTGAGCTTACAGTGGAAAAGCCCAAGGACCAGAGAAGCATAGGCGCTCACTGCAGGGCACCCACAGTACAGTGCCAGCAGCGAGGCCCACGACAGGAGGGTTGTTGCAAGTTCAAGACCAGCCTGGGCTACAAAGTGAGCTCAAGGCCAGTCTGAACTGCACAGTGAGACCTTGTCTTTAAAAAAAAAAAAAAAGAAAAAAAAATGTAGCAGCTTTTAGGAAGAAGTGTTACTTTGTATTTGCACCTTGGTAGTTTCTGGAGAGAAGATGAAGGCTGGGACATCCTCCTAATTCTTAAGGAACTAAACACATTTGAAGGGAAACTTTTTTTTTTGGGAGGCTTTATTTCTTTGTTTAATTTGGTATTTTGCTGTTTATATGTCCTTTCCTATTTCATTAGGATTTGGTTAGTAAGAAAAGTCAAATTTAAAGGCCAAGAGTAGTGATGTATGCTTGTAAACCCAGCACTCAAGAGGCTGAGGCAGGAGGATCTTTGGGAGTTCAAGACCATCCCAGGCTACAAAGTGAGCTCAAGCCCAGCCTGAACTACATAGCGGGTTTCTGTCTCAAAAAGACAACAAACAGACAAACAAACACCCCAGGAAATAAAGAAATACATATGGAATATGATAGGAATATGATAGGAATATGATAGGATTGCCCCAATGATCTTTCAATTACTCCTCTCAAGTTTCTAGTTGTGCTTCTTTTCCTTGTATGAATCTAAAATGTTCTTCTAAGGGCTGGGCAGAAAGCCCCCAGGGCCATTGAGGCTGGGTGTGGTGGTGCTCACCTGTAATCCCAGCTCTTGGGAGGCTGAACACAGGCAGATCACTATGAGTCTGATCTACCTAGTGAGACCCTGTAGACCCTGTAGGCCCTGTACTAAATACAAATAAATAAATAAATAAATATAAAATGTTCTTCTAAATACAATAAGATAAAATAGCCATCTCTTCTAAGTGGCCACATGATTTGTACCTTCATCCTGACACCTGCCTCCCATGCAGAGCCAGTCAATCCTCACCCACAGGTTACAGGCTTCATCCCTGTGGCCCTGCTGGCTGTGGTGCTGGTCATCTGAAGAGCAAGGCAACCAAACATGGTTGCCTGGGCAACAACAGCATCATAGGACCTTAGCCACCGTCGTATAAAATACGTGTTTCGAAGACTCTGAAGGACTGGTAGTGAGGAAGTTTATCTTTTTCTACATAACTTTTTTATTAGTCCATACTTGCAATTCATCATGAGGACATTCATTGTGGGGAGTGGCTACGCATGCCCAGGACATCTTAACCTCTTTACTAGCCCTTCTTTCCTCCCTTCCTTCTCCTCCCATCCCTAGATCCCCTTCCCATCTGCAAAGGGACTTCTTCGTATTTCCTAGTATCTATCTTTTATAGATGTGATGGTAGTTTGGAAAACAAAAATGACAGGACTAGAAATTATTTATATTCTTTCCTTTTGAACTACCCTGCAAGGTCATGGACAACATGCACTTATTGTGCTAGAACCTGGTCTTCTCCAGAGCAGGATGAGCAGCGGTGGAGCTGAATTGTTAGGTGTGAAAGGCCACATCAGTGGGTGTGGTCGGGCGGGGCTTGGGGCCCTGTCTTGGTTCTCCATGAGTAAAGAGTGCCCATCTTTGGGACTACTGCTTACACAGGGACATTTCTGGGTCAGCAAAGCTGACCTTGGGGGAGAAAAGATGACAGCCTTGAACGACATATTTTTGCCCTTAAGGAAGCTGGCCCCAGGCAGATGAGTCAGAACAGCTTTTGCTTTAACCCAAGTGTTACTTTCCAACAGGGTTTGGAGACTGGGACACAAGAAGCATTGTCCATCTGGCTGTTTTTTTAAAAATCAATCAGACACATTGTTTGTCCCTTCAAGTTTGAGAGACATGTTGTAATAAGGTCCTGAACTGTTCACTGCCTCTTTATGTACCCTCTGTCTCAAGGCTTGTTACTATTGTGACCTACATTCATGGAGCCAAAC
Organism: Octodon degus; assembly: GCF_000260255.1. Taxonomy (NCBI): domain Eukaryota; kingdom Metazoa; phylum Chordata; class Mammalia; order Rodentia; family Octodontidae; genus Octodon; species Octodon degus. The sequence continues at coordinate 9,291,378 of NW_004524585.1, read as the reverse complement.
AGTGGGTTTAACCATTAACTTTTTCACCTCCTTCAATGAATTCTTTTATAAGATGGGAATTATATAGGTTTCCACTGGTTGCTTAGAGGAAGCAAGGAAAAGATTCACGTTAAATAGGATTTTGAGGAACTGGAAGTCGATATGAGGATGTCAGAGAACAAGCAGGTAGTATAATTTGCCTTGAGCCGTCGAGGTCAGGTTACCCTGGTCGGCCGACATTCCAACCTCCCTGAAAACTAGAGTATTCTCTGAAGGGGGTTGGACTGAGAGTACAGTGTGGCAGTATCTCGTACTCATTGAGTAAAATCTCCCGTTTATCCCGATACTTAGTGTCTAGGAAAGTATCATTTGATGTTAGCGTTCTATTTTTAGGACCCTTCCTCGTGGGCCTTGGTGTGTTGTAAGCGACGAAGGGCACGCCGTTTTTTCCTTGAGATGCAATGGATTGAACAGGGTAAGTGAAATCTTGCCCCCTTTGATTTGTATTAGTTGGTGAATTCTCTCTTCTATTATTATTACTATTCCCATTGGTTCTGGGCCTTGAACATAGGGCCTGTGGACACTAAGGGTACGCTCTACCACTAAGCTACACCCACAGTCCCACTCTGATTTTTCCCTCTTCTGTTTTTAATGGAACAGCAATCAGGGGGGAAATGGGTCCGTGCTCCAGGAAATGAAACAACCCAGGAATGTCAGGGTTCTGGTTAACTTTAAAAGTATTTCATGAGAATAAAAAGGATCGTCCTGGTGAAAGTGAATCCATCGGTCCAACCGACTGCATTTGGACCACTGCTGGGTGACGTCATTACGTAATACGGGAGCCCATTTGGGGGTCTTCACAGTTCCTATTTTGTACTTTTTTATGCATTTTAATTTCTGCGAGTTGCTTTAAATCGCTTGAACTCAGACCATAGGGTGATTTTTTCTCCTAATGCTAGAAAAGGCTTTTCCATCCTTCAGGCAGATGAATCTGTCTATAGGCTGGTGTTACTTGCTGGCCCCGATTTTCAATGAGATGCGGTACTAGGTGTCGCAGGATGCTCCAGGAGTCGGCAGAAGCTGCAACCTCCTGGCTCCCTTGCTGACGGGACTCTGAGGCGTGGCAGCTCCTGGCTAATCGCTTTGACTGTTCAGTCTGATTCAAAGAATCAGATGCTCCTGATTCAATAATGTAATGTGATGAGTTTTTTTTATTATTTTATTTTTATTTTTTATTTTTTATTTTTTTTAATGTGATGAGTTTCTCAAAACTCATCTAAGTTTTGAGAAATTTGTCTCTCATCTAACAGTTAATTATAATGTGTCAATGTGTTATATCATATTGCTATTTATTTTTATGTACTTACAAAATTGAAATTCTTTTCTTTTTTTTTTTTTTTTACACTGGATTAAGGACAATTTATTGTTTTTATGTACAGAAAACTCAAGAGTACACTTAGTCCAGTTTAGTGGCAAGCTCTTTAGCCTTTGCTTTCTCCAGCTTGGCAATACGAGCCACAGATTTTGGACCCAGAACAGTGCCTGCCAAGTGACGGTGGATCTCACCGTATCTGTCATTGTAGGTGGTCCTGATGGCCTCCACCAGCTTAGCCAGCCGCCCTTGTCTTCCTTAACAAAGCAGGAGTAAAAAGAGAGGAACATTTAGCCTCAGCTGTCTTAGAGCTGGAACAGCATCTACTATAGTTTAAAACACAAGCCTTTTTGCCTCAGACAAAGCATGACAAAATCAAAATTCTTAAGAAAGACTTTTTTTTAATGTATGGTTATTACAGGGTCTCACTATGCAGCTCGGACTCAGAGTGATCCTCCTGTTTTTCAGCCTCCCCAGTGCTACTATTACAGGCTTAGGCTACTACTTCCGGACTCTGGCCGGCTCAGCCTGACCTGGGGCAGGTCTGGAGCGGCATGTGGTGCCTGTGCTTGCCTAAGCTTGCCTAAGCAGGCGCTTTAGTCCGCCGAACTGTCTCGCCAGCTCTGACTATGCTATTTGTAGATCTATCTAGGAAAGGATCTCTGACCAGTAGCTCCTTACTCTCACTTTAATATTTTTTTTTTTTTAATTATTTGGTACAGAATCTCACTACGCAGCTTGGACTCACAGTGATCCTCCTGTCTCAGACTCCCCATTACTAGGATTACAGGCCTGTACCACTATACCCGGACTCTGTGGCTGATCAGTTTGCCCAGGGCAGGACCAACATGGCATGCAGTACTGGGGATTGAACCTGGATCCTTGTGCTTGCCAGGCAGGTGCTTCAACCACTGAACTATCTCACCAACCCATTACACTCACTGTATTTTTATTTATTTATTTTTTTGGTGGAACCAGGGATTGAATTCAGGCCTTTGCACTTGCCAGGCAAGTGCTTAACTACTGAGCCATCTCCCCAGCTCCCAACACTCAATGTTATACATTAGATCCAACATACAGTTGGATGATACAGTTGAATGATTTGTATTAATTTATTTTTTTTATTTTTTTCTTGTTTGTCTTTCTGAGACAGGGTCTTGCTATGCAGTTCGGTGGCCTTCGGCACACTTTGTAGCCGAGGCTGATCTTGAACTTGAGATGATCCTCCTGTCTCAACCTCCCAAGTGCTGGGATGACAGTTGTGCAGCACCATGCCTGGCTCAACGTCCCTGTAATTTAAGAAAATATAATGTCTGAGGGGTCCGGAGTATTTGTCTTCTAGTATTAATGTGGGCATTACTGAAGCGAGCTGGTTAGTATAACAGTGACCAAGAATAGCTCCATAGTCAAGGGATGCAGAAAAATCCAGCTACTGTGAGATATTTCCTTACCAAGCCACCATGATGCCTATGTTAGGAGTTAATAGATAATTCCCACTAGGACTTCTTTAAAAGTCAAGGAGGTAATACATCAACCCATTATGATCTTAGTCTATAGGAAATCCTCTGAAAACAGATTTTTCCAAGGTACAGAGTCCAGGATGTAGACCAAGATGAGTTTATTCAACCTGTAAGACCAAAGTGCCTCCCACACATAGCTGCCTCAAAGACTCCTGCTTTTCCTACCATAATGCATTATGAGGGTTTAAAAGTGCACCTGAAGCTGGGCATGCTGGTGCACGTCTACAATTGCAGCACTCTCGGAGGCTAGGGAAGGAGAACTGCAAATTCAAGCACAAACTGGAAAATTTAGTAACTCTGTCCCAGAAATTAAAAAAAAAAAAAAAAAGATTGCTAGGCATAGTGGTATACACCTGTAATCCCAGCACTCGGGAGACTGAGGCAGGAGTTTGAGACCAGCCCAGGCTACATTGTGAGTTCAGGGCCAGCCTGAAAAACATAGTGACACCTGTGTTACCCATTCCCTCCACCCCCCCAAAAAAAGATAAGAAAAGACCTAGAAGTTTGTAGTGAGTGCAGAATACTAAGTGCACCGTATATATTAAAATTTAGGGGGCTCGGGGAGATAGCTCAGTAGAATAAGTGCTTGCCTGGCAAGCACAAGGGCCTGAGTTCAATCCCTGGCTCCGCAAAAAAAAAAAAAAAAAAAAAAAAAGATGGGCTTGGCTCCTGCAGTGTTACATGTGGACACCTGGTCTCATGTGTGACATTTAAAAACTAAGCCAGGGCACAGTGATCCACCCTAGTGCCCCACGCTCACCAGTGGGTTCCTGTGGCCTCTGATGAGTGGCCCAGGTCTGGGGCAAGAGCCAAATCCTGAGACTGAGTTTTTATAGGAGTGAGCTGGGCCCTTGTGGCATCTGGCTTCACTCCAGGTAACACCTCCACTGCCTGCCTTCTCCCCAGCTCCCACCCACTGTCCTGCAGCCCCCAGAGCCAGCCAGGCTCCTGTCAGACCCCCCAGCCACCAGAACTGTGAGCAAAATAGACTGATTTTGCTCTGTGTTTGTTTGTTTGTTTTTCATTTGCTTTGTTTTGCTTTGTTTGGGAACAGAGTTTTGCAGCATGGTCCAGGCTGGCCTTGAACCTGTGCTCCTTTTGCTTCAGCCTCCAAAGTGCTGTTCTCCCAGCTGTGCGTCAGCATGCCTGCCTAGGTATCTTTTGTTTTTAACAGCAGTGGAAGATTAACTAAGACCCTGTGGAAAATGCATGCTATAACTTTATTTACTGCTGCTCATTTTATCCAGCCGAAGACCAAACAGGCTTGGCGCCTCCGGGTAGCCATTTTCAGCTAGATGAGGAACCACCTGCAAGATCAGCCTTTGGGAGGCTGAGAGGGGAGGGTTATGAGTTCAAGGTCAGCTGGTACTACATCAGAAGGTCAACAACATGCCTGGACTTCCAAAAAATTAAAAATGAACCAATTTTAATTACTGCTTTCCACTTCTTCTTCTTTTTTTTTTTTCTTTAATCTTGATGCACAAAACATCTGGATGCCAGGTTGGTGCCTGTGGGAAACCTGAGAGAACCTGTGGCTTTGGAGCTCTTAACTTTTGGCCTGTGAAGCATGGTCACTTAGAGCTGCAGCCCAGGGCCAGCAAGCTTCGGGTTGACCTTGCAGGAAGCTCGGCGGCAGGAGGATCACTTAGTGGGATATTTCCTTGCTGTTTAACACTCTCTGGAAAATTCTTTCACACACGGTCCTTGTCCTACCTTGTTTGTGCTTTCTCAGCCAGACTTTTCAAATTTAAACTAGTTTTAATGGTCTTATTTGGCCTTCATTGCGGAGACTAACCAGGACCTTTCTTGAAGGAGGGACGATGAAGACTTAGATAAAAGGTTTCGGTTGCCTCACAGTTCATTCATTCATTTAACCAATATTTATTGAGCATTTACTCTAAGTCAGAATACTAGGTTCAGGACAGACTATAGCAGATAAGACATAAACCCTGACTTTCTGGGAATTTTTCAGTTCAGGGTGAGATTTAGGTGAGTTAACAGGTGGTTAATCAGAAACAAGAGGTCACTGGAAGAGGAATGTCCACGGACACGAGGTCCCTGAGCAGGAAGTGGATCCAGTCCCTCTTCCGGATCCTGTCCCACATCCCTCAGCCTGCAGAAGCTCCAAGCCTGAGTGTCTTTTCCTGCACACAGGAAGTAGCTCTTCACATCTGAGCCCCTTGTTAGTACATAACAGCCGCTCGATGGGTCCTGAGAGTGTTAAAGTGCTAGCTCCGCTTCCTCATGTGTGCTTTATCAGAAAAATTCATAATGCTAGCCTGCCTTTCCTATTCTCAGGTTCTGTATCCATGGATTCAGCTAACCATGGATCAAAAATATGTGAAAAGGAAAATTGTATTTATCCTAAGCATACGCAGACTGTTCTTTACTCATGAGGATTCCCCAGACAATGCAGTATAACAAATATTTAGTCAGCACTTAGAGTACTGAGTATTGATAGCATTCTGGGGCACAGAGGTTGTGTGTAGGTTCTATGCAAATGCCAGGCTGGTATATATGAGGGGCTTGAACATCTGTGGATTTGGGGATGGGGGTTGGTGCTAATTTTCCGTGGATGGAGCCAGGGAGATATCTCAGTGGCTTAAGTACCTACCTGGCAAGTGCAGGGTCCTGAGTTCAATCCCTGGTACCAGAATTTAAAAAAAGAAAAAAAATCTAGATTTAATTCTCCATGTATGCAGAAGGAAAAACCACTCTATGCAAATGGATCTTAACTTCTAATTTTAGTATTGTAAGAGGAAGCCAGGTGCAGTGGAGCACGCCTCTAATTCTACTGCTCTAGGAGGCTGAGGGAGGAGGATCACAAGTCAGAACCAGCCTGGACAACCTAACCATTTAGTGAGACTATGTCTCAAAATAAAAAATGAAAGAAGGGCAGGGGATGTTGCTCTGTGGGAAAGTCCTGAGCTGAATCCCTGATTCTCCCAATAGTGATGATAGTAATAGTGTCATAAGATGAATAGCAGAGCATTGTAAGACCCACGTGTGTGACACATTGTCCTATAGTCACTCATTCATTAAGGAGGTGCGGCTCAGCAGCACATTTGGAAAGTACTCAGGAGCTCCTGCCATGGGCAGACATTGGCTTAAGCCTGGGGATGCTTCCGTAAGGGCCAGCTGGGGCCGTGAGTGCGGCGGAGGAGACAGCACAGAGTCCCGCCACAGCTGCAATGCGTTTGTTCTCCTCCTCTCTTCTCCCACGTGGCCAGCGCCAGCCTTGACCTCCAAGAGCTACGAGTGCAGGGAGAAAGGGGGAGGGCTGGGACAGGCAGCAGTAGCTCAGTAGGGTCTGTGGGCAACCCCCAGGGGCACAGGCACCCCACAACTGGGTCACCTTTCTCCTCCTCCTTGGCTCTGCCCATGGTAAAGTCCTAACAATGCTTTCAACCAGTCAGGAGCTCCTTGGTGGAAAGTAGAAAATGCCTCAGTTTGGCTTTACAGCTCACCTCTCAGGTTTGCATTCTGCTGCTGGCCAGAGAAGCTTTAAGAAGAAGCAAGGATGGGCTGGCGTGGGGGTGCACACCTGTACTCCTAGCGCTTGGGAGGCGGGCGGGGGGAGGAGAGGAGGAGGAGGAGGAGAAACAGCAGCAAGGGGTGCATCCTGTAATCCCAGTTCTTGGGAAGCTGAGGCAAGATGTCTCAAATTCAAGCCCAGCTTGGGCTACACAGGGAGACTTTGCCTCAGAAAGCCTAAACAATCAAAAAGTAGGAAGCAAAGGCTGACCAGATAGCTCAGTGGACTAAAATGCCTGCTTAGGCAGGCTCAGCACCTGGGGTTCGATACCGGGTATGCCGTGCCATCCCCGCCTCCCCGGGGTGCTCTGAGACAGTGATTGAGACAGGATTGGTGGCGCGCGCCTGTAATCCCAGCGCTTGGGAGGGTGAAATCAGGAGGATCACTACCAGTCCAATCTGTGTGGTGAGACCATATAGACCCTGTGCTAAATACATAAAAAATAACAATAAAAAAAGCAAGAAGCAGCCTTTCCATTTGTAATAATACAGCTTTTATTAACTTGGATACTTTCAACTAAAATATTAATATAGTTGTTTCTTTTTTCCACTCCCTTCCCTCCCCTTCCCTCATCCCTTCTCCTTTCCCCTCTCTTTTCCCCTCCCCTCCCCTCCTCTTCTGTCTTCTCTCTTCTCTCTTCTTTTTTTCCCTCTGGATGAAGTCTTATCGTGTTACCCAGGCTCGTCTCAAACTCAGCGTCAGGGAATGAACGCTCTTGCCTCAGCCTCCCAATACGTGAGACCATAGGTAGGTACCACCATGCCTGTAGTTTCTTCAGATGCATATAATGCGGCCCTCTGTGCTCAAGATCATTTTTAAAAATTTCCTTAAAAGTAAAACAAAGACTTTTGCTAATCCAATGGAGTAGTCCGATACTTAGCATCCAATATCAAATGGCAGCCCCGAGTGACGCCTTCCATCAGTCAGGACTTCATCTTCCTCTCACACAGATGTGCACAGTCCTGGTCTGGCACAGCGACTCCAGGAACACAGCTTCTGTCTCTCAGTTTGAGCCCTCTCTGTGGGCTCTGACTGGCCTGGTTCCATGTACCACCCTGGCCCACTGAGCCCGGCAGAAAGCTCTGCTCGTGGCCAGGTCCCGGATGCACAGTCCCAAACACAGAGGTGCCCAGGAAACAGCCTACTGTAGCGATCATATTCCTGGTTAAAACGAGGACTTGAGGCTTTCATTCACAATGGAGGAGAGTGACAGGAGCGCCCATGACCTAATTGTTTTTTTACAAGGACTCAGCTTGGAAAGGCCCCTGTACCCACCACAGCACTGCATGTCTTGCTTGGAGCACAGGACCCTCAGGGCAACAAATTGTATCCAACTAGAGCACAGGGGCTGATTCTCCTCCCACCTCAGCCTCCTGAATGCTGGGATTACAGGGCCATACCTTCTCCAAGCCCATCTATTTACTATTTAGATCATTGTAACCATAGGGAACAGTATATAAAAAACACTTGCTTGTTTCAAGTGTTATATTCTAACATTTGAAAATGCTGTTTTAAGTCCTTTCTGCTAAAAGGTATTTAATAGTTCATCAAGTTTTGTTCCAACATTTGCTTAACAATTACTATTGGTTCAATAGCTGGGCGTGGTGGAGCACACCTGTAATCCCAGTACTTTCGAGGCTGAGACAGGAGAATCTTTGTGAGTTTGAGACCAGGCTGGGCTACAAAGTGAGCTCAAAGTCAGCCTGAGCTGCATAGCCAGACTCTGTCTCACCAGGCATGGTGGTGCCTACCTGTAATATGGGCATTTGGGAGGCTGAGGCAGGAGGATCATAGTGAGTTCGAGACCAGCCTAGGCTACAAAGTGAACTCGAAGCCAGCCTGAAATGCATAGTGAGTCCTTGTCTAAAAAAGACAAAAACAGGGGCTGGGGAGATGGCACAGTAGAATAAGCGCTTCCCTGGCAATCACAAGGGTCTGAGTTTAATCCCCGGTTGGGGGGCGGGGGGAGACAGAAACAAGGCCGGGCAACATAGCTCAGTGGACTAAGTGCTTACCTAGGTAAGTGCAGGGGCCTAGGTTCAATTCCTGGCACTGCATGCCTTGCCAGCCCCGCCCCCGGACGTGCTGAGCAGCTGATGGAGTCTGGGTGTCGTGGTGTACGCCTGTAATCTCAGCACTAGGGAAGCAGAAATCAGGAAGCTCACTCCGAGTCTGAGCTGTGTAGTGAGAACCTGCACACACACACACACACACACACACACACACACACACACACAAAGACACACAAAATGTGGTAGCATATGCCTTTAATCCCAACACTTGGGACCCTGAAAACAGGATCGTTATGAGTCTGATCTATGTAGTGAGACCCTGTAGACCTTGTACCAAATACAAAATAAATAAATAAATAAGAAAAAAACACTCTAAACAAATAAAGACAAAAACAACTCCATCTTTGTGAGAATGCTTGTTTCTACTAATTTGCTATTTTACACATCTATAGTAAGCATCTTTATGAGTCATCTTTTTATAAGCATCTTTTGAGTTATCTTCTTAGGATGTGCCTTAGTTGCTTTCCTCCTCTCAGAAACAAAACACTGACAGCTGCAGCCCACGGTCAGCAGGCTCCAAGAGGAAACAGCAGGGCAGAGGGTTCTGGGGGAGGGGAGGCCACTCACAGCATGGCAGACTGGAAGCAGTGCGAGGGGAGCCACCGGGTGGAGGTGCACGTTTCCAGGCCAGCCCCAGTGAGTACAGGGAGGGCCCCGTGACCCAATCACCTCCCCAGAGCTCCCCTTGTGACTGGTCGCATGAAGCTTAGAGGGGACATGAAGATATAAATTATGCCAAAATGAATGCCTTTAAAAATGAAATAAATGGGGCCGAGGAGACGGCTCAGTGGAAGAAGCGCGTCCTTGGCAAGTGCAAGGTCCTGAGTTCAATCCCTGGTTCCGCAAAAAAAAAAAAAAAAAAAAAAAAAAAAAGATAAAAATGAAATAATTAGTACAAATGGTACGAGCAGCACCATGATGTAATCCATGGTGCCATTTCTTTCAAGAGTTACATAAACTGCTCGAGTGGTGCACAGTTTATGTAACCCCAGCGTGGTGGGAGGCTGGGGCAAGAGGACTGCGAGTTTAAGCCCAGGCTGGGCAAATTTATAAGGTCCTGTTTCAAAATAAAAAATAAATAAATGTATAAGTAAATAAGAATTGGGGATGTCAGTCCCTCATACTGCAAAACAAGCAAGCAAATAAACATCCATCTATTTGTACTGAATCATCACCATACACACAGAGGAACCAGGCCTGGTGACAGGTAATCCTACTGACCTGGGGGGGGGGGCGGCAGGAAAGTCGTAAGCTTGAGCTCAGCCTAGAGGATTTAGCGATTTAGCAAGGCCCTTCCTGGGGAGGAGAGGAGGGAAAGGGAGGGAAAAGGAGGGGAAAGAAGGGGAGGAGAAGGGAGGGGAGAGTAGGGGAGGGGAGGGGAGGGGAGGAGAAGGGTGAGAGAAGAAAAGGGTTGAGGGAGCCAGAGAGATGGCTCAGTGGAATAAGCGCTTCCCTGGCAAGCACAAGGGCCTGAGTTCAATCCCGGTTCCAAAAAGAAAAAAAGAAAGAAAAGGGCTGAGAATGTGGATCAGCACTCCTTGGGTTCAGTCTCTACTGCTGGGATGAAAAAAAGCCATATAAACTGACCAACTGTATTTCCTATTGCCCACATTACAGATAGGCTGGTGACTGTCTGAATCCATATTCTGCTGTACCACTGTGTGTATATACCACATGTCTGCAGTCCCAGCTTTGGGGAGGCCTAGGTGATCAACATGAGTTTGAGGCCAGCCTGCACCACATAGAAAGTTCAAGGTCAGCCTGCACTATGTAGTGAGACCTGTCTCAACAACAACAACAAAACATATTTCTGTGACCTGGGGTAAGTTCCTGCTGTGGTCAGGGCTTGCAAGGCAACCAATTCAATATAGGATGCATAATTTCTAGGGTTATTTTATAGTAGTCACCCTAAGAGTCAAGTACAAAAGAGTGCACAAGATCTGCCCCCACACTTTTTAGGTCCAAAGAATCCAGCTAAGAGCCTGGATCCCATGGCAATGTCCTGCCTGACTCCAGCTGAAGACGTAGAGCCCAGAGTCCAACTGGAGGCCTAGAGCCCACGACAATGCCACATGCAGGCCTGTTTCATGGGTCTGCACTGGGAAGGCCCGAAGGCCAATAGCATAAGCTAGAAAGTCAGTGCCAGTGGAACGAAGGATCTGTGCCAGCAGGCTGAGGCATCTGCACAGGAGCCAGGAGATGATGCTCTAAGTATGGACCAGAGCTCCCCTGAGAAGTACCACAGCCATCCTCAGTGACAGTGAGGTCCAGAGCTCCTCTGACAGTGAGAACAGCCAAGTTCATGCCAGGAAAGGCAGTGCGACAAGCTTCTCCAGGAGAACCAAGAAACCCGTTTCTTCCTCTCCTGGTCTCCTTTTTGTGCTGCTGGCAACAATCCTCCTACACCCAGCACCATGCTGGTGCAGTTCAGCTGGGTGTAACAAGCTGACCACCAGTTGGCAATTCACCACAACTCCTAACATTTCTAAATCTTAAGTTCCCTATGTGTAAAATAAGAATGAAAAAATATATATTCTGGGATTTATTCTGAGGATTAGCACCCTATAGACAGGGTATGGGCAAAACAATCCAACACTTGGGAGGTTGAGGCAGGGAGACTTCCATGAGGTTAAGGCCAGCATGGACTACCTAATAAAATTCTGTCTCTAAAAAGGCAAACAAAATTAAGCCCCAACCCTAAGCAAATAAATAACACCTATAACTTTTTTAGTACAGTGTCTAACACCATCTTGTTACTGAGACAAAATACCTGATGTCCAAAATTAAGGAAGGAAAGGTTTATTTAGCTGATAGTTTGTGGAGGTTTCAGTCCGTACTTGGCTGGCTCTAAGACAGGGTGGCACATGGAAGAGGGCACCAGTTTATGACAGCAGAAAATAGCAAAAGCAACAAGAGCAAAAAGGGAGGAAGAGTGGTGAACAAGCCTCTCTCTCTCCCATATGCAGGTGACCCCCACCCCCCAGGGTGGGTGTACCACTCACCATAATCCCAGCACTGGATCATGAATCAATCCAAAACTGTAGAAGCCCGCCCTGTGACTGCAAGAGGCTTTGGGAGGACCCCTAGATGCCAACTATGACAAGCACCTAAATGTTAATTATTATTGCTATCATTAGGATTTATTCTTATTCTAAACTACTAAGAGGCTGGATAGTTTTCTTGGGATATTTTATAATTTTTGTTTTCCTTCGTACTTTTGTTTGTGAGATTTTTGTGTGTGTGTGTGTGTGGGGAGGAGTGGAGCGGGAATTCAACCTGGAACTTTCTGTATTCTGGGCCAGTGCTCTAACAGCAAAATATCCAGCCTCTACTCTATTCATTTGTGTGTGTGTGTGTGTGTGTGTGTGTGTGTGTGTGTGTGTACCAGGGATTGGGCCCAGGGTCTTTGCACTGAGCTACCTCCCAGATCTTTATTTTATTTATTTGATATCAGAGATTGAACTCAGGACCTTGTGCTTTCCGGGGCAGGTGTTTAAGCTGCAGGGCTATCTCCCTGATCCCCTCCCAGATCTAGAAAAAAAAAAATTTTGAGACAGGGTCTCACTAAGTCACAAATTGTCCAATGAGTGAGCCTCCTGCCTCTGTTTCCCGGAGTTTTGGGATTAAAGCATGAGCTTTGTATATAGCTTTGTTATTCCTAAATCTTAAAATGAGATATCGATATCACTTTTGGCACTACTACTGATTTTCTTCTTTTCTTTTTCTTTCTTTCTTTCTTTCTTTCTTTCTTTCTTTTTTTTTTTTTTTTGGTGGAACCGGAGACTGAACTCAGGCCCTTGTGCTTGCCAGGCAAGCGCTTATTCTACTGAGCTATCTCCCTGGCCTTTCTTTCTTTCTTTCTTTCTTTCTTTCTTTCTTTCTTTCTTTCTTTCTTTCTTTCTTTCTTTCTTCTTTCTTTCTTTTTT
>NW_004524585.1:9271081-9278874 GCF_000260255.1 Octodon degus | reverse complement strand
TCCCTGGCCTTTCTTTCTTTCTTTCTTTCTTTCTTTCTTTCTTTCTTTCTTTCTTTCTTTCTTTCTTTCTTTCTTCTTTCTTTCTTTTTTCTTAAATCTTTATTTATTTGGTACAAGATCTCACTACACAGCTCGGACTCGTAGTGATCCTCCTGTCTCAGCCTCCTCAGTACTGGGATTAAGGTGTGAGCCACCATGTCTAGCATCAGTGTCTGGCACGGCATTCCCTGGCACGGCATGCAGTACTCCTGGGCATCAAACCCAGGTCCTTGAGCTTGCCAAGCAGGTACTTAGACAAGTTATCTTTTCTTTTATACTTTCTTCTCTTGCACCAAATCTGATGACCTCATGATCATTTTCCTAAAATTGTGTTTATTTTTCTGCTAATTTGTAAGAATTTCAAAAACTAATCAATTGATTATATTTGACCTTAAATTCTGGGCCTTAAATTTTTCAGGTGAATTGCTGCTCTGCCTCCCATCTCCTGGCAGCGATTGTTTGGCTACCCCAGCACTGTTGAAAAACCAGTGCCTCTTTCCCGTTGGTCCCCAGCGACTTCTTTCCAAATATTACCTTGGATCATGCAGCGGTCCCTTCCAGCTCTGACTCAGGGTTTGGCCATTTCTCTGGGGTGTGCAGGGCTTGTCCCTGTCTGAGAGAGTCCAACCTGTACAAGGCAGCCTGACCACCACAGTCAGTGTCGCAGGGTAAGTGTGGGCATCGCATGAGAGTTTAGTCTTATTTGGAAACTATAAATCTTATCTTAGTAAATAAAATAAAGCTGGCTAATGATCACCAACCATATTTTTTTTTCTTTTAAGGGATGGGCTGAAACAGAAGAGGGTCTCCTATAAAACTGGAAAGTGCTAAGGCAGCTCTTGAGGAGAAGGGGCTTTTGGTCCCCCAACACTGGGGTGCAAATACACCATTCTTACTCGGCAGTGAGTTTGGGTTGAGGTTGCCTCCACATAAATAGAACTCTGTAAGAAACTGTACCCAAATTATCAAAACACTTTGTGTTTTCCAAAAAAACAAAACAAAACAAAACAAATCAGGAGCTGGCTTTCATTAAAGGATGAAAGGGAAGTGTCTTGGTTAATTTTCTCTTGTTGCTGGGATGACATACCTGACGCCCAAGGTTAAGGAAGCGAAGGTTTATTTTAGTTCACAGTTTGTGGAGGTTTCAGTCCAGGCTTGGCTGTCTCCAAGGGAGAGTGGCACAGGGCAGAGGGTAATAGCTCATGGCAGCAGAAAACTCCAAAACAGCAAGAGCAAAAAAGGAGGAACGGCAGCACACAGCTAGCGAGCCCCTCTCTCTTCCCTATATGGCATTCAGGCTGTCCACCCCAGGCTAGGCACAGTACTCACACCCGTAACCCCAGCACTGGATCATGAATTAATCGCAAACTCTAGAAGCTGCCCCAGTGACTACATGAGGCTTTCGGGAGACAGCTAGATATGAACCATAACAGGCAGGGTGGTTTCAGAGACCCAGCCTGCGGACCCAGACGCTCTGCAACCCGCAAACGAGGACAAGAACCCCGGGCCACCACGCGCGACATTGGCCGATCCCGCAAAAGCCGCAAACGTGGGCACGAGAGAGACAAGACAGCACACGAGGAGGAGCTGGGGGAAGAGGGTGCCCAGGAGGGGTGGTTTCCTTGGAAATGATTTAACTGGTTTTATTTTGCTTGTTTGTTTTTGAAACAGTATCCCCCTTTGTAGTTCAGGCTCTGCTTGAGTTCACTAGGAAGCTTCAGCTGGCCTTAACCTTGTGTGGATCCTCCTACCTCAGCCTCCTGCCTCAGCCTCAGTGCTAGGATTATAGGTGTGCACCATCGCACCAGGTATTTGACCACCTTCCACACAATGCCAAAAATCTGTCCATACACCTTGTGTAGTGTAGCATGCGGGCAAGGCTGGCTCGGTTAGCTGTAGGTTAACTATCTAGTGAAGGCAGACTGCACTGACGTGTTAGATCATCAGTCAGCCTCAGTGGACTGACACATCCTGGGTTAGTGCTCTGTCCCAGTTCAACCGAAGCATTGAGAGATGGTCTTTCATTCAGAGCTCAGGGTTAGAGAGGGGAACAATGCAGGACATATACTTTATAGGATTGTTTTATAGTAGTCACCCCAAGAGTCAAGTAAAAAAGAGTGCATAAAGTCTCTCCACACACTAATGGTCCAAAGAATCCAGCTAGGGCCTGGATCCCACGGCAATGTCTTGCACGAAGCCAGCTGAAGACCTACAGCCCGTGGCAGTGCCCACCACAAATCCAACTAGATGCCAAGAGCTCACGACAATGACTCATGCAGGCCTGGATCTGCACTGGGAAGGCCCAAAGATCAGTGGTCAACGCTAGAAATTCTGAGCCAGTGGGATGAAGGATCTGTGCCAGCACGCTGAGGTGAGGGATCTGCACTGGAGCCAGGAAACGATACTCAAAGTAAGGACCAGAGCGCGCTGACAGGTACCACAGCCACCTCAGCAACTGTGAGGTCCGGAGCTCCTCCCACAGTGAGAACAGCTGAGTTTATAGGAAGAAGCCAGCCCCCAAGAGAACCAACATCGGCCCCTATTCTTCCTCTCTAGTTCTCCTTTTATGATGTTGGCAACAACCCTGGGGCGGGGGGCTCCCACACCCTGTACCACACTGATTCAGGTCAACTAGGTGCTATAAATTGATCACCAGTTGTCAATCCACCACAATCTTCATGATCTTTTTTCAGACAGGGTTTAACTACATAGTTCAGGCTGGCCTTGAACTCATTTATGTAGCCCAGGCTTCCCTCAAACTTGCAAGATCCTCCTGTGTCAGCTCCCCAAATGCTGGGATCACAGGTGTGCGCCACCATACCTCGAGTTCTTTCTGATCTTCTGCGCTCAACTTCTCTTAGGGAGGAAATGCTGCAGACTCGGATGGCTGCACTTAGTCAAAAGTGCAAAGAAACCAGGTGGCATGGCACATGCTTGTAATCTCTACTGCTCAAGGAGGCTGAGGCAGGAGGATTGTGAGTTCAAGCTTAGACTGGGCGATTTGGTGATTCAGCACAACCATGTCTGAAAATTTAAAAAAAAGGAGGTCTGGGGATGTAGCTCAGTGCAAAGACCCTAAAGTATGCAAAAAATGTAGTGACTATCCCCTAGCTAGAGAGCTATGGCCTCTTTTGAGGAGAGAATAGAGCTATTGTGTGCTACATGTTTACAACACTACTAGAGAGAGGAAACCCACACATATGAAAATTTAACAAGCAGTAAAAACTAGGAGATAAACGGAGCCAATCTATGGCGTAGTCACGATGAGCGTTCAGGGGTGCAGTGGGGGAGAAGGGGCCCAAGGGGCACAGGGACAGGGACAGTGGGGAATGGAGGGAGGAGCTTTGAGTCTTTCCAGGTGGGCCGGGTTGGGGATGTAGCTCAGCAGCACAGTGGCTGCCTGGCAAGCGTAAGGTCCTGTGACCAATTCCAGTTACCAAAACACAAAAACAAAAGCCAGAAAGTTCTTTCAGAACAACTGGAGGGGGAAAAAAAGGGGGGGGGGGCGGGGAGATGGCTCAGTGGAATAAGCGCTTCCCTGGCAAGCACAAGGGTTTGAGTTCAATCCCCGGTTCCAGAAAAAAAAAAAAAAAAAAAAAAAACAACTGGAGGGAATTAGGTGTATTCATTTCTTGGTCTTATTCCGCACTCAGTAGCTGTGCGAATCTAAATGTGACATCATCACGCACAGGTTGGAATCTTGCCTATTTATTTACTTGTGTCTTTGGGTTTGTGATAGTTTTTGTTTTTGCTTGGAGACAGGTTCTCCCTGTATAGACCAGCCCAGCCTTGAACTCACTTTGTGGTCCAGGCTAGCCTCAAACTCTCAGAGATCCTCCTGCCTCAGCCTCCTGAGGGCTAGCATTACAGGTGTGCCTTACCACGCACAGTTCTCCCTTACATTTATATCGAGATCCATTTAGATTTGTACAAGCACAAGAAAGGGGAAGGCCAGAGTGCTGTTAGGGAAGCGAAACCATTCTGCGCCACACTTTAATGGTGCCCTTGTGACCTTACACATCTGTCCAAACCCAGAGAGCACACAAGGGTGGATTCTAACATGCATCGTGGGCTTTGGGCGGTCGTGCGGTGTCCGTGCATCTCCATCAGTTGTAATCAGGGGACCACTCTGGCGCTTTAGGCGCGCAGTGGTTCCCAAAGCATCACGTGTCTGGAAGGTGCCTGCACTTGTGCTCCTCCTGCCTCAGCCTCCCAAGTGCTGGGATTCCTTCCTTCCTTCCTTCCTTCCTTCCTTCCTTCCTTCCTTCCTTCCTTCCTTCCTTCCTTCTTTCCTTCCTCCCTCCCTCCCTCCCTCCCTCCCTCCCTTCCTTCTTTCCTTCCTTCCTCCTTTTTTCTGTCCTTTTTTCCTCCTCCAAGAGTGGGACCTGACACGGCATGCTGGGGGATCCAATCCAGGTCGCTGCACCTGCCTAAGCAGACACTTTAATCCACTGAGCTATAAGGCTGGCTTTTTATTTTTTTAATTTTATTTTTGCGGAACCAGGGATTGAACTCAGACCCTTGCACTTGCTAGGGAAGCACTTATTCTACTGAGCCATCTCCCCGGCCCCAAAGGATTTCTTTTTTTTTTTCTTTTTTCTTTCTTTTTTTTTTTTTTTTTTTTTTTGCGGAACCAGGGATTGAACTCAGGCCCTTGCGCTTGCCAGGGAAGCGCTTACTCCACTGAGTCATCTCCCCAGCCCCCAGGCTGGCTTCTTAAAGGAAGATTAGTGGTAATACAGCATATCTTTATTATTATTATTATTATTATTATTATTATTATTATTATTATTTTGGTTCTTGGAGGCACGGTTTCTGTAATGGTTGATACACTGAGCCAGCCTGAGAAGTTCAGGAGCTTACCTAAGTGGCTCAGCAGGGGCCGGGTCCTCACTTTGTGAACCTCCTCATCCTGTGCAAGAGGAGTCAGTGCTCCGTGTACCACCCAGGCGGGGGAGCCTGCTTGTAATAAGGGGGTAGGAAAGAGGCTTGCTCCCCCCACCCCGTTTTTCTCTTGCTGCTTCTACTGTCCTCCGCTGTCGTGAAGCATTGCACCTGTGTTATGCCACCCGGCCTTGGAGCCAGCTGATTAGGGACTGAAACTTCCACGAACTGAGCTAAATGAACCTTTTCCTCTTTAACTTTGGTAATCGGCTTTTGTCCCAGCATTGAGAGAAAAGCAACCAAGATAGTTTCCCTATGTAACTTAGGCTGGCCTTGAGCTCACTGTGTAGCCCAGGCTGGCCTCAGACTTGTGGTGATCTTCCTGCCTCAGCCTCCTGAGTGCTGAGATTATAGGTGTGTGCCACTGTGCCTGGCTTGCTCTGTATCTTTTTAATTTAAATTTTTTTTTAATTTATGAGAGAGAGAGAGAGAGAGAGAGAGAGAGAGAGAGAGAGAGAGAGAGGTGTGTGTGAGTGTGGCCAGCTCAGCCCACCAGGGGGCGGGGCTGGCTGGCATGTGGGGCTGGGGGATTGAACCGCGGTCCCTGATGCTTTAGCTGAGCTTGTTTTAAGTAGGTGCTTTAGATCACTGAGCCATCTCTCCAGCCCATATCTTTTTAATTTAAACACACCACATTTTTTTGTTCAAAATGATTGAATGTTTATGGCAATCTCTGTGAAATAAAAACATTATGTCTTCTTCTACCTTATTCCCTGCCTCTGGCACTGTGCCTCTTCTACCTCTTCCATAAAGTTAAAATGACCTCAAAAATAAATGACTTGGGGCTGGACCTGCTGGCGGGAACAGAGGGATAGTTCAGTAAAAATAAGCCTTTGCCTGGTAAACACAAGGTCCTGAATTCAATCTCTAGTACCACAAAAAAAAAAAAAAAAAAAAAAAAAGAAAGGAAAAAGAAAGAGTGAGCTGGTGAGATAGAAAAAAATAAAATAAAATAAAAATAAATGACTTGATCCAGTTCAGACATTGAGGAAACCATGAGAATGTCACTAAAGACATTCATGAAAGAGGACTTCCAGAACTGCTCCAGAATTTGGCAAAACAGTGGGATAAGTGTATGGAAATGTGGAGCATTTGGCAGGGGTTTACTAGCAATATCGTTTACTATATCATACATTTTTAAATCGCCACATTTTCTGACCCGCCCTGTCTGTCTTGATGGATCCCTCTGTTCCCGCCAGCAGGTCCTGTTCGTGGACAGACATCTTGCAAGGCGCAGGCTGAGGCTCTGCTGCTGGGGTCCCCTACACCCAGGAGGGTTGCGCTGGTGGGGGTGGCTGTCCTGATCCCGAGGGAGTCAGGCGCACAGGGCAGGAGCTAAGGGCTCTGCGAGGAGCGCAGGGGCAGCCAAGGGCGCGATTCCTTCTTTTTGTCTATGTACCCCCTTTTGAAAGAATGCTCTCATCTCCTAGTTCTTAGACCTATTTTGGCATTTTGGTGACTTTCCTCTAGAGCCTTCAGTCTGGAAAAGTCAAGCATTTAAAAAAAAAAAATTAGTTGTTTTTTGCTGGCTCAGCCAGCCTTGAGGGCAGGGCTAGTGTGGCATGTGGTGTCAGGGATCCAATATCCATCCCCTGAGGCTGTCTAAGCTTGCCTAAGCAGGTACTTTAGACTGCTGAGCTATCTCACTGGCCCAAAAGTCAAGCATTTTAAGACAGTTGCAGTCTTAGGTTCCACCTCTGCAGAGTCCAGATGCAGAGCTAGAAGAAAAGCCCTGCAAGGCCCCACCACACTGATTCTCTTTGTGAAAGAACATTTTTTTAAAAACTGGAACTTTGCACTGGGGGGCCAGGCATGGTGGCGCACACACCTGTAATCCCAGCACCTCAGAGGCTGAGGCAGGAGGCTCACTTCGAGTGCAAGACCAGCCTGGGCTACAAAATGAGCTCAAGGCCAACCTGAATGGCACAGTGAGGCCCTGTCTCAAAAGCCAAAAAAAGAAAAGGTAAATCTATGAAGAAATGACTACTTTGTCACAGCTGTGAAGTTGTTTTGCTGTTTGTAGATCGGTGGGGTTTCCCTGGGGGTGCTCCCGATGCTCCATGTGCTCAGCGGTGCAGTGCTCCCTGTGCTCCTCTCTGCTGTCACACAGCATGGGACACACTGCTTTCAGGTGTGAGCCCAGAGCCTTCTGAACTTGAAGGAGAGAGAGAGAGAGAGAGAGAGAGAGAGAGAGAGAGAGAGAGAGAGATATTATGGTTTTTTTGGTCAAATACCAGTGTTTAAAAATTCTAGGAAGCAAAGATAGTTATGGTAACACATGTTTGTAATCTTAGCACCCAGGAGGCTGAGAGGCCAAGCAGGAGGGTCTCAGAGTTTGAGGCCACCTTGGCCTTCATAGTGAGTTCAAAGTTAACCTGGAGGACTGGGAATATAGTTCAGTGGAATTGCGCCTGCCTGGTGAGCACATGGCTGTGAGTTCAATTCCTGGTACAGAAAGAAAGAAAGAAAGAAAGAAAGAAAGAAAGAAAGAAAGAAAGAAAGAAAGAAAGAAAGAAAGAAAGAAAGTGAGCGAGCTGAGGGGATAGATCAGTGGTCTAAGCACCTGCCTAGGCAAGCATAAGGAGTGGTTTGATCCCTGGTACCACAATGCTGAGCTGGTCCCACCCAAGACCAGGTGTGGTGGCACACGCCTATAATCCCAGGGCTGGGGAGGCTGAAACAGTAGGATTGCTAGGGTCCAAGCTGTGTGGTGACATCCTGTGCCAAATACAGAAAGAAAGAAAGAAAGAAAGAAAGAAAGAAAGAAAGAAAGAAAGAAAGAAAGAAAGAAAGAAAGAAAGAAAGAAAGA
>NW_004524585.1:9242181-9270981 GCF_000260255.1 Octodon degus | reverse complement strand
AAAGAAAGAAAGAAAGAAAGAAAGAAAGAAAGAAAGAAAGAAAGAAAGAAAGAAAGAGAGAAAGAGAGAAAGAGAGAGGGACCAGGGAGATAGCTCAGTGGAATAAGCGCTTCTCTCAATCCCTGGTTCCACAAAAAAAAAAAAAAAAAAAAAAAGAAAGGAAAAAGAAAGAGTGAGCTGGTGAGATAGCTCTGTGGAACTAAGCAAATGCTTTGGCAAGCTCAGGGACCAGGGTTCAATCCCCCTGTCCCCTGTGCCACGCTGGCCCCACCCCCAGGGAACACTGAGCTGGCGCAAGTCTGGGCATGGTGGGGCGTGTCTGTAATCCCAGTGCTTGTGAGGCTGAAAATAGGAGAATCACAAGTCCAATCTGTGTAGTGAGACCCTGTAGGCCCTGTACTAAATACATACACAAAAAAAGTTTTGTTTTTTTTTACATTTGTGGTTTCCTTCCTGGTTTCTGCCTGTCTACCTTCTGTACTTATATTTTTCCCTCTTATAATCCAATGTCAAAACATCATTATTTGAATAACATAGAAAAATAGAAAGCCTCCTAAGGTTATTTTAAGATAAAATAATTTATTTAATAATAATAATTTATTTAATAAATAATAAAAAACTTAAAAATTATAAGTCAGGTGTGGTGATGCACACTTGTAATTCCAGCACTCTGAGGCTGAGACAGGAGGGTTCCAAGTTTGAGCCCAGCCTAGGCAACTTCTCAACTTAGTGAGACCCTGCCTTAGAATTTTAAAAAATAAAAAAGACCCAGGATATGGCTCCATGTGAAGACACTTGGATCAGCAACAAAAAAGATCTATGCACACCTATATATAATGCATAATAATCTCATTAATTTGAAATGCTCTCATCTTGGTTTTTGATTCTTTGTTTTGTTGTGTTGTGTTTTTTTTGGTTCTTTGTCTTTTTGTTTTTGGAAATCAGGTCTTGCTTTGTAGTCTAAGCTGACCTGAACCTCAGCCTCCAGTGCTGGGATTACAGGTGTGTCCCGCCACAGCCAGCTGAAATGCTCTGATTGTTGAGAGAGAAATCTATTGCCCACTAGTGGGGGTGTTAAAAAAGAAAAACGTCCACGTTTAAATAGAGTTATTGGGCCAAGGAGATGGCTCAGTAGAATAAGTGCTTCCCTGGCAAGTGCAAGTGCCTGAGTTCAATCCCCAGTTCTGCCGGAAAAAAAGAAAAAAAGAAAGAAAGAAAGAAAAAAAAAAAAAAAAACAAACCATGCTTCCTAAATAGAGTTATTGGGGGGGGGGCGGATTGAGTACCTCTCAGCACCAGAACAGAGTCCAAGAACACTCGGGGTGCGACGCAGTCCGCACTATTTGTGGACCAAAGCCCTGGACGGGGTGAAAAAACTTGAGCGGGCCGTAGCTCGCTGCTGACTGTGCACGGGACTGCCTGCGCCCCAGTTGCTGCAGCGACCCGGGCTCAGGACACTCCCAGTTGACACGGATACGCCCGCACTGGCTCGCTGCAGGGGCAGTGCGCACCGAGAGACGCCTGCCATCGTGCGCAACAGCAGGAAAGAGGCGCGCATCCAAGGGCCGAAGGAACCCAGCCAGCTGCGGAGGCTGGCGATGCCGGCGCTTACTTGAGAGGCTGAGGCAGGACGATCATCACAAGTTCCTCTGAAGCCAGCTTGGCTACCTGGTGATTTCAAAGCCCGCCTTAATTGTAAAGCAAAACATCTGTCTCAAACTCTCCCCTACCCCCCAATTCCCCACACTGAAAAGAAATGCGGAAAGATTAACTTTCTCTTGACACAGAACTTTAGAAGTCAAAGTGGATATTTAGTATCTGAATTCCCTGGATAAGTGCCACCATCCTTGCTTTTGACTTGCTAATTAGAGGAAGTCTAGTGCAATGAATCCATTGGGAAATGTTCTTCAGCCATGTCAGCTACCTCTTGGGGAATTGAGCTTCTTTGATGTGTCCCCCCAGCCCCCATTGGGGATTGAACCCAGGGCTTTTGCCTCCAGCTACTACATCAATCCTTTATTTTTTACTTTATTTGTTCATTTTTATCTTTTTAAGGCAAGTAGGGTGGCAATTACTCAGGGAATTCAGATGCAAAATATCCACGTTCACTATGTAGCACCAGGTTGGCCTCGAACTCACTGACTCTCAGCAACCTCCTGCCTCGGCTTCCTAAGGGTTGGGATTACAGGTGTACACGACCACACTTGGCCTGGATCCCGCTTTAGGAGGGGTCATGGAAGGTCACTGTGGGGTGCAACATAAGTCAGGGGAGCACCGGAGAGAGGCAGACTCTGTGCCATGTATCTCGGGAAAGCTGGTTTCAGGCAAAGAGAGCGCTGAGGTCTGTGAGTGTGACAGGGCGGCTGCACGGTCTCCTGGGTTGCCCGTGTTTTACTCGATGCTGTTTGCTAATCCAGGCCCACAGGATGCGAAACTAGCAGGGCAGGCGTGGCTGCGGATGATCTCAGCCATCCGCAGCGAAGAGAGGGCTGTACTTCTCTTCCATTATCCTGCGTCTCAGTCTGCCTCACTAAAGAGACTGCCAGGAAAAAGCTTTTAGGGGTCTGACGGCCTGAAAGAGCCCATTTTGATTTTCTCTGAGTGTGCTAATGTTGGCCCAGATACTGGCCGTGCTGCTGGAACTTTTCTACCCATGTGGCTGTGGGGACAAGGGAGGTAGTCATGTATTGATTTGAGTAGTTGTAACTTTTTTTTTTTTTTTTTTGTGGAACTAGGGATTGAATTCAAGTCCTTCTGCTTGCCAGGGAAACGCTTATTCTACTGAGCCGTTCCCCCGCCCCTCCCCCTCCCCCCCAGTAGTTGTAATATTTTTAAAATAATTTATTTACTTATTTATTGTCTTACTACTCAGCTGGGACTCATAGTGATTCCACTTGTCTCAACTTCCCCAACACTGGGATCACAGGTGTGTCCCACCACGCCTGGTTCCGGTGTCCAGCGAGGTACCAGGGAAGGACTGAACTTGGGTTCTTGTGTTTGCCAGGCAGGCACTTAGACCGCAGAGCTATCTCTCCAGCCCACATTTTCTTTTTATTTGCATTTTTTTCTTCTTAACAACTAGAAAAGTCACATTTTGGCCATTTTTTTCGGGAGACAGAAGTTTTCTCCCAGTCTCCCTGTCGGCAGAAGTTTTGTGAGAATCACCTTTCCCCTGAATTTCCTACACATCAAATCTCATTGGCTAACTGGCTCTCACGCTCCATTAAGTAATTAACAATCAAGGGCCAGACAAATACAAAAATCTTTCGGGCAGAGCTTCGTGGCCCCTCCCTATAATCTCAGCTGCTTGGGAGACTGAGGCAGAGGGAACTGGAGTTTGAGCCGAGCCTGGGGAAATTTAGAGATCTTATTTCAAAAACAAACAACAAACGGACCTTTTAAACAGCTGACCTATTTCTAACTGGAGGCCTGACCGTTGGGAAGGCTCAGGTTTCCGGCTGTGCTTTTGGGTGGGCCATGCTGCATAACTGCAGAGGTAAAGGCTAATTAAACATGCCTCTATGGCAAGATAGTCTTTGTCCCACCTCCTTGTACTTGATTCCCCAGCTGTCTTTCATAGCCCCATACCCTTATGGGAAAGGGAAGGGGCTTCTCTACAATGAGTTTTTTTTCTTTTTTTTTTTTTTTTTTTTTTAAGGAGAAAAAATAATAAACTTAGTTTCTGTACAAGCAAAACAAAAAACAAAAAACAAAAAACAAAAACATGCCTCTAGAAGGCAGGGTTTTGTGAGTTTCTCTGGCCTCGAACTTGCTATGTAGCCAAGGCTGGCCTGGAATTTGTGATCCTGCTGCCTCAGCCTCCTGAGAGCCGGGGTTACAGGCCTGAGCCACATCTCCTCATAGCTCTTCCTGTGGCTTTCTCCTTCAGGACAGACTAACTTGAGAGAATCACCCAGAGTGCTGCTGCTCTGGACACCTTTTCTACCCTTACTACAAAAGGACAGTTGATTCCGGTGGTTATAAGCTTTTGGAAGGCGGGCAGAGAGGCTTGCTAGCTGCCTGACCTGCTGCCACTCCCTCTGCTCTTGCTCTTCGCAGCCGCCATGAACAGCTGCTCTCTGCCCTGTGCCACTCTGCCTTAGCTGAGTATGGACTGAAACTTCCAGTAACTGAGCTAAATAAACCTTTCCTCCCCTCATTTTGGGTGTCAGGTATTTTTCCCAGCAATGAGAGAAGAGTAACCAAGACACTCTTCATACCCAGGTCATGAGCTCAGCAACTCGAGAGTCTACAAAGATGTATTGCTCTCTTGGACATTTTATCTGCTTAGAGATCTCGATCACTACTAGCACTGTTTGTAATCTGTCTAGGATCTTTTCTGGTTTTCTTTGAGCTCACTCTGTAGCTTAGGCTGGCCTTGAACTTGCTATGTATCCAGTCTGGGCTCAAACCCTTGCTCCCTCTGCTCCAGTCCCAAACGGCTAGGATTACAGGTTTGCACTTCCACACCCGGCCTACCCAGTTCTTTTGGCTAAGTTTGGCGGCTGGTGCCTTCTAGGAGGCGACTTTCTGACCCCCGTGGTGTGTGCCCTCTCCCACTTGGCTCCTTTGGAAACTCCATAGCATCTCCCCCTTGCATCGCACTTTGGATCTCTTTCCTCCGTTATGGTGTAAGTGCCAGAAAGAATAAAGATGTTCAGCTCTTTTATTGATTTCTGTCCAGTGTCTGGAACAATGTCTGGTACAGTGTTTTCAGTTTTATTTTTTTAATTTAAAGAAAATTGTGAATAGTTTTTATCGATATATTGTAGATGATCACATTCATCATAGAGCATCTGTACCCGTACATGATATAACTTGCTTCCCCACCCCACATTTCTCTACCCTCCCTTCAACCCTTCCTTCCCTCTGATAGGTTCCAGCCTGAGTACAAACTGCTAAATTGGGGCTGGTGAGATGGCTCAGTGGTCTAAAGCACCTACTTAGAACAAGCTTAGCAAAGCACAGGGACCGCGGTTCAATCCCCCAGCACCACATGCCATCCAGCCCCGCCCCCTGGTGGGCTGAGCTGGCCACACACACACACACACACACACATAAATAAATAAATAAATAAATAAAATTTAAAACAAACAAACAACAACAACAACAACAAAAAAAAACTGCTAAATTGTGGCCCTGATTCAATATGACTGAATCCCCAAAAGCAACAGCTTGTCTTCCCAGTGACCACTTCCTCCTCCTTCCCTGCACCAGCCCTGGGTACAACTTCCTCTTACCTTTCCTGCCCACACAAGAGAGTCGCAGATCTGCTCCTCCGTGTGTCCCCTCAAACTCCTCCCCCAGCAAAAGTCCGAGTCTCAGGGCAGAGGATCTGCCCATCTCTCTGCCTGTGGTCCTCTCCGTGTCTTCAGAGTTAATAAAGGCTCCCCCCATGCCCGCTTCTCTTCCGTGCCACCATCGACACTGATAAAACTTCAAACCCTCCCCATTTACAAAATGGAAAAAATATTCTTTTCCCCGTTTTTTTCTTCCCCCTTCCCTGGGTTCCCCCCCCCCCCCTTCATCCCCACATCCTGCCTTTTTGGAGACAGAAACAAGTTTTGGTGAAGTTGCCAGGCTGGCTTCAGACTTAGGCTCTCCTCTCAGTCTCTTGAGTAACTAGGATTATAGATACTGGTAATCATCTCTCTGGTCCTGGGCATTGAACTGAGGAATATTTCCTGAGTTACATCTTCAGCTCTTTTTTATTTTTATTTAATTTTGAAGCAGAGTCTGGCTAAGTTGCTAAATTGCCCAGGCTGGGTTTGAATTTAGGATCTTCCTGCCTCACCTTCCAGGGTGCTGGGATTACTGTCAGTGAAAAAGGTTCTGAATACAGGGCTGCTGTGAGTGGTCAAGCTATTTTGGGGCGCCATCTTTTTTTGTTTGTTTGTTTGTTTGTTTTAAATAAAGAGAAAGAACCTCAGTATGGTTCTCAGTGTCTCCAAATTCCTGGGTTCGAGCAGCACTGCTGCAATCCACCACGGCACCATCGCTGCCTTTCTATGTTGCTTCCGGAGCCCTATGCAGACCTTTTGGACACCTTCGCTGTTTAGTAGATACTGAGCTCGGTTACGCAGCTGTCCAAGCTGTAGCTGGCTGACAGTTCCAGGGATTGGTGTGTCCAGAGCCACACTTGATTTTGGGGCTGCGGTTCTCTGGCTGCACACCCCAGAGCCACACAAGACTG
Source organism: Octodon degus (assembly GCF_000260255.1). Classification (NCBI taxonomy): domain Eukaryota; kingdom Metazoa; phylum Chordata; class Mammalia; order Rodentia; family Octodontidae; genus Octodon; species Octodon degus. The sequence goes on along the minus strand of NW_004524585.1, from coordinate 9,264,788 downwards.
GCCACATACCTAGTTTTTCCTTGCTGTCTCCATTGTCTGTCTTTTTTTTTTTTTTTTTTTTTTTGCGGTACTGGGGATTGAACTCAGGACCCTGAGCTTGCCAGGCAAATGTTTATTCCACTTTATTCCACTGAGCTATCCCCTCGGTCCCCCAGTAATGCTTTTATAGTTCACCTCTTATAGTGGACCCACAGAGGAACTAACCTGGAGTAATGGATACATGTATGTGATAGGTTTTTAAAAATGTACTTAGTATCTGTTAGTGGCTTTCCAGTTAGTAGAGATACATGAAAGAACAAAACATGGTCCCTAGTCTTGGAGGGTTCATTGTGGTCCAGTGGGGACCAGTCAGGCGGGCTGTGGTGACTGAGCAGACGGCAGGGTTTATAGCAGGAAGGCTGAACGTGGAAGCGGGGGAAGGCTGGGTGATTTCTTAAAGTGAGGTCTAAGGTGATAGTGAAGGAATAGTATTGATGAGTGGGGTGATTTTCTGGAAAACTAAAAACCCCGTGTCCCTGTCACGGCTTATAGGCATCTGGATATCTGCCCAAAGCCTCATACACTCATGGGGAAGCTTGGGGGAGGTGACTGGATTATGGGTGTGTGATATGGGACCATGTGGGTTAGTCCACCCAGGGCTTTATAGTGGGATGTGATGTTGGGAGGTGAAATCCGGTGGGAAAAGGTGGATGTGGGCCAGGAGGGTTTCTACATACATCATTCCTCCTTCCTTGCTGGCTCTCTGCTTCCTGCTGCCATGCCATGAGTCCTTTCTCTTCTGCCCATTCCCTCTGCTATGCTTCCCTGCCTTGGAGCCAGCTGACTGGGAACTGAAGACTATAAGCTGAAAGAAATCCTTCCTCCTTTAAGTTGCTGGCATCCGGGGCCTCTGAGATAGTGCAGCAGACTAAACACCTGTGTTGGCAAGTGCAGGGGGGGGGGGTTGATCTCTAATCCCACATGCTGACCCAGCCCTGCCCTGCAGCACACTGAGCTGGCAACAAGAGCTCCGGTCTGGTGGTGCACGCCTGTAATAGCAATACTGGGAAGGCTGAAGACAGGAGGCTTACTATGAGTCCGAACTGTGTAATGAGACCCTGTACCAGATACACAAATGAAAAAAACAAAAAACAAAAAACAAACAAACAAAAAAAAAGCACACACAAAAAGAAAGAAATCATTGTCTCCAAACAACACAATGACTGTGATGTAGCAGAGTGACTTGGACTGTGGGGAGGAGGGGCACAGAGGCACAACATTTAGGAATCTGTTGCTAAATATCATGCTGATTCTGGGCAGTTTACTATAGAATAGTAGCAAGGAGGATGAGGCTGAGTGGGACAGACTGGGTTAGTTTAATAGACAGCATAGAGATAGAAACTGATGGGCTTTTCCAAGAGACAAAGGTAAGCAAAATGACTTCTTTTTGAGACAGGGTCTTCTTGCTTTGTTACTGGCTGGCTCCGAACTCCCAGACTTTTGAGGAGCTAGGATGACCACCAGCACCACTGTGCCCAGACAGGATGGTGGACTGGGCTACTGCGATGGTTCCCAGTTACTGAGTGTGGCTGGCAGAGAGGATGAACTTGGGGTGGGGACTCTGTAAATTAACAGGCAGAGGAGAATGCACTGCTTCCAGAGCAGGAAGAAGGGCCACTTGAGGGCCTGCTTGATGCTGTTGCCACGAAAGAATTCTGTTCTGGGCTACAGACATAGAGGGGACTTATAGACCATTTGTGTGTGGGAGGGAGAGAGAGTACCTGGTCTTTGTTCTAGCTTAAGCTTCCTGGGAGTGATTGGCCAAACTCGGGAGCCCTGAGAATCGGTGGTGGGGTGGTGGGAAGGATCAGGTAGCAGTTGTTTCTTCTAAACTAAAACCTGCTCCATATTTAGGTTTAGTTGCAATGTTAACTTGGTTTAATTTGGGCTCCTTGCAATACACAAGCAGGTTTGGGTTGTAGTTTGGGCACTCGGTCTGTGAGAGTTTCACCATCACTGACCTAGGAGGTGCCTGGGACAACCTCTGCTTTCTTCTACTGTAGAACATGTTTTCTTACTCTCAGTTGCGCTAGGGATGCTGCGCAGAAAGGCCTTCTGAGACACTGATGCTTCTCTGTAGGCTGCCCAACCCTGCTAAGAGTCTCTAGGGTAATGTGTTTGGTTCTCTATTCTGAAGCTGTATCTCTTGATTATACCAGAGACATGTAGACATGACATGTAGCATCCATGTATGTAGTTATGTATGTAGTTTCCTCTTTCTTCGTTTTAAGGATTGAATCCGAGGACCCTCACACTGGGCTACATCCCCAACCCTTTTAGAAATTTTATTTAATTTATTTATTTATTATGTATTTGGTACAGGGTCTCACTACGCAACTCGGACTCTAGTGATCCTCCTGTGTTCAGCCTCTCCAGTGCTGGGATTGCAGGGGTGCACCACCATGCCCAGACTCAGTGGCCGGCTCAGCACGTGGCCTGTGGTACTGAGGTAAAACTTTATTTTAGCCAGGTGTGGTGTTGTACACTTACAATCCTAGCACTCAGGAGTCTACGGCAGGAGATCACGGTGAGTTCCAGGCCAGCCTGGGCTACACAGGGAGACACTGCCTCAAAAAATAAAATGTTTTTTATTTTGACAGAAAGTCTCACTAAGTAACTTAGTTGCTCAGGCTGGGCTTTAATTTGCGATCTTCCTGCTTCAGAGTGCAGTGATTACAGGCCAGGCTATGTGGGTTTTATTTTGTGTGTGTGCGTGTATTTTAGGGGAGGGTCTACAGGGTGTTTGAGGTCTTACTACTAGATCGGACTTCGCCCTGATCTGCCTGTTTACAGCCTCCCAAGAGCTGGGATTACAAGCATGTGTCACCATGCCCAGTCTCTATTGCTGTCTCAGCACTCTACGGGGGTGGGGGGTCAGTAGGCCTGAGGATTGAACCCCCTGCCCCTGCGCCTGCTTGCAGGTGCTTTAGTCCACTGAGCTATTTGGCCGGCCTTATGTGGTTATTTTGGTAGGGTCTGTGTGTACCTTTCCTGAAACATGGAAACAGAAAACATTCTGAGGGTAGGGGACTGTCTTTATTTTGGTTACAACTATATTATCACTCTTTTACAAATGGCAAATCATAATAAATAACGCTTCCCATTCAGCAGCTATTTGCTGCCCACTATGTGCTCAGTAATGTTCTAGGTGCTACACAGCAGTGACTAAGGTGGACAATACTCTGTTTTTGTAGAAAGCAGAAAGAGAACAGGTTAAGCAAGTGAAATGTCAGATGATAAGTACTAAAGAGAAAAATAAAAACCAGGGTGGGCATGTGGCCTCTGGGAATAAGCAGTGATTAGTTTGGGGTAGCCCAGGATACCCTCATTTAGGAAAGAATATAGGAAGAAATAGGAGAGAGAGGCGTGGCTGTCCTGCTGTTGGCTTCTTTCAGTGTCTTATAAATATTTTATTCTTCTTTTACTTCATAGTACTGGGGACTGAATCGAAGGTCTCATGTGTGCTGGGCAAGTGCTCTATCACTTAGCTACATCCCCAGCCCTTTTTATTTTATTCTGAGACAGGGTCTCATTAAGATGCTCAGGCCTGCTGTCTTCCTGCCTCAGCCTTCAGAACAGCTGGAGTTACATATATGTGTCAACACATTTCACAGATGTAGTGTCCTTTGACTTAAGAGTAAACTTAAGGGGGCCGGGGAGATGGCTCAGTGGAATAAGTGCTTCCCTGGCAAGTGCAAGGGCCTGAGTTCAATCTCCGGGTCCGCAAAAAAAAAAAAAAAAAAAAAAGGACCTTAAACGTGCCAGGCAGGTGTGTTGCTCAGCTACATCCCCAGCCCTTTAAAAATTTCTTTGGTAGGGAGGGACTGGGAGATAGCTGAAGGGCATAAGCATCTGCCTGGCAAGCACAAGTTGACAAGCACAAGGTCTTGAGTTCGATCCCTGGTACCAAAGAAAGAAAGAAAGAAAGAAAGAAAGAAAGAGTAAACTTAAGAGCTTTATTCTTGATTCAGCGAGATAGCTCAGCAGACTAAGTTCCTGCTTTGGCAAGCACAGGGACCAGGATTTGATCCCTGTCCTACAGGCTGAGCCAGCCCTGTCCTTGAGTCCAGATGTGGTGGCACACACCTGTAATCCCAGGGCAGGGAGCCTGAAACCAAGAGGATTACTGTGAGTCTGAGCTGTGTGGTGAGACCCTGTAACAAATACATAAATGAAAAACAAAAAATTATTCTTAAGTGTGAATAATTGAAAGATTCAGTAACAGGGTTGACTAACAGGCTTCTTATGTAATTTTAACATAATTTATGAGTTTGATTTGTTCTAACAAATAGTGAAGTGGTGTTGCTTTATGTACATTCACAAATAGCATCTAATGTTTAATAGAGATTTTGATTAAATTTTGGTGCATAACAAGATTATGTCACTAGGACCGGGGAGATGGCTCAGCAGAATAAGCACTTCCCTGGCAAGCACAAGGACTTGAGTTCAATCCTTGGTTCCGAAAAAAAAAAAAAAAAAAGAAAGAAAAAGAAAAAAAACACTTTTAATATTGAAATCTGAGGTTAACACACAGTGTACTGATGTAGAAAAAAAAAAAGATTATGTCATTCTATAGCTTCAAAGAACAAGCCAGTCAAGAGAATCATCCTGTCAACAGACAGAATCATGAGCATATCCTTTAGTTCATACTCCAATCCATTTTATGGGGAGGCAGATGATTTAGAAAAAGTCTACTGATTTTTTTGAGGTGGGGGTACTAAGGACTGAACCCAGGGCTTTTGGCCTGAACTAAACCCTAGCACTTTTTAAATTTTATTTGGAGATGGAGTCTAGTTCTATTGCCCATATTGGGTTTGAACTTTGGATCTTCCTACCTCAGTCTCCCAGAGTGCTGGTATTCTAAGTGTGCATGCCACTGTACCTGATGGAGCTTGCTGATTGTTTAATGGTGGACTGGGTCTCACATCTTTCTATCGTGAGTTCATGAAACTCTATGAAGCCACATAATCTTGCTGGAGTTACTTTTCTCGTTTCTGGTACAAAATACCCAGCACCCAAAGTTGAAGGAGGAAAGGCTCACTTCAGCTCACAGTTTGTGGAGGTTCCAGCCCATAATCAGCAGTCTCCAATGTAAGAATGGCAAGGGACACCACGGAGGAGGATCAGCCACAGCAAGGCAGGCAGAAGGAAGTGAGCAGCCTCCCCTTCCCTTTTATCCCATCCAGGCTCCAAACCTTCCAGTGGCACCCGCCACCCACCCCGAGTGTGGGACATGTATGTTCAGTAGATCCCTTAGCCACACCCGGAACTATGCTAATTCCAATCAACAGGCCAGTTCAGCAGCACACATCCTCAGTCCTACATTACATGCCTTATACCCAGCAAGCTCCAAGAATACCCCACTTAGGAGCCCACCAGGGTTTTACCTAGTTACATGCCAGAACAAATCTAGGCAAGTGATAACGGGGAGAGTGCTTGCCTCCCAGGCCTCTCACAGCGAGTGGTAGAGGACCAGCTCTTGTTTTATTTCTCTGCCCAGTGAATGCTCTGCCTAAAGCAGGAGGAGCTGGAGCTGGGATTCTGGCCAACCTCTTGCTGAGCTCTCCCTATCCTCTGAAATGTCATGGTCCATGTAGGCCTCCTCAGGTAAAACAAAGCACAGCCAAGTTCATTCCCATGAACTCTGCATGTGTGATATTTTCTATCCCTAGGTTTTTTGCTTTGGTAGCTTCTGGTGGCCACAAAAACAACACAATGACCAGAAGAAGACAATTGGAGTGCTGCTGCTCAGGCTGTGTATATGTAGAGTGGTTTGGAGAAGACTGTGGAAAATTCTGCTGATTCCTGGGGAAGTGTTTCTTTTTGGGTGGCAGGTTATTACAGATCATCTAGAGAATGTAAACTGAAAAAAAATATGAATGTGTTTGAGTCAGGGTGTTTTTATGTGCCCAACATATTTCTCCCAAATGTCTAACATGCTCATAACTTCTGCCAAACACAATCCGATGTTTTGCCATCTTTATTTCTACAGATTGAACACTGTGAGAGGATGATGCACTTGTTCGTTTGTTGACATGGGTCTCAAGATGTTGCTTAGGTTGATCACAAACTCTTGGGCTCAGAAGATCGTCTTGCCTCAGCCTTCCACACAGCTGGCACTGCAGGTGGGCATCACTGTGCCTGGCTAATGCTAAGCTTATAAATCTCTATGATTCTTTACATCAGTGACTCTTGGAAGAACTTCGGTAGCTCTCTGGATATGTTCTATTGGCTCCAAGCAGCACACGTGTCCAGGGGATGGGAGACAGGCTACAGTTGGAATGGGCTGAGCATAGCAGCCTGTTCATGAGGGTGCGACACCACCAACACACAGAGTTGAAGCTCACATTCAGAATCAAGAAGAGCATATGGGTGAGATCGAGATGAGGACTCTTGGGCCATGGTTTCGGGTCGCATCGTGTGGGGATGTCCTGCCTCCTGTGCCTCTGGCAGGGGCTCCCAGCGTGGCCCCTGTGGTTTGTGTGGTCTGGGAAAGAAGGGGTGCACTTTCAGAGCCGCGCTATAGCAGCTGCTCAGTGCAGCTTTTCACATTCCTTTGGAGCTGTGCTCACCATTGTCTCTGAGCTTTTGAAGCAATTGTTTTTTCCTATGCGACTTCATAGCTCTATACTATCTTGCAGAATAATCACTTGTGTTGTAATTTTACAGCTTCCAAAACACCTAGGACAGCACTTTCTGAGTTACAGGTGCGTGGGAAATGTTTATGGGCTTAGTAGATAAACGCTAATTCAGATACTCAGAAATGAGAATGCTCCCAGGTTTAAGCACAAAGCAAAGTAAAACAAAACAGAAAGCAGGGACACTAATAATATCTGCCACATAAGGTAACCTTGAAGATAATGTGAAATGCTGGGCGTGGTGGTGTAATCCAGCTACTCCGGAGTCTAAGGCAATTTAGCAAGACCTTGCCTCAAAGTAATAAAATAGGGCCAACCAGATAGCTCAGCAGATAAAAGCGCCTGCTTAGGAAGACCCAGGGGCTGGGGTTTGATCCCCAGCCTACCATGCTGGCCCTGCCCCCAGGAGGTGCTGGGACAGCAAATGAGCCTGGGCGTGGTGACACATGCCTGTAATCCCAGCACTTGGGAGACTGAAAAACAGGAAGGATCACTACAAGTCAGATCTGTGTAGTGAGACCCTGTAGACCCTGTACTAGATACATTTTAAAAAATGACAAATAACAATAATAAAATAAAAAGACTGGCTGGGGAGATGGCTTAGCAGTATAGGTGCCTGCCTGGAAAGCACTGGGCCTTGAGTTTGATCCCTGGTGCTGACAAAAAAAAAAAAAAAAAAAAAAAAAAGAAAAAAGAAAAAAAGAAAAAGAAAAAGAAAAAAAGACAGGAAGTAGTGCTGTGAAGGTCCCAGGTTCAATCCCTAGTACTATAAAAACAGACAAAAACAAAAATTAAGGGCTGGAGCACTTGTCTAGTGTGACTGAAGCTGTAAACCTAAATTAAGACTGTGGGGAAAAAGCTGAGCGAGATATCAGGCAATTGTCTTTTGAAGATTGGCGTTTGTCAAGCTTCTTTAGAATAAATTGCTTCCATTACTAGAACACGCAGGCCTATTCCTCTGGTTTCAGTTCCCCAGGCCAGCCTGGATAACTCAGCAGGACCCTTTCTCAATCTGCACCCCCAAATCAAATGAACAAAAAGTCTGTACTGTATCTATCATAAAGTGAGTGAATAAGAGAAGCCAGAGCTGGAAAGAGATATTTGCAACATAAAAATGACAAAGAGCTGGGTGTGGTGATGCATGCTTGTAATCCCAGCACTCAGCAGGATTGCCATGAGTTTGAGGACAACCTGGGCTACAAAGTTGAATTCAAAGCCAGCCTGAAATGCAGAGCGAAATCTTGTCTCAAAACCGAAGCAAAACAAAAAAGACAAATGGGGCTGGATGCAGTGGTGAGACCTACTGGGTCACAAAGTGAGTTCAAGGTCAGCCTCAAGATGCTGTCTTGAGCAAGACGCTGTCTCAGATATCTCCCCAAAATGACAAATGACTAATCCAGAACATATAAGAATTTTAGTGAGGGCCGGGCAGATAGCTCAGCCCACTGAAGCATCTGCTTAGGCAGGCACAGGGATGGATTTTCGATCTCCACTTGCTGTGCTGGCCCCACCCCCGGGGGCACACTGAGGCTGTGATTGAGACTGGGCATGGTGCTGTGCCTGTAATCCCAGTGCTTGGGAAGCTGAAAACTGGATGATCACTACAAGTTTGATCTTTGTAGTGAGACCCTGTAGACCCTGTATTCCATACAAAATACAAAAATAAAAAAAGAATTTTAGTGAATCAGTAAGAAAAAGACTAACTTGTTTCATATGCATGGGGTCTTGGGTTCAGTTTCCCAGCAACTGACAAATAAATGAAACCAAAAGAACATTGACAACTAACAACTGAGTGAAAAAAGGCAAAAGGTAAGAGTAGTGTCCCCAGGAATGAAATGAAAATCACAAGAAGAACACTTCATTACCCCAGATTTCATTTTAGGAATTACTGCTTGTAAAGCTAGCAACCCTATAGGGTTTGTTCTAAACCATCTTCAGTTAAAAGATGAGCAGACTCGAGATCAGAGCAGTTAAAGAACTGCAGGATCACAGGGCAGAAGTGGAGCCTGCAGGAAGGCGTGCAGCTTGTGGAGTTTGTGACGTTTGGCTTCCATTTTTTCTCTTTTTTCTTTCTTTCTTTCTTTTTTTTGGGGGGGCAGAACTGGGGATTGAACTCAGGCCCTTGTGCTTGCCAGGGAAGCGTTTATTCCACTGAGCCATCTTCCTGGCCCATTGGCTTCCATTTTGCTTTTACACTGCGGGGGATGAGCCTGTATCTTCCCTGTGACTAGTTTTTGGAGACAGTTTGACATGACCTAGTAAAAGAAAACATGTACACACCACATAACTACACAGCTGTCTGTGATCTTTTTTTTTTTTTTTTTTTTTGCGGAACTGGGGATTGAACCCACACCCTTCCGTTTGCCAGGGAAGTGCTTATTCTACTGAGTCATCTCCCCAGCCCTAAACTGAAACACTTCTGGTCTTACCACCTTTTCTTTTGTTTTTGGTGGAGCCTGGGATTGAACTCAGGCCCTGGTGCTTGCCAGGGAAGTGCTTATTCTACTGTGCCATCTCCCCAGCCCCTGCAATCTTGTTTCTAGAGTGACCTTTGCCTGTGTGGATGGAGAGATGTCAAAGACTCAATGCAGCAGTGGTCATAAGAGAGCAAAAAGTTTGGAAACAAGCCCTGCATCTATTTGAGATCGGAAGGGCCAGGTGTGGTGGTGCATACCTGTAACCTCAGTGCTCTGGGCAGCTGAAGCAAGAGGATCTCAAGTTCAAGCGTAGCCTGGGCAATTTAGTGACTTAATGAGATCCGGTCCCGAAAGAAAACAGCAAAAGGGGTAAAGCTTCAGTGAGAGCCTCTGGGTTCAGCCCTTTGTACTACAAAACAAGGTAGAAAGGGTAACTACATTGTAGGGTATTCACACTATGAAATAGTACATACTGTCTAAAAAGCGGAATAAATTATGGCAGCCATCACATCATGCCTTGTGAAGAACAGTGCCATTGTCTTGCTGAGACTCTGCCTTCAGTTTCACTGCTTTTTTTCTTTTTTAATGAACTTAGGACAGGGTCTACAGAGTGTACAGGCTCTCACTACTAGATCCGACTCATAGTGATTCTCCTGTTTTCAGCCTCCCAAGTGTACCATCACGCCTAGTCTCAGTATCAAACCCCAGCCGCTGTGCTCTGCCTAAGCAGGCACTTTAGTCTGCTGAGCTATCTGGGCAGCCCCTTGTCACTACTGTTCTTTCCCCACCCCTGACCGCTGTGGTGAGGCCTCCTGTAGGAGAAAGCCTAATGCATTTGAGTCTTTTCTTCCCACTTGCTGTAGTTCCACATTGGTAGCAAGGTTAGCAAATGATTTTGTGAGCGATCAGAGCTAGCACTTTAGGCTTTGTAGTCCAGGGTCTCCGCTACAGCTCCTCCCCTCTGGCCAGAAGTGCATGGCCCAGAGGGCTGGACCATGTTCCCATCTGGCTTCACGACTAAGGCACGCTGCATTCAGCAGCTCTGTGAGTGCAGAGCCCCAAGCATGGCTCAGGACTTCCTTTGCCCTCTCATGGATTTTTTTTTTCCCCAGTAATGGGGACCCCATCCAGAACATTGTGCCACTGAGCTACATCCCCAGCCCTTTTTTTTTTTTTTGTTTGTTTGTTTTTGTTTTTATTTTGAGAGACTGTCTTGCCAATTGCCCATGTGAGAGCTGGGAGTATAGCTCAGTGGTATAGCACCTACCCAGCAAGTGTGAGGCCCTCAGTTCATTTCCTGGTATCTCCACCAAACAGCAACAACAACAGCAACAAAACCCCAAAAACCTCTGCCAAACCCCAGGTAGGACTCAAACTTGCAATCCTCCTACCTAACCTTGCATCACTGCTGGGGTTACAGGCGTGTGTCCCTGCACTTGGCCCCTTTCCATGCTTCTATACTTTCTCTTTTCCTGGAAAATACCCATTCACTTTTTCCTATTGATGGGCTTCTATTAATCTGCCTTCAACTGCCAAAAGACACTTCAACCAAAACCAAAACAAGGGGTCGGCAAGATAGCTCAGCAAGCTTAGGCAGGTGCAGGGGACCGAGGTTGGATCCCAGGCACTATGTGCTGTGCCAGCCCTGCCCTCAGAGTGGGCTGAGCTGGCCAAAATCAAAGCAAAGCAAAACAAAACAAAACAAATGCTGGGGCTGGTGAGATGGCTCAGTGGTCTAAAGCACCTACTTAGAACAAGCTTAGCAAAGCACAGGGACCGTGTTCAATCCCTCACCACCACATGCCAGCCAGCCCCATCCCGTGGTGGGCTGAGCTGGCCACACACACACACACACACACACACACACACACACACACACAAATACACACACACACACAAATACACACACACGCACACACATATAAATAAAAATTTAAAAAGAAAAAAAAATCAAATGCTTGTGAAGCCTTCCCAGATCTATTTTTCCAGAAGAATTTTTTTTTTTTTTTTTTTTTTTTTTTTTTTTTTTTTTTTTTTTTTTTTTTTTTTTGCGGAACAGGGGCTTGAACTCAGGCCCTTGCGCTTGCCAGGGAAGCGCTTATTCCACTGAGCCATCTCCCTGGCCCCTCCAGAAGAATTTTTAAAAAATTATTTTCTCTTGGAAAACACTTCTACTACAAGATGTAATAAAAGAAATATGGTGAGGATTTAATTTAAAAAATTACTGTAAGAGTCAGCAAGGCAGCTTAGCGGATTAGGTGCCTGCTTAGGCAACTGTAGGGACCAGGGTTTGATCCCCCAGCCCCACCAGGCTGCACCGGCACTGCCCCTAGGCCCTGCTGAGCAGCCACCAAATCAGGGCATAGTGGTGCACACCTGTAATCCCAGCACTGGGGAGGCTGAAAACAGGAAGATCCCTGAGACTGTCCAAGCTGTGTAGTGAGATCCTGTACCAAATAAAAAAAAATTACTCTAATAAAAGACCCATTAAGGGAGAGTGAGGCAGGAGGATTGCTGCATGTTCAAGGCCAGCTTGGGCTACAAAGTGAGTTCAAGGCCAGGCTGGGCTACAAAGTGAAAGCCTATCTCAAAAAGACAAACAAACAAAAAGACCAAAACAAGACCCACTGCCATGAATCCCTCTTGCCACCCGCTCACACACTTTCTGAAGCAGTTTTGGAAGTTCTCTTTCATGAGTGTCTTCAGTTGCAATGTTCTGGTCACCTCAGTGTGCTCAGTCAATTCATCACATTTACCTTCATGATCATTTTGGCTTTGGGAAAGAGCCAGATTTGCATGTAGCCATATCTGGTAAATAAAGTGAAGGAGGACACACTGCTGTAATGCTTCTACAGCCTGCTTTTCCATTGAATGGTGTTTGGCAGCAGCATTCGGTGCTTTTTTTTTTTTTTTTTTTTTTTTTATTGCACATCAGGAAAAGAAAAAAAGGAGGGAGGACTTCCTTAGCTGCTCAGAAATTGGCTAGAATGGTGGAGCAAGGGGAAGTGTTCGAGGCGATTAGTGCTGATGCGTCTTACTATAAGACACTTTCTGGAAAAGCTTTAAAACATTCACCATATATTTTGATCACTCCTATATAGCTGTTTCTATCTGGAGTTACAGGTTTCAGGTAATGATTGCCCCTTCCTCACCCTCTTCAGTAGACAGTAAATCTCTTGAGAAAGGAAGCTTTCTCTCAATCGTATTTGTACTAGTAACATCTACACAGTACACTGGGGGGAGAAGGGGTTGTGGCTGCTTAGGAAGGCCATGTAGAAAATGTGCTAGTGGCAGAGCATTTGCCCAGCATGTGGGAAGCCCTGGCTCTGATCTCCAGTACCACCAGAACAAAACAAAACAAAACATGCTGTACTTTAAGTTTGGGCCTAGAAATTACTTGAATTGTATTTATATCCTATTATTTAGTTTGATTCATTTTGAAAGGGAAGTAATAACTTCAGCTACTTTGGAAATGTTTTTGGTTTTGTGTGTTCTGCTCACACATCTGTTTGTATCGACCCTGGGGTCCATCACCCAGGTAGGTGTCATTGTGATAAAATCAGTGATAATGCAGGGAATAAAATATTTTGTTTTAGTCTCATTGCCATGACAAATACCCATACTCTGGGTGACTCATCAGCCACAACAACTAGGGCTGACCAAATAGCTCAGCAGATTGAAGCACCTGCAAGCAGGTGCACAGGGGCCCGTGGTTCAATCCCTGGGGCTGCTATGCTGGCCCTGCCCCAGAGCACTGCTGAGGTGGCAACTGAGATGGGGCATAGTTGTGGCCCACCTGTAATCCCAGCACTTGGGAGGCAGTAAACAGGCAGATCACTACGAGTCTGGTTTAGTAGTGAGACCCTGACCACCTTGTAGACCCTTCCCTAAAATATGAAAAACAACAACAGCAACAACAACAATAGTAACTTATTTTTTCCAGTTCTGGAGGCAGGAAGTCTGTACTCCATTGCTAGAGTGGCTGGTTCTGTGAGAGCCCCTTTCCAGATGAAGAATGAGGTCTGCGCTGTATCTTCTCACAGGAGCAGGGTCGCTCCTGCTTTGGGCCCCAACAGACCAGACTAAAGGTCAAAATGAAGTCACTCATGCTAACATCCTAGGTCACCAAGAATGTGAGCTGTTCATCTGTGTTTTGGAGAACCCAGGAGAAACAGAAGATAACCAATGTCTTAAACAATCATTTTAGTCAGTGTGATTTTGAGAGTTCTACATCCTTTATGCCTCATTAAGAGCTACCTGTTGTCATCTACTGTAAATCCACCAGTTACTTTCTTTCTTTTCTTTTCTTTTTTTTTTTGGCAGAACTGGGGATTGAACTAAGGCCCTTGTGCTTGCCAGGGAAGTGCTTATTCTACTGAGCCATCTCCCTGGCCCCTGACCAGCTACTTTCTATTGTGCTGTCCCTACTGTACAGGGCAAGAAAGGGATGTAATTTTGAAATGACCAATTTGCTTTTTGTTCTTTAGTTTTGCTTTCCTTAGCCTTCCTTTGTCTCTAAAACCAAACTTCTGATTAGCCCATTGGAGGACTCATTCTATTTTATGGAAGGAACTGTGACCCATTCCCAAAATTTAAAATAAAGCCACCTGCAATCTTTAAACTGTTATCATTTTGTTCTTTTTTTCTTTTTTTTACGGAACCGGGGATTGAACTCAGACCCTTGCACTTGCCAGAGAAACACTTATTTCACTGGGCCATCTCCCCAGCCCTCATTTTGTCCTTTGACAAATGGCAATCTGTATTGGACTTTGTCCTACCACTTGGTAGAGCATGTCATTTAATGACAGCGTGAAACGCTGCTCCATCTTGTCTGTCTTCACATCATCTATAAACAGAATTTTAACATACATGTTTATTTGGTGCCTTTTCCCTTTAAATATAGCTGTTGAGGGTCCTCCACAAAGTTGTATGTAATTATTTTTTACTTATTTATTTTTAGTACTTTTAAAACCATTAATAGTGTTCCATTGTGTGACTACCACCACTTTATGGATCTGAACAGTTTTATTTTATTTTTTTTCTCTTTTGGTTTTGAGGTTCAAACTCAGGACCTTGTGCTTGCCAGGCAGGTGCTAATGCTGCTGAGCTATACCCCCAGCCTGGATCTGGACCTATTTAGGATATCCAACTTTTCAGAGAGATGAGTCAAAAAGGAGGAAGGGGCCTAGAAGACTTTTCTGGCAATCTTGGTGCCATTGGTTGAGATCAAGAGCAGAGGAAAAGATTGCTTCTCTGGGCAAAGAGGATGAGTTTAAATGGGGTAAAGTAGACGTGGTCAGCTGACGAGGGCCAAATCATAGGATTAGTATTAATTTTTTTTTTCATACTAGGGATTAAACTCAGAGGGATTCTGCCCAAGTCTTGCTAATCTACTCAGGTTGTTCTTGAATTTTCTTAGGTTCTCCTGCCTTAGCTTCTCAAATAGTTGGGATTAGGCTGGGGAGATAGCTCAGTAAAATAAGCGCTTGCCTGGCAAGTGCAAGGGCTAAATTCAATCCTCGATTCCAGAAAGAAAAAAAAAAAAAAAAAAAAGAGAAAGAAAAAAAAAAAGTTGGGATTGTAGGCATACACCATAAGGCCCAGATAATAGGTTGCTTTGGTGAATGCCCTCTGAGAGGAGAGACTGCTGCGTGCACCGTGGAGCCTTTCTTTGGACAAACTCCACTGGACAGTCAGGAGCTGGACTGGGTGTGTGGCTGGAGCTGCAGCGCACCCTCCTCAGGCTGGAGAAGGAGGCAGGAGGACTTTTTCTGAGTCCTCACAGAAGTGTTGTGCACTATGTTCTGCTTGGAGAGCCCTGCTCCGTGACATTCCCTAACCCCACAAGTGTCTCATTCTTGGGTTTCCAGGACACATGAATGGAGCCTGACTTGTCCGATGGCTGAGGAAAGTGTGCTCACATCGAGAAAGCCTTGCTTTGGAGGTCAGAAACAGCTATTTCCTTAAAAAGGGTAACAATTCCCCAAGATGATGACAACAAATACTTACTCATTAATTACTTTAATGGCAACATGACTTAAAACTACCATCGTCCTAACTCCGGGCCAGGCCTTACAGTACAGTGAGAATGCTCTCCAAACTCTCTAGGCTCCGATGCAAGCATTTGGAAGGTGGTGGGGCCTGGGGGACACTAGACTCATTAGTACAATTAGCCCCAAGAGCTCAGCAGCTGAGCGTCTTAGGAGGAGGTGGCCCCATTCAGAGCAGGTCACTGGGGCACACTTGGGAGGGCACCTCTCTTTTCTTTCTCTCTCTGCCCTTTTCCTTCTGCTTCCTGCCTGCTGAGACAGGAATACCTTTCTCCACCATCCTCTTTCCCTGGGCACTGGCTGACCGAGCCTGGACCTGGGCTAATACCTCTGTTACTGGGAGCCAAGATGCACCCCTCAAGTGTTGGGTCCCAGGTATTGTGTCTCAGGGAACCGAAAGTGACCATGGCACAGACCAAGGTGGAAACGCACCTTAACCACACCCCAGTAGGAGCAGGAAGACGCTGGGTCTTGTTCCCGTTGGGAAATATCCAAAGTTTGTGTGATGCAGCTATATTTTTAGCAATGTTGGCGATTTGTCTCTCGGAGCACAAAGCAAGCAATAAATCTGTCACCCTGAGAAATCAGGTTGTGACCTGAAGGAAGGAGCCAATTGTGACTTTAGGTAAAAAAGAGTGACCTACCAGGGAGGGTAATTTATCATGGCAACAAAAATGCTGCTGCTCCCTGGGCCAGCCAGGAAGAAGGGCTGCAGTAAGCAAATTCAGGAGATGGCCAAATATTTTGAACTGATCAGTATTTCCAGGCTTCACACACAGCTGAAAGACTGCAGTCATTCAGAGTGAGTGCACTGCTTACCTGATTTGTATAAAGAAAAACATGGAGAGCTTTGTAAGTAAAAATAAGCAGCTCCTGGAGACTCAATTGGGAGTTCTTTTTTTCTCCCTCCCTCCCTCCCTTCACTCCAGGTCATCACATTGAGTCTAGGTATACCTGTTTGCTTATTTATTTATTTATTTATTTATTTATTTTCTTTGGTCTTTTTGAGACAGGGTCTCCCTATGCAGTTCAGGCTGACCTTGAGCTTACTTTGTAGCTCAGGCTGGTCTTCAACTCACAGTGATCTGGCTGGGGAGATAGCTCAGTAGAATAAGTGCTTGCCTGGGAAGCACAAGAACCTGAGTTCAATCCCCGGTTCTGCCAAAAAAAAAAAAAAAAGAAAGTAAGAAAGAAAAACTCACAGTGATCCTCCTGCCTCAGCCTCCCAAGGGCTGGGATTACAGGTGTAGACCACTGCTCCCAGCTATTTTTAATTTTTTTTGGCAGAATTGAGGATTGAACTCAGACCCTTGTGCTTGCCAGGAAAGTGCCTTATTCTATGGAGCCATCTCCCCGCCCCCCCACTTTTTTTTTTTAATTTTGAGATAGGAGCTTGCTAAACTGCCCAGTCTGAGCTTGAATTTGCATTCTTCCTGCCTCCACCTCTGGAGTAGCTGGGAATATAATTGAGGACCATGCATGCCTAGTTTAAATGTGAATATTTGATTTTTTTTGAGGGAAGCAGTTTATGCTGCCCAGATGCTTTAGGGAATTGGAACCTATGGCCTACCCCATCCTTTTCGCGTTACAATGGCTCATGCTAGGGAAGAAATCAAGCAAAGGGCTTCCACTAGAGAATTACTGCTAAAAAATAGGGCACTTAAGGCACAATCCTGCCTTCCCATGTGTGGGGTTGCCTTCCCTTTGCCCCTGCAGACCTCTCTTGACCTTGCCTTCTCTGTCACGAGCTCCCTGTCCCAGGTACTGCTCTAGGGACTCCTGGCCCCTGGGTGTGGTGGGTTTGGTGGATGGGCGGCACCTGCTGGACAGCAGAGGAAGGGATGTGGGGGTGTGAGTCTTCTTCCTCCCTACAGAGAGGCTTGTGGCTGGTGGCACAGCTTTTTTGTTTTTGTTTGTTCGTTTTGAACAGAGTCTTGATCTGCAGTTCGGGCTCGCCTTGAGCTCACTTTGTACCCAGGCTGCTCTTGAACTCATAGAGATCCTCCTGCCTCAGCCTACTAAGTGCTGGGATCACAGGCACGGGCCACCATACCCAGAGTGTGCAGCTCCTTTTGTGCGTGCGCGCTCTTGAGGTGACTGGTTTTTGTTGTTATTCCTTTGCAGAGCTTCTCCTACCCAGCTTTCAGAATCTCTCCCTTCCTCCACCCTTGTAGTTGCAAGGGTAGCAAATGTGTCCCACCGGTGACACTTTAGGATGCTGCATCCTGCTTGGTCCTTGTCTGTTACAGAACATGAGTAGCACCTTCCATAAACCTCAGCATTGCTGTGGCAGCTCAGGGTTCCCGGTGACTAACACACTTCGGTGAGCTTTCGTCTGCTGAAACGGTCACAACAAACAACCCGCACTTGGCTAAAAGCTATTTAGGAAGCTTATATTATATGGCTTCTCGGTATTGACAGCAATATACTTCACCTAAGCTTTGGGTTGTTATTCACCTATGGTTTTGTAAGCCATGTGTGGTGGTGGACTCCTGTCATCCCAATGGGAAGCTGAGACAGGAGGAGAACTGAGAGTTCGGGGCCAGCCTGAACTACATAGTGAGACCCTGTCTCTGAAAAACCAAAACAGATTTTGAGGCTGAGTGTGCTGGTGCAGCTCTGTTCAAGCGCAGCCTGAATGGCTCAGTGATACTTTCAGGGACAGAAAACAGTCAAAGAGGGGGCCGGGGAGATGGCTCAGTGGAATAAGCCCTTCCCTGTCAAGCGCAAGGGCCTGAGTTCAATCCCCGGTCCCACCAAAAAAAAAAAACAAAAAACAACAGTCAAAGAGGCTGGGATGGGGATGTAGCTCGGTGTACAGGACCTTGGTTGTATCCCTGGTACCACAAAATACAACAAACAAAAACAACAATCAATAAAAATCAAACCTAGAATTTTTGTCTATAGATTTTGCTGACAAATGCAAATACGATGAATCTACGTTTTTGTCCTCACAGCTTCCCCATGAAGTCAGAGGCTAGATGAAGCCTTCTGCTTCTGAGCATTCATGTCTCCTCTCTCTCGCAACCACCATGCGGCTGTATTACTTTGCCAGTCCACAGATCTAGCTGTCTGCACAAGCTCGGCAGGCTTACCCCACTGCTCAGAAGAGATTCATGGGCTTCGAACACAGCAATCCTCCTGCCTCAGCCTTGCGACTGCTGGGACTACAGGCGTGCGCCACCATACTCAGCTGCAAGTACCTCCTATATCCTTTTCTGCTTCATCCATAGTTTAGGTAACATAATTTCTCTGATTGAAAGAAAGCTAAATAACCACAAGAGAAGTGTAGTTGGCATTTATTGTGGAGGCACTAACTTTTACAGCTCTATTGTGTTATAATCCGATGTTCTGGCAATTTAGAAGAACAACTGTGTGTAAGGAGATTAACTGTCTTCAGGCTGCCAAACACTCCCCTGGGAGGCTTTGATTTGGGTTTAGAGAGGATTTAGAGGAGGCAGGGTTTGGTGTTGAGTGCGGCCCTATTTCATTTTGGCAAACTGCTCAACAGGCAAATTTTCTCAGTAGGGATGCCAAGCGTTCATTTAAAAAGTGAACTGTTGAAAGTAAATAAATAAAAATAAAAAGTGAACCATTTTCAACAAAATAGCAGGGCTATCTCCCCGGCCCATTTTCAATTTTTTTTTTTTTTAAATTTTTAACTTTTTCATTTTTTTGAAGTGTTTATTACTGGAGAAAAAACTTTTATTGAGGCAGGGCCTCACTATGTAGTGCAGGCAAGACCTTGAACTTGCTCATGTAGCCCAGGCTGGCCTTGAACGGGGATCTTCCTGCCTCAGCGTCCAGAGCACTGGGATCACACGCGTGTGCTACCCCGCAGCTGTAACAAAACTGATGGAGGTTCACTTATTTCACTGTGGATGTTTTCCATGAAAGCCCAGACAGGCTGTGCATGAGAAGGCAGACATGCATCAGGTTCTTGTGTGTTGGGCGGCCCAGAGTTCGCCCCGCAGCGACAGGAGCAGCTGGAGGTGGGAGGGGAAGTTAAATCCTGGGAGCTTTGGTCTTTAGGAAAGGTTTGCACTGGGCCATTTACTCAGACTGCTGAATCGTGAACTCATTAATTTTATAACAGTTCTGTTAAATAAACATTACAGAGGCTCTTGTTTTGGCCTAAGCTCCTGATAGCCAGAGCAGGCTACAACTCAAAATGGAATCATTCACGCTAAGTTCCACTTCACCCAGGTGAAACGAAACTCTTATCTAATCTCCTTAGTGATAGCAGCTGGGTCTTCCAAGCCGGCATGGTCATGAAGTTCCCCATACTTGAATTCTTACACAAATGAAGTAACCCGGAGTGAGCTGAGGTAAACCAAGGGGTTACTTCCCCATTGCTCTGTCTCCCTGTTCCTGCCCTATAAGGAAGGTAATATTACAGCTAACTTGGGCAGAAAATTAGAGGCAGTCGGCAGGCTGTGCCCTCCAGGGAGCCAGGGCAGGAGGCAGCAACACTGGCTGGAGGGCAGCCCGCTGGGGAGCCTCCTGCCTTTCAGCAGTTATTCCCAGCTTCCATTCCATCTCTCCAATAAATTTTCCTACTCCTAAAACCAAAAAACAAACAATAACAACAAAAACCAACCAAGGCTAGAGGCACATCTGAAAAAGATTAAAGCCACAATGGCCAGATTTACATACTTGAGAAGTTTGAGAGTATTGGTGCCCCTCACTGTGAGATTTCCCCATATAAATAAAGCATTATCTCATTAGGGGTGGGCCATCTTCTCCCACCCAGTAAGACTAAGACTATAGATTATGGATCAAGGTCAGTGCTGTCATCTGCCTACACTTGCTACGTGACCTGCTTCTCCATTGGCTCAAAGGTTATAGGTTATTGGTCAAGGTGAGGGATGTCATCCGCGTACGCTTGCTACGTGACCTCCTTCCCCATTGAATCAGTATTCCCCAAGCGGCCATACTTGCGAATGTATTGGTTGATCGTAATTTTGACCCATGTTGTACCCATCTGATGGCTTTGCTTTGTGAAACTTGGGCTCCTCCTGTCTCTCAGGATTTGTTCTTGTTTCCCCAATAATGTTTCCTACTCTGAATCTCTGTTGTCTCTTATAATTATTATTATTTACTTATATTTTTTTTTGCAGAACCGGGGATTGAACTCAGGCCCCTTGTCCCTTAGAATTAATTCTTAGGCTTTTGGGCAACACAAACCCCGCATACAGGACATTAGCAGGTTTCGAGTTACACTTATTTCCCCTGTATCATTTGTAGGTCCTATGTCAAAATGACCATTATGATTTGTTTCCACTATCTTTGTGTTCTTTTTCTATTTGTAAAAAATCGAACTTTTGCCAGGCGTGGCGTATGCCTGTCATCTCAGCACTGGTGAAACTGAGGCGGGAGGATCGTTGTGAATTTGAGACCAAGGCCAGCCTGAACTGCAAACTAAAAATCCACCACCAACGCCACCAAACTGAGCTCTTCTCAGCTCACTGGAACACATACTTCACTTTCTGGAACCAAAAATGAAGCCCAGCCAGGCCTGGGGCACCTGTCTATAATAGCACTCTGTCTCAGAATTAAAAATAGAGACTGTCGGCCAGGGTTGGGTTCCTGCGAGCCAGCTGTGTCAGCCCGGCCTGCAGGGCGCACTGAGATGTCGATTGAGACTGGGTGTGGTGGCCCACACCTATAATCCCAACACTTGGGAGGCTGAAGCAGGAGGATCACTTCAAATTGGAGGCCAACCTGGGCTATCTAATGAGACTGTCTCAAAAAAAGGGAAAAAAAACCCTAAAATTGTGCACGCAATATCCTTCCCTCCAAGACAATAGCTGTAAGTCAGTTGTAATTCTGTCCTCTTGAGGCAGGAGGTTAGAGCTGGCAAAGCTGGCTGGGGAAGAAGGAGTGATCTGTCAAGGATGGGAGCCCAGGACACGTGCACAGAACAGCCCCAAACTGCTACATGGGGCGTTGAGGGCTCTAGCAGGTTTTCCCAGGATGGCCTCAACCCAGTGTCAGCCTGAGGACAGGTGACCCAGCAAGAGCCTCCGCGCTACGCTCGTCCTGCTGTGCTCTCTCTGGCTTGCTGGCCTGGCCTCACGCCGTGGCACACACTTCTTCTCCACTTCTACTTGGCCCCAAATCTGCAGAGCTTGTTTCTTCTGCTACCTTTAATAAGACCTTTGTGCTTATCTTGAGCAAGTCTTTGTTCAGGACAGAAAAAAACCTAGAAACCCCCTCCAGAAGGCGATGCCGGCACTCCAAACCTGCTAACACTCTGATAACTGTGAATCTCTTCCATCACTGCGGGATTTGTGTCTCAGGGACGTGCGTACCAGCTGTGGTCAGAAACTGCCACTGTGCTCAAGTGGAAGGTTCTGCAGCTGTACATGGGCCATGAGTTGGAGCTCTCCAGAGCACCTTGGGGTGATCTGCACGTGCATAGTGCCGAGCGCTTAGAGGCAGGAGCCTGTCAGGAATGATCTGTGGTAGCACCAACTTAACCATGACTGGAGGAATAGAGAGTGTATGAAAATGTCCGGCCCACAGTAAGCGCTTCATGGCTATTTGTCGTGATTACCCTAACGATGAACAAGGCTGATTGACATTACACCAGAGTTTTGGGAAGAGCTTTCTGAAATTTAAATTTCTTTCTTTTTTTTTTTTTAGGAACTGGGGATTGAACTCAGGCCCTTGCGCTTGCCAGGGAAGCGCTTATTCCACTGAGCCATCTCCCCAGTCCGAAATTTAAATTTCTGAGTACCTAGCTTTGAAGATTCATTTCTTTGAGACAGGGTCTCATTACGATTCAGGCTAGCCTTGAACTCACACTGTAACCTAAGTTGATGCTGAACTTGAAGCACTCCTGCCTCAGCTTCCCAAGTGCTGGGTTCACAGACCTATACTACCATACCCACTGATTTTTTACTCTTCTTTGATGCAGTAATTTTATAAAGCTCTGCAGCTGGTCTGTTTTTTTTTTTTAAATTTATTTATTTATTAACATTTATTTTGGGGTGTGTGTGTGTGTGTGTGTGTGTGTGTGTGAGTGTGGCCAGCTCAGCCCACCAGGGGGCGCAGCTGGCTGGCATGTGGTGCTGGGGGATCGAACCGCGGTCCCTGTGCTTTATCAAGCTTGTTCCAAGTAGGTGCCTTAGACCACTGAGCCATCTCTCCAGCCCCTGGTCTGTTGAGTAGCTGGATTTATAAACCACTAGATTAGGCAGTTTCTAAATTTCGTCTCAGTTGTATCACCAAGAATTGGGAACTGGGCATGGTGTGGTATACGTGTAATCCCAACACTTGAGAGGCTGAGGCGGTAGGATTGGGATAACATTTTGAGGCCCTGTCTCAAAAAAAGAGTTGTAAATGTTTTCCAAATTTAAAAGATTGAGGGGATGGGGAGAAGGCTCAGTAGAATAAGCGCTATTCTGGCAAGCACAAGGGCCCGAGTTTAATCCCTGATTCTGAAAAAAAAAAAAAAA
>NW_004524585.1:9234174-9242036 GCF_000260255.1 Octodon degus | reverse complement strand
AAAAAAAAAAAAAAAAAAAAAAAAGAATTGAGAAGATTTCTTTCTTGTTACTTTTCTTGATACTTATTGCTCAAGGCCATTACATCTATCCGAAGTCGAAGTCGGCTGCTCTCACCATGCCTTCCTTCATGGGGGAGCATCCAAGCTTGTGGAAAACATACACCAGGGCTAAGGAAGTATGCCAAAGCACACCATTTCTCTGCATGCGTAGGAGGCACTTCTGACGCTGATATACAGATGCCTGACACACAGATCCATACCAGTGGACTGTCCTACAGCTCAGATGCATGCTTATCTGTCTAACTAGAATTAGTGTCCTGTGGCTCAGTCTCACAAGACAGCTTCCTCCTTAGATGAAAATCCCAAATCCTGGGCCTCCTCTGTGTTTGAATGACTATAATCATTTGTTAGGATGCTCATCCAACTCCCAGAAACATGTTCACACCCTTGCTAGTTTACCATGAGGGGCATTTAGAAAGAATACAGATGAGCAAGGATAACTGATAGGGTAGAGTCCAGAAGGCCCTGAGAATGGGAACACCTGTCCCAGAGGAGGTGACAAGAACATGAATGCATGTACCTTCCTTGAAAGAGGTAAGGCTTTTTCAAGTCAGGGTCTCACTATATGATCCAGGCTTGCCTTCACCTCACTTTGTAGCCCAGGATGCCCTCCAGCTTGCAAGCGATCCTCCTGCCTCCGCTTCCCAAGTGCTGGGATTACAGGTATACAGCACCACCACTGGTGAAAGAGGTAAGTCTTTTTTCTTTTTTTTGGTGGAACTGGGGTTTGAACTCAGGCCCTTGCGCTTACCAGGCAAGCACTTATTCTACTGAGCTATCTCCCCAGCCCTAGAGGCAAGTCTAAACCAGCTGTGTTTGATTCATGGTCATGCACTGCCTGCCAGGCGATGTGCTTTCTGTCTTCAGACACTGGCCCAGGGCACAGTTATGCCCATATTTCCTTCTGGCTCGGTGGACTTACCCCAAGGCCACACCGACAGTTTTGTGCTTTGACAGTACCAAACTGAAATGAATTATTTTGTTTGTTTGTTTCATTTTCTGTTCACAGAACAAGAGCCACATGCATGTAGCTGCATGCGAGGAAGCTGCCACACCAGGCCGGGCCCTTCCTCCCTTGCAGTGGGGCTGCCTGACCAGCATCACCCGGAACGCCTGCTCTGAGCCCCATCTCTGGTTCTTTTCCTGAACCTGAGTCTACTGACTGCAGCAGGAAACCAACTAGCGAACAAAAGTACAAAACTGACCTGGCCGTAGGTTTGCCATCTGCTCGGAAAATGAACCTCTTAAATCCCTTATTCCCATTAGTAGGTTGTTTTAAAACATATTCCCAAGGAGATGAATTTGGTTCTTTATTCCTCTGGTTTCCTTGGCCTTCTCTGACTTTAACTGCAGGCTCACATTTTCTGAAGTATGTCTGCAGTGAAGCCAGGCAGAGCACATTAACAGACCCGGCAGGCCACGGCTAAGTAATCCAGTAAAAGTATTCTTGTTGTGCAGTGCATGCATTCATAGGACCATTTTAGTTATTGCTGTAATTAGTTCTGATTCAAGTATTCCACGGAGAATGAGGTTTCTAGATTGAAAGTGGTCGCGTTCAGGTTGGTGGTGGGGATGTGGATGCAGATGGCAGACCGAGCCTGAAGGAGAGATGAGGGATGTCTCTATATGCCTCAATTTGAGGCATTTCTGATTTTTATATGGACATTAAACTTGGTCAAGCTGAAGTGCCATTTGCTGTAAGAAAGGATAATGTACACTTATCCCTATGCTTTTTAAAAAATAGACTGAAGTAGGAGTGGCATAGGCATGGGGCAGTATATGGTGACATCTACTTACAGTGTTTATAAGACAGGTCTGACAAATAGGAAAAGAATAAACATATTACCCTTGGATAGCTCTGAGTGGAATGACTTTGACCCTTGACTGAATATACAAGGCCATAGATTTTAGATTTGGAGGAGACTCAAGAGATCATGGATTTTTCTTTCTTTTCTTTCTTTTTTTGGTTTCTTGTGAGACAGGGTCTTGCTTTTTACGCAGGCTGAACTTGAACTCACTGTGTAGCTCAGGCTGACCTCAAACTCCTGGTGATTCTCCTGCCTCAGGCTCCAGAGAGCTGGGATTATGGGTGTGTGCCACCACACCTGGTCATACGCACTTTCTTAAATTGTGACTAGCAGTTTTCAATGATGCATCATCACCAGAGTACTTACTGTGGGCTGGGGATCTCGGGAGGCATTTAGAAGTGTAAAGATAGGCACACATAGTACTCCCTTCCCTCAAGCAGTTCACAGTTTATTGGCGGAAAGAAAGCAAAGTAGTTTTTCAAGACAATAGGATGGGGCTGGGGAGATGGCTCAGCAGGATAAGTACTTCCCTGGCAAGTGCAAGGGCCTGAGTTTATTCCCTGGTTCTGCAAAGACGATAAGATTTGTAGCATTGGGAAATGGGCTGTGGGGTTCAGAGGGACATGGATGTTGCTGGATCATCTTTTTGCAGGTTTAAGAAAACTGTCAGAGAGGAAACCATCTCTGAAATGGGCATTTGGAGGATGTTGGGAAATTTCTAGGCCAGTGTGTGCATGTTTTAGTAGATGGATTTTTCTTTTCTTTTCTTTTCCTTTCTTTTCTTTTCTTTTCTTTTCTTTTCTTTTCTTTTCTTTTCTTTTCTTTTCTTTTCTTTTCTTTTTTTTTTTGAGGCAGTCTCACTATGCAGCCCAGCCTAGTTTAAAACTCACAGTAATCCTCTTGTCTCAGCCTCCCGAGTGCTGGGTTAACAGGAGTACACCGCCATGCCTGGCCTTAGCAGACTTTTATGTTCAAGTACTGCTGACATCAAAGAGCATATTGCATTTCAGGAATTATGGTGGCTCAGAAAGCCAGAGTTTCTGGCAGAGCTAACAGGAATGGAGAGTGGAAAAACAAAGGAAGAAACTAGATCATGAAATAAAGTAGACCAGGAAGCAACTGGGTTACTAAATAGGGTCCTGGCCTTCACTGGACATGCAGTAGGAGAAGTATTTTGGATTTTAAGAAAAAAGTGACACTCAAATTGTCATCCTCTAGCCAAGTAAGGAAAACATGGGTTGTTAACTATAAAAAGCGGCATTGGGGAGCTGTGGCAAGGTGAGAATGATGGTAGTGGGAGGGCCAGGCCTCCACTGGAGGATGGTAGAGCGCTGGGCTGGCGGCACAGATGTAATTTCAGTTCCTTGAGAGGCTGAGGCAGGAGAATCGCTGTGAGTTGGAGACCAGCCTGAGCTACAAAGTGAGCTCAAGATCAGCCTGAACTACATAGTGAGACCCTGTCTCAAAACCAAACCAAACCAAACAAAAAAAGGACCCCTGAAGGGACAGTGGAATAGATAGGAGGAGGGCTGGGGAGGACCTCAGTGGTGGAGTGCATGCATAACATGCAGTAAGCTTTAGGTTCAATCCCCAGCACTGACCAAAACAAAACAAAGAATTAAAAAAAATGAAGGAAGAGGAGTCCAGGAAACAGCACTGGAGGAGGCGAGTGGAAGTAGAGGATGCACCGAGGGATGAGGTGGTATGGAGGGATATTGTGCAGATGGGACTGGTAGACCACCCTCTCCCAGGTAAGCAGCTGTCCACATCCCCAGACTCCACTCATGGGCTTTTTCTCTGGGCCTACAGCTTAATCCAGAGTCATCAGAGTGTCACTCTTGCCTTCTCACCTATAAATGTGGGGTCAGTTGTGCCTCTTGCCCAGTGGGTTTGGAGGCAGGACTGGTCAAGATAATTTACAGAGACTTTTTTGTTTTGTTTGTTTGAGATAGGCTTTCACTATATAGTTCAGGCTAGCCTGGAAATCACCGTGTAGCCCAGGCTGACCTCCAACTCTTGGAGATCCTCCTGCCTCATCCTCCTGGGTGCTGGGATCATACAGGTGGGCATAGAGTGCTCTGAACAAACCTTGGCATGGAGATACCAGGTCAGTGCCTGCTAGTAGTTTTACACATCTCTAATTCTCCCACGTAGTTGTTGGAGTTGCCGGTGATGACCTAAGAGAACACAGGGAAAGCGTGAGCCAGCGTCATTGGGTGGACAAGCAGCTGGAGCAGCTGCACCATCAGAGAGCGTGGATTTCGCAGGCGGAGCGTTTCTGTGGAGAAGGGCGCGCTAAGACTAGAAGTAGCATGGCAACAGGCAGCCAAGAGGTAGGGTTGTGACGGGGGATGGGGACGGAGAGGGCTGGAACGTAGGTGGAAAAGAGAGAACATTAGCTTTTGTTTTGTTTTTCTCCGCAGCTCTGGGGGTTGAGCCCTCCGCCCCTGAACTTGTGATCTTCCTGTCTCACCCTGTTGTACCAGAATTGCTTGAGGATGACGGCGAAACAGGATGTGTCTGAGAACCTGGGGGGCGTGTGGATGGAGGGCAGGGCACAGAGGAGCTGGCTGGGCCATCAAGTGTCCCTTCTGCCCATCTGCCATTTAGGCGCTTGGAAAATCCTCTATTTACTGAAAGCCTGTGGCGCCGGGGAGATGGCTCAGTAGAATAAGCCTTTGCCTGAAAGCGCAAAGCCTTTAATTCTATCCCTGGTTCCGCAAAAAACAAAACAAAACAAAAAACAAACAGAAAAAACAAAACAAAACAAACAAACAAACAAACAAACGTGATTTCAGAAGCTGTGCTCATGGCAAGGGTTGTAAAGTGGGGTAAATAACCCTGCACTAGCCTAGGAGGGAGAGGAGGCTCATTACTACTTGGGGTTAGGGGAGGCTTCAGATTGTTCTAGGTAGGTGCTTTAGACCACTGAGCCATCTCACCAGCCCAAAGGAGGTCCCAGTTGTGAATTTTTTTTTTTTTTTTTGTGGAACCGGGGATTGAACTCAGGCCCTTGTGCTTGCCAGGCAAGTGCTTATTCTACTGAGCCATCTCCCTGGCCCAACAATTAAACTTGTGGAACCGAGGATTGAACTCTGGTCCTTGCGCTTTCCAGGGAAGCGCTTATTCCACTAAGCCATCTCCCCGGCGACATTTTTAATTGGGTTTTCACAGATGAGGTATTGTTCAGAAGCAACTGCACATGAAAAGACAGCAGGTGAGAGAAGGTAAAGAACCTGAGTAAGGGAGGGCAATAAGGGTCAAAGCATTTTAAAATAACACACAAGCATGGATGACTTTATTTTATATTTATTTATTTATGTATTTATGTATTTATTTATTTATTTTTTTGGCCGAACTGGGGATTGAGCTCAGGCCCTTGCGCTTGCCAGGGAAGCGCTTATTCCACTGAGCTATCTCCCGGGACCAGCATGGATGACTTTATTGTTTTGTTTTTTTTTTTTTTGGCAGAACTGGGTATTGAACTCAGGCTCTTGCACTTGCTAGGGAAGCGCTTATTCCCCTGAGCCATCTCCCTGGCCCCTCATCAATGACTTTAAATAGAAATGATAAATTGATTGATTTGGTGAAAAACTACAGGCATGTGGTAGGTGGTGCATGCTTGTAAGCAACCTCTAGCAGATGCATCTCCCCCCACTAACTGCCCAGGTCATGGGTTTGAAGGTCATCTGGTTCTAGAGCTGGTTGCTCCTGCGTCTTCAATTTGGCTGGTCACTGGGATGCATATCTGGTCACTATCATGCACACTGTATAAACTCATCTCTAACTGACAAGCTGTTCTGCTTCTGTACTGCCTTCTTGTTTATCCAGTATAGACCTTAGACCACCAGAGATCAGGGCCTGTCATTCGGGCAGTAATCCCGACCAGTGCTTGTTGGTGTAAAGAAATCTGCCTCCAAATCCTGGGTGCCTTTTCAGTATTTCTGTTTACTGTTGCAACCCCAGCACTCCGGAGGCTGAGGCAGGAGGATCACTTGGGAGGCCATCCTGGGCTACGAAGTGAGTTCAAGTCCAGCCTGAACTGCATAGCAAAAACCTGTCTCGAAGAAAACAAAACAAAACAAAACAAAACAAAACAAAACAAAACAAAACAAAAGACATGCCAACAACTTGCCCATTTATAGATACTACCCAACAAATAGTTTTGTTCCAGATCGTGAATATGTTTAAGATGAGTAATTAGTTTCCAAATCACTAATGCATCGGCTTTTAAAAATTCCCTGCCTGTTTTTAGAGTTAAACCTGCTTACAGTGTATACTCTGGTTTGGCATTTAGATGAGTTTGGGGTAAGCAGATAATGGACCACAGGCATGGAATAGGTATCGGTGTTTGCTTTGCAAGGCATGTGCGCCGCATGTTAGAGGGCTGCGCTACTTTCGGGAATTTGTGATGGTGTAAGGCTGTTACAGTCAGGTCCTGAAGACAAAGCTGTTGCATTTACTCAAACAACCTACTTACACTGATTAAGTCCGACTGTGCAATCACTCTGTGGACTGGTCGCCAGTACATTATTCACAGTTTATATAATTTATAAACATGAATATATCTCAAGTGATGATTGTTAACCAAAGGGAAATAGAAACTGATTTTATATCTCATTGTTTAAAATTTGGATTTGTCCAGTCTTCTAAAAACTGTTCAAAGCTAGAAGATTAAAAGGATAGTTTTACTTGCAGTTTACTGAACCTATCTCTCCTTCTTCCTCCCTCCCTTCCTCCCTCTCTCCTTCCTTCTTCCTTCCCTCCTTCATTCTCTCCCTCCCTCCTTCCCTTCCTCCTCCCCTTTCTGGTTTTTTTTTTTTTTTTTTTTTTTCTTTTTTGCAGTTCTGAGGGGTGACGGGTGGGGGAGTTGAACTACATGCCTACCTTTTTATGTTTGATTATTTGAGACAGGCTCTCTCTATGCAGTCCAGGCTGACCTTGAAATCATGGCAGTCCTCCTGCCTGAGCCTCATTAACACTTGGGTTACAGGTGTACACCACCAGTCCTGGCTTTTTTGTTTGTTTGTTTTAAATTTTGAGACAGGATATCTCCCTAAATTGCCAGGCCTGTTTCAATCTTGTGATCTTCCTGCTTCAGCCTCCTAAAAACATGTGATTACATGTTTTGCACTATTACATGGTATGCACTACCATGCCTGGTTTAATCTAGTTTCAAATGTGAATAAAACATTTTAAAGTCTATCCACATTTATTTCTTCCATGTTAAGTTGCTTTATGGGTAGGCGAGGTCAATGTGCAAATAAATACTTGGATTTTAAAGAGTTAGCCTATGGGGGTATGAGTGGCGGGCTATCGCCCTCCTTCAGTTCTGTTTCCCCCTGTTGCTTCCTGTCCACCTCGGTGTCCAATCTCATATTGCACACACCGCCTGCTGCACCCAGCAGGTGGAAGTCGGGCCCTAGCACGTCCTCTTGTTCCTGACACTAAGTAAGCCTGGAGACTGCCCTTGTGCGTGTACCCCCCCTTGTTGATTCCCATCTGCTTGAAGACCTGCTACCTCAGCGCTCTGTTTCTCACCTGCCAGGACTCAGTCTCTTTCTCTCGGCCTGCATCTCTGTATGTTTCCAGGTTCCCTTTAAATTTGAGAGCCTCTTGCCTCAGCCTCTCCAGGGCTCGATTCCAGGCATGTGCTACCACATCCAGCCAATTTCTCTTTTTATTTATTTATTTATTTATTCATTCATTCTGTGTGTGTGGCCAGCTCAGCCCACCAGGGGGCGGGGCTGTCTGGCATGTGGTGTTGGGGGATTGAACCGCGGTCCCTGTGTTTTGCTTAGCTTAGCTTGTTCTAAGTAGGTGCTTTAGACCACTGAGCCATCTCACCAGCCCCTCCTGGTTTCTTCCTTTTCTTTTCTTTTTCTTTTTTTAAAATTTTTTATTTATGTGTGTGTGTGTGTGTGTGTGTGTGTGTGTGTGTGTGGCCAGCTCAGCCCACCAGGGGGCGGGGCTGGCTGGTATGTGGTGCTGGGG
>NW_004524585.1:9227453-9233424 GCF_000260255.1 Octodon degus | reverse complement strand
TTTGCTGGCCTTCAACTCCCAGTGATCCTCGGGACTCAGCCTCCTGCACCACCATGCCCA
Source organism: Octodon degus (assembly GCF_000260255.1). NCBI lineage: Eukaryota > Metazoa > Chordata > Mammalia > Rodentia > Octodontidae > Octodon > Octodon degus. The sequence goes on along the minus strand of NW_004524585.1, from coordinate 9,233,364 downwards.
ACACAGGGGTCTCTTGGGATGGTGCCCTATCTGTGGTCTCTAATCTGTCCTCATTACCTCGATGGCCTCCCCAGCCACCTACAGCCGACAGCTTTAAGACAGCTCTGCCTCATGTAATCTCTGTGGTTTGCAGCAAATGCACTGTGGGACTTTCTGTTTTTCTCCCAATTCCTACCCATGCTGCAGCACAATCTATCTTTCTGAGGAAACCTAGTCTTCCTTCTGTGCGTCCACCTAAGGCCTCGCTTCTCTTCTTTATACTATAGTTATGGCTTACTCCTCACAGGATCTAGAATGTTGCACACGTCTAGGATAGCACTATAAGCACTATGTGCTTTCCCACTGGTGTGGTGATCACCTGTATCCCCGAGGTCACGAAGAGGCACGTTGGCAGTTTGGAAGATTTTTACTTTATTAAAATTTATTTATTTATTTATTTTTAAAAATTTATTTATTTATTTGTGTGTGTGTGTGTGTGTGTGTGTGTGTGTGGGTGGCCAGCTCAGCCCACCAGGGGGCGGGGCTGGCTGGCATGTGGTGCTGGGGGATTGAACCACGGTCCATGTGCTTTGCTAAGCTTGTTCTAAGTAGGTGCTTTAGACCACTGAGCCATCTCACCAGCCCCTATTTATTTATTTATTTATTTATTTTTTGCAATATGGGGATGGAACTCAGGGCTTTGTGCTTGCCAGGCAAGTGCTTATTCTTGCCCAGCCTTGGAAGAATTTTTCATAGCTAAAGAAAAGACAAATGACATTGCCAGCCAAGCAGAAGACCCAGTACTATTATGGGCTACTGGACTCTTTTAGAATATTTTGCTGAGTTAGCATACCTATAATATTCAAATGATGGAACTAAACAAAAAAGGGGATATATAAATGAATGTCCATTTTGTATCTGTGTATTCAAAATGGTTAGGATAGATATATAGTTACATTCTCTTAATGAATAGAGGGATTTGTTGTAATAGTGTTTGTAAATAGGATATCATGTCTGCATCTTGTACAGCAAATAACCACGAGAAAGACAGTATGCAATGTGTTAATTATTGGAACTGTCCTACCAATTTGATTTGAAACTGTGTCATTGCTATTGTTTCTCAATAAAATTATGGAAAGAAAATAAAAGAAATGACAAAATTTTATGTTATTATTATTATTTACTTTTTGCAATGCTAGGGGTAGAACCCAAGGCCTCATGCCTGCTAAGCAAGTGTTCTGCCACTGAACCCAGGCCCAGCCCCAAATTTGATGTCTTATTCTTTTTGTTTTAAATTTTATTTTATATTTTTTAAATGTATTTTTTTGTTGCAGGGTCTCACTACACAGCTTGAACTTGTGGTGATCCTCCTGCTTTCAGCCTCCCCAACACTGGGATTACAGGTGTGTGCCACCATTCCTGGACTCTGGCTGGCTCACACTCCTGGGGACAGGCTGGTGCAGCATGCAGTGCTGGGGATCAAACTACTGTCCCTTGGTTTGCCTAAGCTTGCCTAAGCAGGCACTTTAGTCCACTGAGCTACCTTGCTGGCCATATTTTTCATTTTTTATTATTTATTTATTTATTTATTTATTTATTTATTTAGCAGAACCAGGGATTGAACTCAGGCCCTTGTGCTTGTCAGGGAATCGCTTATTCTATTATTCAAAATGGTTAGGATAGGTATATAGTTACATTCTCCCTGGCCCCTCATTTTTTAAAGAGAGTACAAATTAGAAATAAAACATGACCCTAGCCATTCAAGGTCAGTGAGGACTCAGGACATAAGAGAACTTGTACGGTAACATCCTGTAACTCAGTGATGTCCCAAATTTTCTGATCAAGGAGATTATGGGGCCACAGAGGAAAGTGACAGTGTAGAGTGTGCCTAAAGAGACTCATACGGAGAGAAAACATTTTCTCTGGCTTTTACAGGGAGCAAATTTGTCAAGCAATGGCCATGACTCATCCACATGGCTGACCCTAACAAAGAATCTACAAACTGCGGTACAAAGTTTCAGGGTAAATCCTGAGGGGATTTGACTGACCTTGCCAGATGCAGAAGTTACATTTCTTGTTATATAGGTCTTGCTTTATCTTGGTCTTAACCATCCAGCAGAAAAGTATAAAAACAAGGTATAAAAAGTAAAGCCATATTCATATGCTGAGCTGTAAAAGGCTCAAGTCGACAACTTCTGACATTGCCAGTCCTATGCATAACCCACTACCATTATGGAGTACTGGACTATATTGGAAGGAATTTTCTTTTCTCTGAATGTGTTCAGGGCAGGTTTGGCTGGCTTGAGTTGTAGGGATCAAACCACAACAACCTGAGCCTGACTGCTTTGTTGAAGCAGCCACTTAAAGAGCTAAGGGGCAGGCCCCCAAATGAATCCTTTTTTTTTGGCGGGAACAGGGATTGAACCCAGACCCTTGTGCTTGCCAGGGAAGTGCAAGTGCTTAATCTACTGAGCCATCTCCCCGGCCCAACTGGACTATATTGGAATGTTTTGCTGAATTTACACACCTACAATATTTAAATAGCAATGGAATACCCATCCCTGACAAAACTGAACAAAAAAAGGGGATATAAATGAAGGACCATTTTGTATCTGTATATACAAAATAGGATAAACATACAGCTACTTTGTCTTAGTTCAGTGAGAAGAAAGATTTGTACTAATAGTGTTTAGACAGAATATCATGTCTGCATCTTGTACTAAGAATAACTACTATGAAGACAATAATATGCAATGTACTAATCATTGAAACTGTCCTACTAATTGGTTTTGAAACTGTCTCATTGCTATTTGTTTTTCAATAAAATTAATAAAAAACTCCCCAAAATTACAAGTGATACAGAATTTCACTTACCAAAGTAATATGAATTTTTTTAGTATTTATTGTAACACAGTGTTGTCTTCCAACCAGTTATTCATATTACCAGATATATGCATGCAAAATTATAAGAAGAAAGAAAAAAAGAAAGAAATGTATAAGAAATTAAGAGAAAAAGTACAGTTAAAAAAGGAGACAAAATGAATTAAAGTATTAAGTGCTTCTTTCTAGCAGAAATGCACAGTACAGTTGTCCAGACCATTCTGCTTACATACATAGATAAATCTCTTTTCCCCCTACTCCCTCTTCTGTCCTCTACAACTTAGTAACACTTTCCTTTTGAATAAGTTCATTCCCTTTCCCAGTACGTATCATACCCTTCAGATTCCATTTTTCTCTTTTGGGTTCTCACACTAAGGAGACAATGTGATGTTAGCACATGAGGGTCTGATTTATTTCACTTAAGAATATGGTCTCTAGTTGCATCCATTTACTGGCAAGAGACTGAAATTTATCCTGTTTTATGGCTGAATAATACTCCATTGTGTAAAAATACCACATCTTCTTTGTCCATTCTTCAGTTGATGCGCATCTGGGTTGTTTCCAGGATTTAGCTATGACAAATTGTGTTGCTATAAACATGGATGCATATATATATATTGCTGTGGTATGAAGTTCTTATTGTTAGTTATTTGAACATTCAAAGTCCATCAGAAGTAGCCACAGACTTGGATTCCCTCCAAATACCCTGGTGTCACAGGAGTCCTCTGGTTTGTACTGGTCCATGGGGAAGATAGCCTAAGCCTAAATATTATGAGTTTTTTCCTAGTCTGGTTTTATCTTTAATAAATGACCTGCCCTTTGGCTGTTTGAGATGGCCAGTCCCAAGCCTTGAGTTCTAAGCAGATGCAAACAGTTCTAGAAGAGCCTGTCTCCATAAGCAAATTCTGGGAAAATAAAGTCTGCACAGTGATAATTTGGAGAGAGTTCTGATGCCCTTTGGCAATGCTGCTGCACGTCTGTGTGCGTTGCTCATAGAATCTAATTCCTGCAAGCAGAGAGGGGCAGCTGTGTTTATGCCCTGGTGCTGCCGGGGTGGATAGGAGGGCATTGCTTCTATCTTTTTTCTAAACACTGTAGGTCTGAGGTGAATGTGACCGCAGAGTTTCCTTTTTTTTTTTTTTTTTTTTTTTTTTTTTTTTGGCAGTACTGGGATTGAATCAGGGCTTCTGCACCAGCCTACACCCCTAGCCTTTTTTTCATTCTTATGAATTTGAGATACTTTCACTAAATTGCCCAGGCTGGATGCCAACTTTCAATCTCCCTGCCTCAGCCTCCTGAGTGCTGGGATTCCAACATCTGTTGCTTAGCACACCTGGCTCATTCTCACACTCTTAAACTTGCCCTTTATAAATAGTTCATCTTCTGCCAAGAACAGAGTAAGGCCTCGATGTGTCATGTGTACAGAACAAAATAAAGCAGTCAGGTGCATTCTGGTTGATTAAAAGGGCATCGGCAGAGGCCATATATCTTCTCATTTGCCTTCATGTGTTCTCACCTCTATGATAACTGAACTTCATCACTTTTTTTCCCCCTTTTTTTGTGGTACCAGGGATTGAATTTAGGACCTTGTGCTTGCCAGGCAAGTGCTTATTCTACTGAGCCATCTCCTTGGCCCCATTCATCACTTTTTTGCTGCTTAAACTCTTTTAATGAATATGTAATTCTGAGACAGACTCAAAATGATTCTTCCTTTTGAATGTAATGCTTTTTTAGGGGCTGGGGAGATGGGTCAGTGGAATAAGCAGTTCCCTGGCAAGTGCGAGGGCCTGAGTTCAACCCCCGGTTCTGAAAAAAAAATTATGCTTTTAGAGGCAGAATTATTGATAAACATATAGTATGAAAATACAATTGTGCAAAAATGGCATGATTGTTTTGTAGCTGGAATCTTTGCTTTTCTTAAGTTACTTAGCCTGATTTTCCTTTAAAAGTTAGAACTCCTCATATTCTCGACTGAATAACCTGCCAGAAAGCCTGGTCAGAGAGAAATTCTAGGTTATTCCTTAGTTATAAGGTTGTCCATTAAAGTAGCAATTGCCTAGTGAAATTCGTATTTCAGATATACAACAGACACTTTTTAAAATACATATGTATGTCTCAAATTTTGCATCTATGTAAGACAACTCACTTATTACTTGAAATTAAATTTTAACTAGGTGCCTTGTAGTTTTATTTGTTGCATGGCAGTGATTGCTAGGATTGCTGGTGAGGAGAGAAGAAAAGAAAAATGAAGACAGGAAACTGCCCAGAGCTGACTTCGTTTACCCAGCCAGGGTAAGACAAAATCTGAAAGTATTTATTAAACATTTTATCACAAAGTTTTAACTTATAACAGTGTTTTGGGTAGCACTTGTCTGTTTTTCCTTTTTTCTTGGCCGAAGTGACCTGTGATGGACGATGCTTGCAGGAGTTCTTTGTGAGCCGAGGACGTGCAGACCGCAGTCCTGTCCCTCCACATTAGGAAGCAAGTGTGTCTCAGGAGGCTGACGCTGAGGCAGGACGAAGCAGCACAGAGACCCTGGCGAGGCAGCAGGACGCGTCGTTTTCTCTGGGCTTTCCCACTGTTCCAGCCTCCTGATACCCACTCACTTTTTCATTTCTTTGTTTTTTGTTTTTGTTTTTCCGTCTTCTTTAAATTTGGGAATTATGGGGACTAGCTAATATATTTGCTATTATAGTTAAAGTAAATTTCAAATTCGCTGCCATGAAATAGAGAACCTTACACTTATCAACCCAGACGTTCCACACTTTTTTCCACAATCCCTGCTTTTTTTTTTTTTTTTTTTGTCTCTTTGAGACAGGTCTCGCTATGCAGCTCAGGCTGGCCTTGAGCTCACTTTGTAGCCCAGGCTGGTCTCGAATTCACAATGATCCTCCTGCCTCAGCCTCTTGGGTGCTGAGACTCCAATCACTCTTGCACAAACTTGTAAGAGAATATAGCAAGGTATGGTGGTGCCTGTAATCCCAGCACTGGGGAGGCTGAAGCAGGAAGGTCCCAGTGAGTTTGAAGCCAGCTTTTAAAAAAAAAAGAAAA
>NW_004524585.1:9223334-9227353 GCF_000260255.1 Octodon degus | reverse complement strand
GGAGTGGTATTGGATCTGATTTGCAAGCAATATAAATAAAAAAAGATAGAAGCAGAGAGGGAACATTTGTTATGGTGAGAGTGATCGGGACCTAAATCCTGAAGGTGCTGGTCATGTTACTGAGTTCTGGCTGTCCACACTTATTTAACATTACAGATATAATGTTAAATCATATTGTTTAACACAGGGGCACAGGAGGAGACTGGGGCACATTCGCTCCATGGCAGTGATGGTTATGAGGGCTGCTGAGGAGACAAGAAGAGAAAAACAAAGACAGGAAACTGCCCAGCGAGGAAAAGGAAGCTAAGAATGAGGAGACAGGGATGAATGAATAAAAGGAAGTGGAGACACTACAAGCAAAACTCCCAGCTTGAATCTCACTTGTAAATTCTTCTCAAGTCTTGCTGTGATCAATCTAATAAAGTTACAGTGGATGAAAAATCTTTAGAAGTTGCCTAATGAATATAAGGTCAAAATAGGTAGGCACAGATGGGGGTGGTGGGACTGAGCGGGTGCAGTGCTGCATGCCTATAATCCCAGTACTTGGGAGGCTGAAGCAGGTGGATCGTTGCAAGACCAGCCTGGGCTGCAAAGTGAGCTCAAGGCCAGCCTGAGCTGCATAGTGAGATTCTGTCTCAAAAAGGCAAAACAAACAAACAAAACCAGGTAGCAGAAGGCTACTCCACCTCCCCCAACATTTCTTTTTTTCTTTTTATTTTTTTGTGGTCAGCTCATCCACCCTGGTGGCGGGGCTGGTGGGGCATGTAGTGCTGGGCATCGAACCTCGGTTCCTGTGCTTGCGTAAGTTTGCCCAAGCAGTGCTTTAGGTCACTGAGCTGTCTCACAGGCCCTCCCCCCACATTTCTGAATTAAAAGTGAAAAATTAATATTTTTGAAAGAACATGAGTCAGAAAGCTGATACAGGAGGGTCACTGTGAGTTCAAGTCCAGCCTGAACTGAATAGTGAAACCCTGCCTCAAAATAACAGAGGGTGGGCAAGATAACTTAGTGTACTAATTGCCTGCTTAGGCAAGTGCAGGGACCAGGGTTTGATCCCTGGCATCACAGGCTGCACTAGCCTCACCCCTGGGCATGCTGAGCCAGCCACTGAGACCGGGCATGAGTGGTGGCACTTGCCTGTAATCCCAGTGCTGGTGAGGCTGAAAATAGGAGGAGGATCACTATAAGTGGGAGCTGCTTAGTGACACCCTATATAGAATACATTAAAACAACAACAAAGAGAGAGACAGTGAACAAGAAAGAAAAAATGAAAGAGAACATGAGTAACATTTGCTTGGCCAGTTTTCTAAGCCATGGCTAGGTTGTTTTCACTATCTTCTATGCCTCGTATGCAGCTGTTTGCTTTGTTCCACATACAGCTGACATTAAAGCAAGCACGCACAAAGATTCATTCCTAAACGGTGATTAGCAAACATGCAATTTAAAGGCTCACACACTTACAAGTCTACTTACGGACATGAAGAGCAGCGCATCCCAGCACCTGGGAGGCTGAGGCAGGAGGATTACAGCAAGTCTGAGATCAGCCATGGACACCTAGTTCAAGGCCTGCCTGAATTGCACAGGAAGACTCTGTCTTGAAAAACCCTCCTTTTACTAAGACTGAGCCCAGGGCCGTAAACCTGAGCAACACCCCAGCCATTTTTTTCTTTTGTGACAGCATCTCCCCCAAATTGCTAAATTGCTGGGACTGGTTTCTAAGTTTTGGTGCTCCTGCCGCAGCCTCCCTGAGTGCCAAGATTCCAGGCCTGTGCCTCTGGGACTGGCTATCCCTGTCTTCAGATGTGGAAGATGCTTTTTCTTCTAAAAGACAATAGTCTTGACCAGAGGCATGCTTCCTTCTCCAGTTTCCTAACAGCCTTATAAGGGATGAGACAGGGTTGGACCCAAGTTGCTGCTGTTTCGTACCACGTGGGTTCACACTGTGGCACAGAGAAGCACTGCTGAGTAGGGATAGAAGACCCACATCACTTGTCCATCAGGAGCTGGCTGCAGAGCAGGGCGGAACCTGGGTTTCCTGGCCTTCCTGGGAGCCCAGCCTCTGGTGGAAAGGGTTGCCAGCTCCTGTGAGTGCGTGGCTGGCCAGATTCCCTGTGTCACCCTTACCCAACTTGTGGCTTGTGGCTTCAGAAGCAAATGACAGCTGCGATCCACTGGCCTCAGAGAGGCTTTGCCTTGGAGCTGGGCAGGGTGGCCACGCAGGTGACAGGCTCCTTAGGAGCTCCCCAGAGAGCGCCCCCTCCTCCCTCACCTCCTATTGCCCGGGCCACCTTACTGCCCACTATTTATTTCCTTGATCTTGGGGTCACAGAAAATGGCACAGGCTGAGATCAGAGGCTTCTCCCTGTGCTTTGGCCTGGACTTCATCCCAGTGAGGCGTCTCCTTGGCGGTGAGCTGCTTTTCAGGTTACTCTGGCAGTGGATTGTGCTTGGCTGTGGGCCGACCTCCTCGGCCCTGATGTAAACCTATTTCCAGGGTACTTGGGAGGGTCTCTCTGTGTAGCTCAGGCTGGCATCAAACTCAAAGCAATTCTCCTGCCTCAGTCTCCCAAGTGCTGGAATTACAGGTGTGTGCCACTACCTCAGGTGTTTTTATTTATTTAGTTTTAGTCATAGTTTTTTTTTTTTTTTTTTTTGAACCGGGGATTGAATTTAGGCCCTTGCGCTTGCCAGGGAAGCACTTATTCCACTGAGCCATCTCCTCTCTGGCCCTAGTCTTAGTTTTTGGAGACAGGTTTCTGTATGCAGTTCAGATTGACCTTGAACTCAGTATGTAGCCCAACGGGTCTCCAACTGTAGGGAATGCTCCTGCCTCAGCCTCCTGAGTGCAGGGATTACAGGTGTGTGCCACCATGCCCCGCTTGTTTTGTTTTTTTTGAGATGGGGTTTGTTTGTTTCTTTTGTTTTTGGCAGAACCAGGGATTGAACTCAGGCCCTTGCACTTGCCAGGCAAGCACTTATTCTACTGAGCTATCTCCCCGGTCCATTGAGACAGGGTTTGGGGAGCCTCTTTCTAACCAGGCTGGTCTCAAACTCTGAGGAGGATCCCTTCCACATCTGCTAGTGGCAAGCATGGGTCCTACTGAGTCCGTGTACTCGGCCTGCTCCACAGCCTGGGTGCATGTCTTGCGTGCAGCAGACAGCCTGAGAGGACCCATTGCAGGGCCCCTTGCTGAACCCAGAGCTTTCCAGGGCAGCATGCTGCACACTCTGTCCTTTTGCCACTTTGAAGCACTTTCCTCACATTGTAGCTGTAACTTCTGCAGCTTGAAGTACCAGCAAACTTAGCATTAGTTTCTTTCTTCTGCTTCACAATTTCATAGATATTAGATTCATTCTTACTGTAGATTTTGCCACTCTTAGCAGATTTTTCTTCCATTAGAAGCTTTTACTGCTGAATGTGGTGGTATGCACCTGTGATTCCAGCACTTGGGAGGCTGAGGCAGGAAGATTACCACAAGTTTGAGGCCAGCCTGGGCTATATGGTGAGACTTAATTTAAAAAAAAAAAAACCCACCAGGGCTGGGGAGATAGCTCAGCAGCATATGCATCTGCCTAGCAAGCACATGGTCCTGAGTTTGATCCCCAGTTAAAAAGAGAAAGAGACAGTAAGAGAAAGGAAAAGCTTTTACTTCCCTGTACCCCACCCAGAGATTGATACCAAGATGTCTGTACTGAGCTACATTTAACATTTTTATTAATTTGCATTTCGAGGCAGGGTCTGTGTCATCCAGGCTGGTTCAGACAGGCAAGCCTCCCCAGAGCTGGGATTGCAGGCGTGTGCTACTCCATGCCCAGCTTCCCCTTTTCTGAAAGGAGCACCTACAGCACCTCTTTGACATGTAAGAAGTGTGAGCAGGGCTTTCTCTTTCTTTTCTTTTAAAGAGGAAAAAGGAAAAAAAAATAAAAACAAATAAGAACAAAGAAGCGAAGCAACATAAAACAATACAAATAGAAAATTAACAATGGTTGTCCTCCCCCTCCCTCCCCCTCCCCCCCCC
>NW_004524585.1:9220593-9222858 GCF_000260255.1 Octodon degus | reverse complement strand
AAATTGAAAATAAATTATTTACAAACATAAATGAATATAACAATAAAAATTGTCCAAAATAAAAATGAAGAAAGAATTTACAGATCAGTCATAATAGTTCACTGTGCCAAAACCAAGAAACTTATATTCATATAATTAGAATTCTCAAAGGAGAAAGGAATAGGCAATAAATATTTGAAGATTTAAAATTTCTGAATTTAGTTCAACTGATAGTACCATATTTCCAAGAAAAATGAACATTTTGCACAAGAAATTAAAATAAAATCATACCAAGATACACAAAAATGAAATTGTCCAAAATTTATTGTAAAGAAGAAAATCATTAAAGCATATACATAAAAAAGTATTAGCTATGGAAGAACAAAATTAAATAGCACCTTATTCCACATTAGAAATAAAAAGAACCAAGTGTGTAAGAAACTAGACCAATTAAAAGACTGAAAGAAAAGAAAAGATCTGTCCTCTTTGAATGTTATACTTAGCAAACATACCTTTGAAAACTAAAAGTAAGATTTTCTAGTTATACAAACTTGAAATATTTTAATACCTCCAGAGGTAGCATATAGGAAAAAACAAAGAGCATAATTCAAAAGGCAAGAGAAGTTGTGGTATGCTGCTGGATGAACAATAAAGAGCTCTCACTATGATAGTTATGCAGGACTATATAAAAAATATATTAGATGAACTCTTATTTAAAGGCCATTACAGATTTCTATGAAACAGTACCAATCTTATGTTGGGTTATACAAGTATTTTTTTTTTTTTTCATATATATGTGTGTGTATAGAAGACAGGGAAGAAGTAATATAAAGTCAACAGAAAATGGAAATATAGTCAAGTTCCTTGTGGTCATGGGTGGCCTTCTGCAGACGTGGCCGGCTCTAGAGTGTGTGATGCTGGGGTTAAGGGTGTGTGATTACTAAATTAGCTCAATGATTGGTTTGGCAATAGTTGTAGGTAGGATTAAGGGTGCCTCATGCTGGGTAGAAAAAAAACATAAAGGAGAAAAAGAGGGCTGGTGTGGTTACCTGTGGTTTGAACTTCCTTGGTTGGTTTTTACTTTTTAACTTATAGAAATGTTTGGAAAATGAGGTATTGTGAAAGATTTGAATATATTCTGAACAAAAAAGCATTATGGACCTTTGTGTTTGTATCTAAAATATAAAATTTCAAGCACCTTAAAAAAAAAGAAAACAAATATACTTTTAAAAGCTTCTAATACTAGGAGAAGATATCATACAATGTCTTTTAAATAAATTGTAGGTCAAAGATATAGTATAAATCTTAGAACAAAAATTAAGATTAAACAATATTCAGAAAATTAAATACTAATTAACTAAAATTAAATCTTTCAAAGCAATTGAACTAAGAAAAAGTTTTTATGATAGCAAAGAAGTACTAAGAGTAAAACAGAAGATAAATACTGGAATGGCAAGTAAATAACCAGCGTTTCTAACAGTTTGAAGATAGGATACCGCACAAAGTTCTAGTGTGTTGTAGACATGCATAATGACCATGACAGTTACTGGTGGCTAGGCGTCACTTGTGGGGCTGAGCTACAGCTATTTCTTTGAAATCCTCCCTATAGACTCAGGTGGAATCATGACCCATAGGGTGCAGGGGAAGTCCATTTGTAGAGTGTGCTGATGGAAATATTTTGCTGCTGAACACAAAAGAATAACTGAAAGACTACTATTACGTACCTCTTATTCTCCTGTGTTTAATTGTTTGCCGTATTTGGTGGGTTCTTTCCATTCTCATTCATGGGGCTGTGATCAATTTGTTCCTTCTCTAGAACACCATTTAGTAGTCTTTGTAGGCTTGGCTTTGTCATCATGAAATTCTTTAGTTGTTCATTGTCATGGAAATATTTCACTTTTCCATTATACTTGAAAGAGAGTTTTGCAGGGTATATCAGTCCAGGTTGGAATTTGTTTTCTTGCAAGACTTGAAGTACTTTGCTCCATGCTCTTCTTGACTTGATGGTTTGTGAAGAGAAATCTGCTGTTATTCTGATGGATTTCCCTTTAAAAGTGATCTGTTTCTTTTCTTTAGAGGCTTTTAGTATACTGTTCCTATGCTGAATTTCTGGGATCTTGATTATTATATGTCTGGCTGTGGTTTTAATTGAGTTGATGTTATTTGGAGTTCTATATGCTTTGGTTACCTGAATGTCAGATTGTTGCCCCACATTGGAAGTTTTCTGCTATTACTTCTGCCCATATTCTTTTTATACCATTTGTATTGACTTCTCCCTTTTTTTTA
>NW_004524585.1:9216238-9220255 GCF_000260255.1 Octodon degus | reverse complement strand
ATTGAGGTTTTAATTTCCTGTATATCACTTTGAACCTGTTTCATACATTCTATTTCTTTCCTAAATTGCCTATTCAGGGGTTCCATCATTTTTATATTCTCCTCTATTTTTTTTATCAGTGTATTCTTTAGAAGCACTTAGTACTTCTTTGATTATAGTTAACACTACATTTTTTAGTTCAGAATTTATTTTTGATCTGATTTCTTCTTTGCCTTTCTGCAGTCGTTTCTTTACTGCCAACTCTATTATTTCCGAGATATCTTGCATGTGATTTCCAGTTTCCTCAGTGCTAGTGTCTTCTGCAATTGTACTGGGTGGATTCAGAGCCTGAGACTGCATTTTGTTTCTTCTCTTTGTCATTTTTCATACCACTGTCTTCTGGCCTTTGGTGTTAGAGCTTAGAGTTATTACCTTAGCACCAGGTCCGGATCTAGGAAGTTCACATTCCCCCAGGTGGGTGTTGCTTGGATCTGGCTGCTGTGCTCCACTTCTTTCTGCTGCAGGTGTTAGAGTTGAACCCTTTGTGTCACTCTGGCAAGATGTTCTGTTCCTGAAACAGCTGGGTGGGTCATGTCTCTAGACTCTTTGCAGTGCGATCAGCTGAAGGATTCCATGCTGGGCTTGCATGCTGGGTTGAATGAGGATCCAGTGGGCCCCAGGCGGTCTCATTCACACACTGGACCTGTGTTCTGGGTATATTCAGGATTCAGCGGGCCCCGGGTCATCTCACTCACATGCCGGGCCTGCTCTCTGGGTCTATCTGCAGTTGTTTCTTTACTGTCAATGATATTATTTCAGAGCTATTTGGTGTGTGATTTCCAGTTTCCTCAATGCTAGTGTCTTCTGCAGTTGTACTGGGTGGATTCAGGGCCTGAGACTGCATTATGTTCGTTCTCTTTGTCATTTTGTACACCACTGTCTTCTGACCTTTGGTGTAGAACTTAGCTAGAGTTATTACCTTAGCACTATGTCTGGATCTACGGAGTTCAGATTCCTCCAGGTGGGTGTGGCTTGGATCTGGTTGCTGTGTTCCACTTCTTTCTGCTGCAGCCATTAGAGTTGAACCCTTTGTGTCTCTCTGGCAAGATGTTCTGCTCCTGAAACAGCTGGGTGGGTCTTGCCTGTAGCCTCTTTGCAGGGAGTTCTGCTGAAGGGTTCCATGCTGGGCCTGTGCTCTGGATCGAATGAGGATCTGGTGGGCCCTAGGACGTCTCACTCACACACCAGACCTGCGCTCTGGATCTATTCAGGATCTGGTGGTCCCCGTGTCATCTCACTCACTTGCCGGGCCTGTGTTCTGGGTCTGTTCAGGATCCAGCGGGTCCTGGGTGGTCTCACTCCATCCACGTCTTTTTGAGACCAGGTCTCACAATGCAGCTCAGGCTGTCCTTGAGCTCAATTAGTAGTCTAGGCTGGTCTCAAACTTGAAAGGATCCTCTTGCCTCAGCTTCCAGAGTGATGGGATTGCAGGTATGAGCAACCACACCTGGCTAGTATTGTGGACTAATTTTCATGGGAGCTACATCCTCAATCTTTTTGTAATTTTCATTTTTTAAATTTTGAGTTAGATTTCAGTCTGTTACGCAGGCCCGCCTGGAACTTGTGCTCCTTCTGCACAGCCTTCTGAGGGCCAGTGTTACACAAGTGATGTCACACTTGTTGCAATGCTGTTTTCTTAGATTTTGTTTTTGAAAGCAGTTTTAGGTGAGCAAAGAAACTAAGCAGAAATAATGGTGTTACCCTTACTGTTTTAAGGGCCATCTATATCCTTATTTCTATAAAATCTTCTTAGATGTAAATTAAAATTTTCCAAATTTTTCTATCTTCTTTAAAATTTCAATAATAAGTTTGATAATTTTCATTTTCTATTTTTTTTTTTTTTTTGAGGGCGTGAGACAGGGTCTCTGTGCAGTCGACCTAACCTTGGACTCTGCATAGCACAGATTGGCCTTGACTTTGACATGAGTTTTCTGCCTCAGCCTCCTGAGCCACCGTGCCTGACCCAATCTTTATTTGTCATATATTTCTTAGTTTTTCTTTTCTTTACTTTCCCTCTTTCCTTCTCCCTTCCTTCTTCTCTCTCTCTCACCCTCCTTCCCTCCTTTTCTTTCTTCCTCTTCCTTTGTGTGTGTTACTGGGAATTGAACCTAGAACTTACATACAGAGCTACCTCCTCAGTCTTTCTTACAATTTTGTTTTGCCTTGCCTGGGGTTGAATTTGTGGTACTCTTACCTCAGCTTCTCAGTACTAGGATTAAAAGTGTGTGCCACCATGCCTGAATCTGTCTTTTTCTTTTGTCTTTTTTAAGACAGGGTCTCATATGCAGTGCAGACTGGCCTTAAGATCTCTTTGTATCCCAGGCTGTTCCTGAGCACGTAGTGATCATCCTGCCTCAACCTCCTGGGTACTAGGATTATAGGTGTGCACCACCATGTCTGGTCTTTTTTTTTTTTTTTTTTTTTGGTGGTACCAGGGATCCAACTCAGGACCTTGAGCTTGCTGGGCAAGCTATCCCACTGAGCTATCTCCTTGGCCCCCTGTCTTTTTCTTTTTGCTTACATTATAAATTTGTTAAGTTCACGACACTGTCTAGTTCATTTTCACGTCTCCTAAATGCCAACTTTGTTCCATCAGTGGGTGGTACTAGTGGGATTGTGTGTCTCACACTGTGCTGCTTTGTAGTTCAAGGTTTGTTTTTCTATTTGACTGAGAAATCTGACATTACAGATATTTTTAGTGTTATGTGTCCCAGTGGTTTGAGTAATGTTAAATGCTTGCTTTTTCAATTTGAAAGGCAGCTGTCTAATCTGCATTAAAATTTCAATTAAATGTACAGGTGTGGTGGTGCACTCCTGTAATCCCAGCACTCAGGAGGCTGAGGCAGGAGGATAGCCATGAGTTCAAGGCTAGCCTAGGCTACTAACTGAATTAAAAGCCAGCCTGAACTGCATATCAAGACCTTGCCTAAATTTTTTTTTAATTGAAAGTATTAAGTAGTAATGATAAGCAATTGAAGATCCTAGGAAAGCATGGAAGATGTGTTTAATATTCTTTTTCTTTATTTTTTCGAGACAGGGTCTTGATACACAATTCAAGCCAGCCTTAACTCACTGTGTAGCCCAGGTTGGCCTTGAGCTCGAGCTGGTTCACCTGCCTCAGTCTCTGAGTGCTGGGATTTCAGGCACCCAGCACCGCGCCCGGCCCTGTGTACGCTTCCATCACCTGATGTTCCCTAAAGTTTGGTGAGCTTAACCAAACTTATGTCTGTGGATGGAAAAGGATTTCCAGCTGTCTAAAACTAACTTCATTGAAGGAGTAATATATCAAGGAAAAGAGCCAGAGTCAAAGCACATCTTTAAAAGTCTCCCTCGCTCAGTCCATTTGACATTTGAAACTCATTATCCTTTGCCTCTTGAGTCTCAGTGCGACCTCAAGGATGTAAAAAACACAGCATTCAGAGGGCAAGGAGCAGCACAGGAAGCCAGAAGGCCTGAAAAGGAGGGCCCGCCATGATGTCAGATGACGCGTCAGCTTCAGCTGGAAGGATAGACGCTTGACGGGGAGGTGCGGAGGGGCCAGGCGGAAACGACAGCGCAGGACCCCAGGGAGCGGCCACCCTGGGTGACAAGCAGAGTTCCACGGGAATAGCCTGGACGTTTGAATTTTTCAGTTGCACAAATAACTTTAAAATATCAGAAATGAAAAATAAAAGAGCAAAATTTCTCTCCATGCCACATTCCCAGCAAATCAAATCCTTTTGCCTTTTGTTATTTTTAAGAGTACACAGAATATTTATTTATTTATTTATTTTTCCATAATTTTATTGAGAAACAAATAGCAAGGAGACAGTTTCAAACCAAATTGGTAGGACAGTTTCAATAATTGACACATTGCATACATTCTTCCTAGTGGTTAATTGCTGTACAAGATGTGGACATGATATCCTATTTACAAACACTATTAGAGCAAATCCCTCTATTCATTAAGAGAATGTAACTATTTATCTATCCTAACCA
>NW_004524585.1:9214621-9215286 GCF_000260255.1 Octodon degus | reverse complement strand
CTGTCTCTTGCCTTCATTCACCACCCCCTTCTTTTTGAACAATCATCTATCTGAGAGATAGCACAGCAGCAACTGGCATGTCATGACAAGCAGCCTGTATTAAGAAGACCAGAATGACAGGCACTCCAAGCATGAACCTATTATTACAGATTACCATCTGCAGTGCAGTTACTTATTTCACAGGTATCAGTATATATAGTTAGTCAGGGTGAGAATCTTTCCAATTAACTGCTAGATTCAAAAATCTGGAGATTTTCAGGATCATTGTCTTGTCCATCTTCTACATATAACTGTATGGCTTGTCACTGGCATGTTTCCTAGCTTTTCTCCTTTCCCTCTCTTAATTAGTTAGTCCTCGAGTTCCTGCTTTCCTTTTACTTGTATTGTACCTATTTGTATTTCTTCTTTTGAGTTCTTATACTAGGGAAACTATATGATATTTACACATATGATATTTCACTTATGAGTATATGTTCAAGTGGCATCCACTTCAATATAAAGGCTTTGAGTTTATCATTCTTTATTGCTGAGTAATATTCCATTGTGTAAAAAACCCACATCTTTTTCAATCATTCCTCAGGTGATGGCATCTTGGTTGTTTCCAAGATTTGGCTATCACAAATTGTGCTGCTATAAACATAGGCACACATATATCCCTATGATAT
>NW_004524585.1:9210101-9210712 GCF_000260255.1 Octodon degus | reverse complement strand
CTTCAGCATCTTCTAATCTATTCCATTGATCCTCAGGTCTATTTTGATGCCAGTACCATGCTGATTTTATCACAGTAGCCTTGTAGTATAATTTCTTTCTTTCTTTTTTTTCAAAACAAGATTTTAAGAGAGTAACAATGGTTAGTACATTGTGTATTGTTACCGTCAAAGTAGTTTCTCATATTACAAGATATAGGCAAGCAATAATAAATAAACAACATAGGTACAAGCCTCTTTTTTTTTTTAAGTCAACAGAAAATGAAAATATAATTTTTAAAGTTTCTAATACTAGAAGATATCATACAATGTCTTTTAAATACATTGTAAGTCAAAGATACAGTATAAATCTTAGAACATGAACCCAGAGCGCTTGCTCTGAGCTGTGTTTTCAACCCTCGAGAAAAGTTTCTAGACAGGTCTCACCAAGGTGCCCAGGCTGTGACTCACCTGTGACCTGCCTCAGCCTCCGTAGCCGGGATCCAGCTCAGGAGGGAGTGTCACCACAGGAAACTTCGCAATAAAGATTTTTCACTTGAAAAAAAAAATAAATCTTAGAACAAAAATTAAGATTAAGCAATATTCAGAAAATTAAATGTTTCAAAACAATTGAA
>NW_004524585.1:9191206-9208066 GCF_000260255.1 Octodon degus | reverse complement strand
TGAACCCTTTGTGTCTCTCTGGGAAGATGTTCTGCTCCTCAATCAGCTGGGTGAGTCTTGCCTCTAGCCTCTTTGCAGGGAGTTCTGCTGAAGGGTTCCCTGCTGGGCCTGCAGCCTGGGTCGAATGAGGATCCAAAGGCCCTGGGTCGTCTCACTCACTTTCCGGGCCTGCGCTCTGGGTCTGTTCAGGATCCCGCAGAGTGGGTCATCTCACTCACTCGCCGGGCCTGCGCTCTGGGTCTGTTCAGGATCCGGAAGGCCCTCGGCTCATCTCACTCACTACTGTAGTATAATTTCAAATCAGGAATTGTAATGCCTCCTGCCTTGTCTTTATTGCCCAGGATTGCCTGTGTTATTCTAGGTCTTTTCTGGTTTCAAATAAATTTTAGGAATGATTTCTCTAGGTCTGTGAGGTATGTTGGTGGTAGTCTGATAGGGATTGCATTAAATCTGTACAGCAATTTGGGAGTATGGCCATCTTCACAATGTTGGTTCTTCGTATCCAGGAGCATGGAATATCTTTCCGTTTTTTCTGAAATCCTCTACGATCTCTTTTTTAAGAGTACTGTAATTTTCCTTGAAAAGATCTTTGACTTCTTTAGTTAGATTAATTCCTATACAGAATGTTTAGAGCAGCAGAAAACCTATCCTACATCTCTCTAAGTTGCTATGAAGTGTCTACTTATCTATCTGTCTGTCTATCTATCTATCATCTATCTATCTATCTATCTATCTATCTATCTATCTATCTATCTATCATCTTACCATCTGTCTACCCGTGGTTCTGGAGATTGTACTGAGGACTTACTCTAGCACTGAGTTGTATCTTCAGTTCTTTTGATTTTGTTTTGTTTTTGTCTTTTTTAAATAATGTATTTAGTTCAGGGTCTACAGGGTCTTGCTACACAGATAAGACTTGTGATCCTCCTGTTTTTTAGTCTTCCAAGCACTGGGATTACAGACACGCACCATCATGCCTAACTGTCTCAGCATGCCCCTGGAGCAGAGCTTTAATCTGCTGAGCTATCTGGCTGGACCTTGTGTTTGTCTTTTTTTTTGGGTGGGGGGAGAACCAGGAATTGAATTCAGGACCTTGCGCTTGACAGGAAAGCACTTATTTTACTGAGTCATCTCCCCTGCCCTGTGTTTGTCTTTTTGATACAGGCTGTTACTCTGAAGTTCAAGCTGACCTTGAACTCACTACTGAGCTCAGGCTTGCCTGTGAGTGCTCCTCCTGCCTCAGCCTCCTGTGCTGGGATTAAGGTGCACGCCACCACACCTGGCAATCCTCAGCTGTTTAAGAAAGTGTTTTCTTTTTTAATTTTAAATTTTGAAGTAGGATCTTGCTAAATGCCTACCATGCCTAGCCTGGGTTCAGACTTGACGCCCTCCTTCCTCCGTATCATAGATTGCTGGGATTATAGGCGTGTACCGTCAGAAACTGCTTCTATTCATTTACTTAAAAAGAAATGTTTTTGTTAGTACATGTTTGCAGCGCATATTTATCCCATGCATTGTAGTAACTAAATTAAAAGGCATGTGTGGTTTTATGGGTTTAAACTTTGTGCTTGTCTGCACTGTGGCCTCGTCTCTGTCTGCTGCTGCTGCTGTGGTGTGGACCTAGATGTCCCCTAACAGCCTGGTGTGCTGGAGGGTGGAGCTGTTGCAAGGCGATTGGATGGGAAGGGCGTAGCTGGGGCGCTGTTTGGAGCCCAGGGCGTGGTCACCAAGTGCATGATGTGGAAGTGCGCTAGAGCCCGGTGCCTTCGCTGGTCTCTCCACTTTCTGGCTGCCATGATGTGAGCAGCTTTTCTCAGGCTTGGGCCTCCGCAGCATGGGCTGAAACTTCTAAACTGTGAGAGAAAATACTCTGTCCTCCTTACGTGTGGGTGTCTGGGGTTCTGTCTCCGGGAGGACGAAGGGCACCAAGGTGACTGCAGTTGTGGTCCTGGTGGAGCGTAGCCTCCAAAGCTTCTTTTGCACAGAGGTGGTGCGCTTGGGAGCTTTTTTTTTGGCTCTGCCCCTGTGTCCTGCTGTCCTGCCTGAGCATTAAGTGACATGTGTACCAAAACAGTCTCTCCTATTGTCTCAGTGAGGAACAAAGTGACTAAGACACCCGCATTCTGAAATGTTTACTGAGCAGTGACGGAGGATAGACATGCACACGGGAACCTTCCATGCCACTGTGGAGCGGACTGAGATGAATCTAGGCACATTTTTAGAGCACGCATTTAAAGCACTCTCAGGAGAATTTCCTTCTTCTAGTTGACTGTGGTGGGAGGCGAGAGGGAAGTAAAGCAAAAATAGCAGGGAAGGACTTGGGATTTAGCTCAGGGCTATGGCACCCACTGGCAAGCACAAGGTCCTGCGTTTGATTCTTGGGTCCCAAAACAAAACAAAACAAAACAAAACAAAACAAAATAGCTAGGAAAAAATGGCTCATCAGAACCTCTGACTTCAGGGGAGAATCTGGGCCACATCATGTACTTCCAAGATCTACAGTCATTGTTTTGCATGGTATCTGGTTGCCTAGACATCTAACCTCAGAGATGCAAGCCTGGGTCCAGCAGACCCATCCCTTACTTTTCTACTGCATATTTGTACAGTAGCATTACAGTATTTGGCTGTGAGTCTTAGTACCTTCCCCTGAGGGATACAGGAAGCAACCTACGTCCTTATCCTTTGGTATGGTGAGCAGCAAGGAGTGTGCACATGTGAAAAAGTAGCAAAGTGGGATTTGGGCCACCTTTCTGCTCCAGCTAACTGGTTCTGTGTATGTTTACCTGAGCATCACTGAGGGACCAATAGATCTGTACTGCTCTAGGATTTGTTAAAAAAAAAAAAGAAAAAGTTTTCTTCTGATTTTTTTGGTAGAAGTAGCCCAATTCAGTACAATGGCACATGGCAAACCAGATTTGCAAGTTTTGGAGGAGGGCAGTGTGAGTCATCAGATCACTTGTGCACGGATGTTAAAGAGGTACCATTATGGGAAAATGCAGGCTTTCACAACAGAAGAATTGTGTCAATGGGTGGATGGATGATGATGATGATGATGATGATGATGATGATGATGATGATGATGATGATTTTTTTTTCTTTTTTTGGTACAGGGGATCAAACTCAGGACCTTGCACTTGGCAAGCAGGCATTCATGCAGCTGAGCTATCTCCCTGGTCCAGATAATGATGATGATGACTTTGGTGTTGGCCGCGTGAGCCAAAGTTCCTGTGACAGTGAAACGGAGCAAAACTCGACTGATACAGACACAGGGGATACAGAGCTCCTTGCTTCAGATAATGAAGACAGCAGTAATGTGAGTACATAAGTGACTAATAGAGATGCTGTGAAATGCCCGCATGACCAAGAGGAACAATTCAATGTTAGAACTAGGCCTGAAAATGCAGTGAAGGTCTTGGAAAGGGTGAAAGGATCAGAATGCCAGCACTGCCAGTCAGTGTTAGAAACTGTAACAGCCAAAATGCTATAAGATACTGTGAAATATACAGAGGCTGAAATGCAAGTGGAATGTTCTGTATGCAGAACATTCAAAATGTGTTTATTATGACTCCTCACTAGCTGAACAGACGTGTTCACAGGTCTGCCACACTGAGCATAGATTTCTCATGGTGATTGTAGGAATGTAAAAGACCTGTGGAAAAGCAGTAGGTCGAAATATGGCATAAAAATTTATGTCCTTGTAGATGCGAAGACTTAATATTCTTTCAATTTAGACGTTTATCCTGGAGCTCAGACATCAGGCCCTCATCTGGACAATAATAAACTGAAGGACGCCCTGACAGCCTTGTTGCCCCCATCTCCAAACCAATCAAAATGTGACAACTAATGGTTGACTTACCAGTTTCCAGTTGATGTTCTGTTTGTTAACAGCACAAGTTGACCAGCATGAAACTGCACACAGGAACAAGGCAGAAATTCCAAATGAAGTGTTGCAATTTCAAGACAGAAAATTTTATAGTACAATCTTTGATTTTTAGGACGATACAACACTGACCTCTTATATGGCAAAAAAAAAAAAAAAAAAAAAAAAAAAAAAAAAAAAGCAAACTGGCACTGGTGATATCAACATTTCACCATGATGGAAATGTTGATAAGGAATCCTCAACCAAAGGGAAGCCTGAGGTGGGAACTTGGAACAATAAAACCAAATGTGGAGCAGATGTTGTTGATGAGTTGTTCAGCAACTCTGATGTCACTTGAAACTCAAAGCATTGTGTTTTACTTGATCCTAAACATGTGTGGCACAACTAGCTTGATAGTTTATGAAGAAAATAGCAAGTACAAAATATCACAGAAAAATTTTCTTTTTTTTTTTTTTTTTTTTTTGCATAACCGGGGATTGAACTCAGACCCTTGTGCTTACCAGGGAAGTGCTTATTCCACTGAGCCATCCTCCCAGCCCCTCACAGAGAAATTTTCTTAGAGGATTGGGACTGGGGCTCATAAGTGATCTTTTACAGCAGAAGAAAAAAAAATGTTTCTGCCTAGGGAACTATGCAAAAATAATGTAGAGCACAGTGGTGAGCTGACAGGTGAACAGGCAGGTGCAGCATCTCAAAGACCTACTATGACAACAGGAAAACAAAAAAGATGTCAAGTGTGCCCTACAAGAAGAAAGTACAGGAAAACAAAGCATACATACCTATTGCCAGTATGAGAGGGCTCGTGCAGGGAGCACTCAGTTGTCATGTGAGAAGACTGCCTTGGCTGTGACAACTAAAGCAAACATTTGTGTGGCAGACTTTTGTTTGGGTTTACACTGTAGCTCATGTAGGTTTTTATTTTAGGTTTTGTAAACAAGTAATCAACTGATGTGAAATGTTGGTGTCTAAGCACTCATTGCGGATTTGATGCTGTATTTTACTGACAACTTGTTTCCCTGCTAAGTGCAAGTCGTACAATATGGTAGGAAGCTCCTGACAAACCAGGCAGAGCAGTGACAAGACCCCCACACAGGAAAGGAAAGCTAAGCACATGTGCTGCTGGTGAAAGCGAGACATTCGCGTAGAACATGCAGCTGCCATGTATGAAGACTGCCTTGGGTATGATGGTTGAGGCAATGCTTATTGTTGTGGTAGAGTTCTATCGGCATTTCCATTGTAGTTTATACAAGAATTTATTTCTGCTGTTATCTTTTAGGTTTTGTATGGAAGTACATAGCTGCTGTGAAAATCTTGATGTCTATTCTAAATGCACACTTTATATTAGGAATTTAATAATTTATTTTATTGCTATTTTATGCTCATGTTCACTACAGACTGTATAATGAGAACCTCCTGAGAAAACAGCCAGGCCACTGAGATGTCAAGGGTGTCCTACAGAAAGGCCAGGAAAGCAAGAGCCGTGAGCTGTCAGGGAAAGCCGTGTGTGTAGGGAGGTGCTGTCGTCATGGGGGCAGAGTGCTTCCGGAGTGATAACTGAGGGTTGTTTTTTCACTGTAGTTCATATTGGAATTTATTTCTGATGTTCTTTTTAGACTTTGTACACCAAGAGCCAGTTGATGTTAAAATTTTTGCTGCTTTTTTATAAATAATAAATATTAAAGGCCGGGGATATAACTCAGTGACATGAGCACCTAGGTCCTGAGTTCAATCTGTTTCCTCCAAACAAACAAACAAACAAACAAACAAAAAACAAAAACAAAAACAAAAACAAAATGAAACAAAACAAAACTCAATATTCTATTTTTGTGTTTTATTTAAGTATTCATTGTTTAATATAGTAAAACTTATCAAATATAATTAATAATTCATCAATGGAAATAGTCTAAAGAATAAATATAGATCTGACAGACCCACGTTTATGTGCCTTGGTGACACAGTGCTCCAAGAGCTCTGGAGTCACCTGAAGCCAGCACGCACTAGCCTGAGGTGCTGTTTACTCCGAGTAGTGCCTGCTGGCCTCAAGTTTATACTCCTCGCCAGAGCCAGAACTCAGTAGGCCAATCCTGGGTACTGACCGAGCCTTCTGGCTCAGCATACTCTGAGGGCAAGTGGACACCTAAAAATTTACTAAGTCTCTTTCAAAGTGTTCTATATTATTTTTTTTTAAGGTGGGGCCTCACTTCATAGCCCTGGCTGGCCTCGAACTGTCAGTCCTGAAGGCTGAGTTTACAGATGTGCACCACCACACCAGCTATATTCTATCATGTTAATGTAAACTTCGGAAAAATTCTCAGGTATTTTTGTAGTTGAGTGAAACCATCGCTTTTTATAATTCATCCTGAATAAAAAATGTGTTGGCTTCTCTTCTTGGGCGGCAAGGCTAGCTCAGTCTCTTTTTTTCTTTTTCTTTTTCTTTTTTCTTTTTTTTTTTTTTTTGTATTTTAGGGAAAGGTCTACAGGGTGTTCAGGATCTCACTACTAGATTGGACTTGTAGTGATCCGCCTGTTTACAGCCTCCTAAGAGCTGGGATTACAGGCGCACACCCCACGCCCAGTCTCAACTGCTGTCTCAGCACAGCCTGAGGGCGGAGCTGGCATGGCAGCCACCACAATCTCTTTCCTTTACTTCCACTTCACATGAACTCTGTCTTCCCAAATCTTTCTGATTTTCCTCTCCTGACTCTTCTCCAGCAGAGAGTCCTGGTGTGAGAAAAGCTGTATCTCTGAGAAGCCAGAGGGGAAAGGGCTGAGATCTGCATGCTGCTGGCAGACTTCTTGCTTGTCTTTATTTTTTTATTAATTTTATTGAGAAACAAATAGCAATGAGACAGTTTCAAAACAGGTTAGTGGGACAGTTACAATAATTAATACTTTGCATATTCTTGTCTTTGTTGTAGTTATTCATAGTACAAGAAGCAGACATGATATCCTGTCCAAACACTATTAGTACAAATCTTTCTTCTCATTGAATTAAGAGAAAGTAGGGCTGGGGAGATAGCTCAGTAGAATAAGCACTTGCTTGGTAAGCGCAAGGTCCTGAGTTCAATCCCCAGTATGAGAGACAGAGAGACAGAGACAGAGAGCGACAGAGACAGAGAGAGAGACAGAGACAGAGAGACAGAAATAGAGTGAGAGCGAGAGCGAGAGCGAGAGCGAGAGCGAGAGCGAGAGCGAGAGAGAGAGCGAGAGAGAGAGAGAGAGAGAGAGAGAGAGAGAGAGAGAGAGAGAGACTGTATATCTATCATGGTACAGGATTTCAGGGTAAATTCTGAGGGGGATTTGACTGACCTTGTCAGATATAAAAGTTACATTTCTTGTTATATAGGTCTTGCTTTATCTTGGTCTTAACTATCCAGCAGAAAAGTATAAAAAGTAAAGCCATATTAATATGCTGAGCTGTGAAAGACTTAAGTCAACAACTTCTGATATTGCCAGTCCTATGGATAACCCACTACTCTTATAGACTACTGGAGTATATTGAATTATTTTGCTGAATTTACGCACCTACAATATTTAAATGGCAATGGAATACCCATCGTTGGCTTGTCCTTAGGTACATTTCTTTTATTTTTTCTAGGTGTGAACCTCTCTCCTCCCTAAACCATCAGTGCACTAAGTGGGTCTCACTTGGTACTTGGAGTTTGGTACCTGTTAGAACTGTGGTCTGGACCCCAGGCCTCGAGGTGCCTGCTTGTCCTGTCGTCTGTATTCCTGCCCCAGCCCCATGTCATGTCTCGGGTCACGTCAGCATATTCTTCCTCTGACTTCTGGATTGTCCTCACAGTATTCAGTGTTGATGAAGTCTACCCTGCCAGAGCCCTTTCTTTCTTTTCTTTTCTTTTTTTTTAGGAACTGGGGATTGAACTCAGGCCCTTGCACTTGCCAGGGAAGCACTTATTCTACTGAGCTATCTCCCTGGCCCAAATATATAGATCCTACCCCTCATTTCTTCTCCATCTCCTTCTCCTTCTCCTCCTCCTTCTCCTTTTTTTGGTGGACCTGGGGATTGAACTCAGGCCCTTGCACTTGCCAAGGAAGCACTTATTCCACTGAGCCATCTCTCCGGCCTCCCCCAGACCCCTTTCTCCACGATGTCCCCTGTACCTGTGCTGGGAGCCTTCTGGCTCAGATCCCATCATGTTTGTCTGGATTTCTTATGCTTCATTCTTTTAAGTTATGACCTCTTCACTTCACCTCCAAAAAATGAAGGGCTTTCTCTTTCCTTCCCCTTCCTTCCTCCTTATTTTTTATTTTTATTTTTTAAAAATGAATTTAATACAGGGTCTACAGGGTCTCACTATGTAGATCATACTTGTAGCAAGTCTCCTGTTTTCAGCACTCCAAGCTCTGGGATTACAGGTGCATGCCACCATGCCCAGGCTCAAAGGATGTCTCAGCTGTCCCCAGGAGTGGGGCCTGACACAGCATGCTGGGGATTGAACTCTGGTCCCTGTGTCTGACTAAGCAGGTGCTTTAGTCTGCTGGGCTATCTGACTGGCCCCATCTCCTTATTTTTATTAAAATTATACTCTGTGTATTTTTCTAAAACTTTTTTGTTAACCAAACAACATAGTTTGGAACACTTTCTGTCAGTGCATTCAGATATACCTTATTCTTTTTAATGGGTACATACTATTCCCACCTAGGATTGTGTCATTTCTTCATTGATGGGCATTTAGTTTGCATTAGTTTTTTACTATTAAGAATATTTCTATAATTGATATCTTTATACACTATGCAGTTTCTATTTTTCCTTATAATATTGGTGATTTTTTTTATTCAACTTAAAAAGATTGTTTTCTATTCCAGAACCAAAAGTATATTCATTTCTTAAATATATTTTATTTTATTTTATTATTATTTTTTTAAATTTTATTTATTTATTTATGTGTGTGTGTGTGTGGCCAGCTCAGCCCACCAGGGGGCGGGGCTGGCTGGCATGTGGTGCTGGGGGATTGAACCGCGGTCCCTGTGCTTTGCTAAGCTTGTTCTAAGTAGGTGCTTTAGACCACTGAGCCATCTCACCAGCCCTTAAATATATTTTAAATGTTCGATTCATTTTAATTTTATATAATCTGTGATGTGGGCATCATTATCACTTTCAGTGCATTGTTATGTATGTATGTATGTATGTATGTACATATGTGTGCATGTTTTTTTTTTTTTTTTTTTGACAAGACTTTTCTATGTAGTGTAGTCTGGTCTTCTACAAACTTACATAGCCCAGGCTAGCCTAAAACTCATAGCAACCCTCCTGCCTCAGCCTCCTGAGAGTGCTGGGGTGACAGGCATGTGCCACGATGCCCAGCCTCATGTATTTCCGCATGGTCATTTTTGAACAGAAAATCTGTTCTTTTTTCACAGGAAATTTTCTGGGTGGATTCAGCTACAGAGGGGCCTTCTAATTGGCCTTGATTTCACACTCAGCGGGCAGCATTTCATTTCTGATTCTTTTGCCTCAGGCTACAATTGCCGAATGTCCTAGACCTGCCTTTAGAATAAGATAGATGTAAATTTCCGGCTCCCTTGTTTGCAGTGGTTTGGTTGCTATTTATCCCTAAGCTCGTTCTGTCTCAGCTCTCAGAGCCCATTGCAAAAACAATGTGCAAGCAAAGTTAGGACTGTTTAAAATCGTTGTAAAGATCCTAAAGTGAACTCCAAGAGTTGGAATTTGTGCAGTTCTATCCTAATGTTAAAAACAACTTCAACAGATACAATAAAATAAGAGTAAAGAATTGTCAAAATCTGCATTTTAAAGATATTTGTTTTATGGCTATTTTTGCAAAAAAGAACATTTGGCTTATCCTCCATAGTAGGGGTGTGTGTGTGTGTGTGTGTGTGTGTGTGTATGCATTATATGAAGAAACTGGACAACAAGACCATTTACAAAGGTACAAAGGAAGTAATTGACTGGCACTTAAGAGAAAACCATGGGCAACATTTTGGCCTGGTTTATTCTCAGTTCTTGCTCTGTAATACCAACATGGGTTCTTTACATATAGAGTAGAATAAATGGAGAGAGGTTGGCAATTAAGCCCAATATTCAACGGAACTGAGGCAAAAGGCCATTGTACCCACTAAAGAATGGACCTTATTTATTTATTTATTTATTTATTTATTTATTTTTGTCTCTTTGAGACAGGGTCTTGCTATGTAGTTCAGGTTGGCCTTGAGCTCACTTTGTAGCCCAGGCTGGTCTCGAACTCACAAAGATCCTCCTGCCTCAGACTCCTGAGTGCTGGGATTATAGGTGTGCTCCTTCACATCTGGTGTTAAAGAATGGCCTTGATAGACTGGACATGGTGGAATTTACCCCTAAGCCAGATGTAGAGGTGTATCTGTGGCGCCGCAGCACTAGCTCTGAGGTTAGGGAAGCCTCTGGACATCCGTCAGCATCTCAGTTCTTGCACACTGTACGCGGTTCCAATTTCAGCATCTTGGCGGTGCTGCCGCGGCCCCCTTCACAATCGCAGCCATCGCGCAGCGCTCAACGCTTAACGGACAGAGCTTTGTCTGCAAGGAAGCTCTCGCCCGTGAGTGAATTCTCCGCGACACATATTCTTCTCACCGTGAGAGCAGGAAGGGTTTCCTTTGAACATGCGGATTTCTTTTCTCTTGCTTTTTCAGAAAACCACTGGCGGTTACTGCTTCTCTTTGTTTGACCGGCTTGTTGGAGTGCAGGATCTCTTAGAAGTCCGGCTCTCACTGGGCTGGAAGAACGATGAATGCGGCCGGCCTCGCTCCTCGCAGCTGGCGATTCTGGGACTTTACACTGCGCTGTAATGACTTCCTGAACACACACAACTGGAGGATGTGAGCTAAGCATATTCCGTGGTTCTTAAATCATTCGGAGCTTTGTGTGCTCCCTCTCAGTGACAAGAGCGTGACACCTTTCTTTTCTGATTTCCCGTTCTGTAGATTCCTTTGATTATATTACTGTGTACGTGTTAGTTGAACACAGTTGATGTTGGCACCTTTACTATGTGGTATAAAAATGCAAATGAGAAACTTCCGGCTCTTTCTACAAATTTGCATATCCTACAGAATATTAAAATATTAGCCTTTCAGTGCAAAATAGTAACATTTTGTCAGTGACATGATTTTTTTAGAATTCATACCCCAGGTATGTTTCAAAACTTCATGCTTTTTAGGGCTGAAAATCACTGGATTTCATAGCATTAGGATTTATTGTTTAAACTTATACTTTCTAGGGGCAGTCCAGATAGCTCCGCTGACTAAAGCACCTGCTTAGGCAGAGCGCAGGTGCAGGGTTCGATCCCCAGTGTGCCGCGTTGGCCCCGCCAAAGGGGTGTGCTAAGAGGCGATTGATATTGTGCACGGTAGTGCCGGCCTGTAATCTCAGCGCTTGGGATATATATATATATATATATCTAACTAACTAAATAAACTTATAGTTTCCAGCTGGGTGTTGGGAGTTCATGCCTATAATCCCAGCACTCAGGAGGCTGAGGCAGGAGGATAGCTTTAGTTTGAGGCCAGCCTGGGCTACACAGCAAGACCCTGTCTGAAAAAGAAAACAAACGAATTTTATTGTTTCCTTAGACTCTGCAGCATGAGAAACTATCTTATTTGTCAAGATTTTGTGTAATATTTGTTGATAAAATATGTGTGGGTAACTCATTTTCTCTAGCTCTTCAGATCATTCAAAATCTTTAAGTTTGAAAACTAAATAATCTTGTTTCTTTTCTTTCTTTTTTTTTTTTTTTGGCGGTACCAGGGATTGAATTTAGGACTTGTGCTTGCCAGACAAGTGCTTATTCTACTGAGCTATCTCCCAGTCCAAAACTAAATATTCTGATATTAATGTATAACTCTGCTGATTGAGTTGAGATCCTTGGGCATGCCAGGCATGTTCTCTATCACTGATTTATATCACAAGCTCAAATGAGTCATGCCCTAAATTTCAAACTGGACTTGCTGGTACCTGCTAATCAAATTACATGTTCTCTGGATAAAAGTTCTCTCTCTCTCTCTCTCTCTCTCTCTCTCTCTCTCTCTCTTCCCCTCCCTCTCCCTCCCCCCAGAACAGAACTGAGGGCACAGACACCTTCCCACACATATTCAGCTATCTGATCTTTGACAAAGGGTCCAAAAGCATAGACTGGAAGGAAGAGCCTATTCAACAAGTGGTGTTGGGAAAACCAGTCACTTGTTTGTAGACAAATTAAACTGGATCCTTATCTCTCACCATATACTGTATTAAAATCAAAATGGACCGAAGATCTGAACACTAAAACATAAACATTAAATGTTCTGGATGATAAAACAGGCAAAGCAGTTGAAGATGTAGGTGTAGGAAAAAGCTTCTTTATGGCAAAAGAATCAACTGAGTGAAGAGACAACCCGCAGGGTACGAAACAATTTTTGCCAGCTACTCCTCCCATAGAGGACTAATATATAGCATAAGCAAAGAACTCAAAATACCTAAACATCTAAAATTAAAGACCCAGTCAAAAAATGGGTTAAACAACAAACACTTCACAGAGGAGGTCAACAAATACATGAAAAAAATTTTCAATACCTCTGGCTATTACAGAGATGCAAATTAAAACACCACTAAGATTGTATCTTAGGGCTCAGGTATATAGCTCAGTAGCACTGTTCTTGCCTAGAAATCTCAAAGTCCTGAGTTTGATTCTTGATACAAAAAAAGATTCTAGGGCTGGGGAGATGGCTCAGTGGAATAAGCGCTTCCTTGGCAAGTGAAAGGGCCTGAGTTCAATCCCCAGTTCCTCAAAAAAAAAAAAAAAAAAAAAAAAAAGATTCTTTCTTACTCCAAAAAGAATGGCAATTATTAGGAAATCAAACAATAACAAATGCTGGGCTGGAGAGATAGCTCAGTGGCACAGTGCTTGCCTGGCAAGCACAAGGTTCTAAGTTCAATTTCTGGTACCAAAACCCCTTGCAACAAAAATGAGCAGAACAACAAACAAACAACAAAATAAACATGGTAGCTGTGGCAAAAAAGAAACTCTTCTGCATTGCTGGTGGGAATGCAAACTAGAGCAACCATTATGGAAAACAGTGTGGAGATTTCTCAGAGAACTGAAATTAGAAATTTCATGTGACCCAGCTCTTCCCCTGCTAGATGTCTTCCCCAAAGAGCTGAAGGCATCATACTACAGCCTCATGTGCGCACCAATGTCCATAGCGGCACAGTCCACTCTAGCTCAGTCCTGGAAGCAGCCTTTATGCGCATGAGCAGATGATTGGATGAAGAGAATGTGGCACTGTAACGCCAAGCTGTTGTTGTAGCCTGTTTTATTTTTATTTTATACTTTTTAAATGCATTTTTATTTTTTAAAGAATACAAAATAGTGATACAAAAAAAGCAGTATTAGGAATGACACAAAATGTCACTAAACAGAGTAATAGGAATTCAATAGTGGTGGTTGGATTACATGATGCTGTCTTCAAATTAGTCACTCAGGTTACCCATGTGAGAACCTGAAAGAGTAATTAAAATCTAAAAGGGTCAATAGATACTGTGAAAGGGAAATAATTTTTGTTTTATTTTGAGATGGGCTCTCTCTATGTTGTTCAGGTCAGCTTTGGGCTTGTAATATTGCTGCCTCAGATTTGTGAGTAGCTAGGGTTACAGGTGTGCACCACAATGAAGTTCTTTGTCTTTTTATTTTTTATTATTATTAAAAAAAGGTGTCTTTAGTACAGGGTCTACAGGGTCTCATTACACAGATCAGACTCATAGTGATCCTCTTATTTTCAATCCCAAACTCTGGGATTACAGGCATGTGCCACCATGCCCAGTCTCAATTGTCCTCTCAGCGTGCCCTGGGAGTGGGGCCAGCAGGGCATGCAGGGATTGAACTGGTCCCTGTGCCTGCCTAAGTAGGGGCTTTAATCTGCTAAGCTTTCTGGCCAGCTCCTTTTAAATTTTATTTATTATTATTATTATTATTATTTGGTGGAACTGGGGATTGAACTCAGGCCCTTGCACTTGTCAGGCAAGTTTTTATTCTACTGAACTATCTCTCTGTACCCTAAAATTTTTTTAAATTTTTAATTTTTTAAAAACATTTTTGTCTTTTTGAGACTGGGTCTTGCTATGAAGTTTAGGCTGGCCTTGAGCTTACTTTGTAGCCCAGGCTGGTCTTGAATTCATAAGATCCTCTTGCCTCAGGCTCCTGAGTGCTGCCACTATAGGTGTAGGCCACTATTTCTGGCCTTTGCCAGTGAAGTCTTAATTACTTAAGGTTTTAAATCTGCCCATGTGATTTGACCTGGCAGCTTGTACTTCTGCCAACTACCATGAGAACATGCCCCAGGAAGCAACTGGCCAGCGAGGATGTGACCTGTATCCAGCCCGCTTTACAGCTGCAGCCTGCTACCACCAGCTGTTTAAGCATGTACAACCAATGCTTGTTTTTATATGCTGTTGGGATTTGTTGTTTGTAACACAGCACCAGTGCAGTCATAACTGACTAAAATGCATTAAGGTGCATAAAATTAAAAAATATTAAGGAACACCTTTCTAATCTATTTAGATGAAAAGAAGGAACAACGCCAATATCACAGAAGACTCTTGCATGCTTCTCTCCAATTACATCCTCCACAGTCATCACTAAACCATCCAGAAAAGTCCCAAAGCAACACAGTTTCATTGTCTTTATGTAAATCAAATCATACAAGTGTTCTTTTTATAGGCTGTACCTTTAGTATTATATTTCATCTAGTTTGATGTCTGCAGTTGGAGTTCAATTATTTTTATTGCTGTATTCCATCGTATAAATAAACAAACTATAATTTAGTCTATGGTTTATAAATCATTTGGAGTTTTTCAGTTTTGGATGATTGCTAAATGTTCCTAAGAAAAGTTATAATACGTACAGCATGGAGCACAGTGTTGGGGTTTCTCTGGGTTTATAGCTATAGCTGAAATTGCAAGGACTGAATACTCACATTTTCAACTTTACTTGGACAATGGCTCTGGGATGTAGCTCAGTGGCACAGTGCTGTCTGGCAAGCGCAAGGTACTAAATTCTATCTCCAGCACACACACACACACACACACACACACACACACACACACACACACACACAGAGCACAGTGAGATTTAAGTTAGCCAGGCATGGTGGTGCATGCCTATAATCTCATCACTCAGGAGGCAGAGGCAGGAGAATTGTTGTGAGTTCGAGTCTAGCCTGGGCTACAAAGTGAGTTAAAAAACAAAAACAAAAACACAACAAACAGACAATGGCAAATGCTTTTTGAATCATACCCACTCAGCAATGTCTGGGAATTAGGCCTCATGAGTGGGCTCCTACTTGGTGTACTTAGAAGATGCGCATCCCTCTAGTTGAATGGGCTGCAGAATATCATTGTGGTTTATTTTGCTTTTCCTTCAGTGTTGATGAGCATAAGCATATTTTAATGTTTGCATAGTCCTTTGTGTTAGGTGCCTATTTAGCTAGTTTTGTTACAATTTTTGTTGGATTTGTTGCAGTTATTTATAGGATTTAAAATATATTCTAGATGCTACTTCTTTGTTATATGTGCTGCAAATGTATTTTCTAATTTGTGGCTCTCACTTTTCACTTTGACATCTTATTTATGAACAGAGCTTTTTATTTTAACCAATATTTTTCTGAGCAATTAATATCTTAATATGAAATAAGAATTTTGTTAGCATTAGGAATGAGTGAATAAAACAGAACCACTTCTTGGAGAGAGAGAGAGAGAGAGAGAGAGGCAGAGACAGAGAGACAGAGACAGAGAGACAGGGAGACAGAGATTATGTTCTAATAGAATAAAACAGGCAAAAAAATAAATAAAAAAAGCAGATGTGCTGGTGCATGTTTTTTTTTAATTTTATGTATTTATTTGTGTGTGTGTGTGTGTGTGTGTGTGTGTGTGGCCAGCTCAGCCCACCAGGGGGTGGGGCTGGCTGGCATGTGGTGCTGGGGAATTTAACTGCACTCCCTGTGCTTTGCTAAGCTTGTTCTAAGTAGGTGCTTTAGACCACTGAGCCATCTCACCAGCCCCAATGAAATTTTTTTGATTTTTGGCTGACCTGGGGATTGAACTCTGGCCCTTGCCCTTGCCAAGCAAGCGCTTATTCTACTGAGCCATCTCCCCAGCCCGGTGCTGGTGCATGTTGTAACTCCAGCCTAGGGAGGCTGAGGCAGGAGGATCACTTCAAGTTTAAGGCCAGCCTGAAATGCACAGTGAAACCTTGTCTCAGAAAGCCAAAACCTATTCAACCCAAACTAAAAAACAGGTAAATACATTTTACAGAATGTTAGCAACTTACCATACAATAAGTTTTCTGGTTTTTGTTGTTGTTGTAGTTTGTTTTTTGTTTTTGAGACAGGGCCTCATTATATAATTCAGGTTGGTCCTCAACTTAGTATGTAACCCAGGTGGCCCTGAACTCTGAGCAAGGCTCCTGCCTCAGCCTCATGAACGCCAGCACCTGGTGCACGCTACTGTGCTCCACTAGCAGGTTAGATTCGGACTCTACTGTTACTCATAAATATTTTTTGTGGTGCTGGGGATTGTATCCAAGTCCTCACGCATGATGAATGCACCAGTCAGGGCTCACTAGAGAAGTGATTTTAGCACAAGATAAATAACTATGTAAGGACTTACCAGATGGGCATGTAGTGGCTGCCTGTGGAGTCAGGTGTGGAGGAAGACACCAGGGCTCTCTGCATGCTGGTGATCTGAAGGAACCAGTTGAAAGTCGAAGGAGCACAGCTCCCAGTAGAGGATGGTGAAGATCTGTCAGGAAGCCAGAGTGCCTGCAGTCAGGCTGGGGTCTGTGCTGGAGTGAGGGGACGGCCGTCCAAGGCACAGGCAGAGGCAGGGCCGTGCTCTACCCAAGAAACAGAAAAACAGAAGCCAGCCTTCCTTTTCTCTTTCTTTCTTTCTTTCTTTCTTTCTTTCTTTCTTTCTTTCTTTCTTTCTTTCTTTCTT
>NW_004524585.1:9174146-9191106 GCF_000260255.1 Octodon degus | reverse complement strand
CTTTCTTTCTTTCTTTCTTTCTTTCTTTCTTTCTTTCTTTCTTCTTTCTTTCTTTCTTTCTTTCTTTCTTTCTTTCTTTCTTTCTTCTTTTTTCTTTCTTTCTTTCTTCTTTCTTTCTTTCTTTCTTTCTTCTCTTTCTTTCTTTCTCTCTTTTTCTCTTTCTTTCTTTCTTTCTTTCTTTCTTTCTTTCTTTCTTTCTTTCTTTCTTATTTTAACAGGGAAGAAAAGATAAAATAGCAATGAAACAGTTTCAAAACAGGTTAGCTGGACAGTTACAGTAATACATTGCATATTGTTCTCTACATAGTAGTTATTTAGAGAACAAGATTCAGACATGATATCTTATCTAAACAATATTAGTACAAACCTTTCTTCTTAATAAACTAAGAGAAAGTAGCTGTATATACATACATAAGTATCTTGTATGTACATACATATTTTTTCACAACAAAATGGTCCTTTATTTATATACCCCCCCTTTTTTTGTTTTGTTAGAGATGAGCGCTCCATTGTAGTTAGAGAAACTATATTTGGAGAAGTCTTTAAAGGACCTTTTCAAAATACCACCAATATACCTCACAGACCTAGAGAAATCATTGCTAAAATATATTTGGAACCAGAAAAGACCTAGAATAGCAAAGGCAATCCTGGCCAACAAAGGCAAAGCAGGAGGCATTACAATCCCTGACTTGAAATTATACTACAAAGCTACTGTGATAAAATCAGCATGGTACTGGCAAAAAAATAGACCTGAGGATCAATGGAATAGATCAGAAGATGCATGTACAACTACAAACACACTCAGGCATTTTATCTTTTTCTAGTATTCCACCCAGGCCACAAGCCTATTGCCTGGTGCCACATCTCCCAGAGTGGGTCTTCCCTCCTCAGTAATTCCTTTCAGTCACATCCAGGACTGTGCTACACCAGTCAGTTGGGCATTTCTTACTCAAATGGGGCACCACAGTTAAGAATCATACTGAGGAATTAGATCCAGGGTGATCTACCATTGAGCTACAGCCCTGGCCTGTGCATCTATTACAAAATTTAAAAAATCCTCAATTTTGTAAGGTGCTGTGAATTTTTCCCTCAGCTTGTGAGCACTGTAGAATTGTCACATGCAGCAAGACAGAGAGTCCATGTGGCGTCCTCTCTCTTCCCATCAACTTGCTTTCTTGACTGCTTCTTTTTTTTCTCTCTTTTTTAATGTATTTAGTACAGGGTGTACAGGGTCTCACTATGTAGACCAGACTTGTAGTGATCCTCCTGATTTCAACCTCCCAAGAGCTGGGAATACAGGCGCGCACCATGCCCAGTCTCAGTTGCTGTCTCAGCGTGCCCCAGGGACGGGGCTGGCATGGCATGGCGGGGATTGAACCCGGCCGCTGCACTCTGCCTAAGCAGGCGCTTTCCTCTGCTGAGCTATCTAGCTGGCCCTTTCTTGGCTGCTTCTGGAATGTGCTGGAACTGGAGGAAGGATGGGTGCGACTTGAGGGCGTAATGTCGAGTGAAATAGGCCAGACAAGCAAGTTCAGATATCGCGTGGGAAGGCCATACTTTCGGGATCATTCTATAGTTTGTGTGAGTCAGAGAGTGTGTGGTTTCTTTAATAGGAGAAGAAAATACATGAATAAAAGCAAAGTAGAAGAGAGGTAGACAGAAGGTAGGGAGAAGTTCCAATACTTCATCCAATTATATGTTCCATTGTTTCAAAAAGACTTCAACTGCATGCTCAGTTATTCCACTTACACCACAAGTGTGCTTTACTTCATAGAAAAGAAAGCTTTAGGCCAGGAATATACCTCAGCAGCACGGTGCCTCCCTGGCAAGTGTGAGGGTCTGAGTTTGATTCATGTTTCCAAACAAAGAAAAGGAAGTTTTGTGTTATTAGTTCTTTATTTCTTTTTTGCTAGAATCTTATTTGTTTATGCCTTTATGTATCTACTTTGAAGATAATGATACACTACTTTGAAGATAATGAGGGATTAAATTATTGTTGTTTTAATATTTTTTAAGTTTTATTTTTTCATAGAATAAAAATATATTTCTTTAATGTCTATTAAGAAAAAAGAAGAGGGTTTGGCACAGTGGAACTTCATGGACTGTTAGAGGCTCTCGTGTGTGTGTGTGTGTGTGTGTGTGTGTTATTTTGGAGACGTGATCTCCTTATGCAGTTCAGAGCCTTGTGCTCACTTTGTAGTGCAGGTTAATCTTGAATTCACAATGATCCTCTTGCCTCAGCCTCCCAAGTGCTGGGCTTACAGGTGTGTACCTTTGTGTTTTGTTTCGAGGTAGGATCTCACTGGATTGCAAGCTGGAGTCAAACTCACAGTGATCCTCTTGCCTCTGCCTCCTGAATGCTGGAATTGCAGGTATGTGCCACCATGCCCAGCTCTCTGATAACAACATATTTTACAGGAATTAGAAGTTGATTGTCCCCTCAAGGTGATAATATTCTAGTGTTCTTGAAGTATCAATGCAGATTCATCCATCCCTCTATCCACCCATCCTTCCACCTTGGGGTATGAATTAAGCAGATAGTATGAGCTATTTGCCATGTTCGTGCATAGTTGTTTTCTGAATTTGTGTT
Source organism: Octodon degus (assembly GCF_000260255.1). Classification (NCBI taxonomy): domain Eukaryota; kingdom Metazoa; phylum Chordata; class Mammalia; order Rodentia; family Octodontidae; genus Octodon; species Octodon degus. Next base: position 9,188,516 of record NW_004524585.1, on the reverse strand, counting down.
TCCTGTATTTTCAACTTGCTTATAATTGGTGTTTGCTACTAGAACATGAGCTCTTTGATGGCAAGGACATTCTCTGTTGATTCACCTCTGTACCCAGTGTGTTTAAACTGTCTGATACATGATTGTGTAGTAATTACATAAGGAGTAAGTAGAACTGAGATTTTAAATCTAGGAAGTTGGAATTGTTAATGAAATAAAATTTGCCTTCATTCTACTTTTTAATTTTTTAAAATCTTTTTGAGACAAGGTCTTGCTATGAAGTTCAGGCTGGCCTTGGGCTCACTTTGTAGCTCAGGCTGGTCTTGAACTTGCAGTGATCCTCCTGCCTCAGCCGCCTGAGTGCTGGGATTGCAGGCTTGCTGTGCCACCTTGCCCAGCTGTCTTCATTCTTTCCTGGTATAATTCCCAGTCATTTCTCTCATTATAATATCTATGTTATGTAGTTTAGATGAATCATTTTGTTTCTCTATTCAAAGCCCTTTTATGATTTCCCTCATAAATTTTATTACAAAAGCCATTGGCTCATTCACTCATACAAATATTTGTGCATCACGGTCGTCTGTACTAGATATTATAGTTAGCAAACTCTTGCTTCATGTTAAATAATAAACAACATCAGTGAAATTTTAGAGACTGATAATAAGTTTAAGAATAAACAGATATATACTAAAATTTTACTTAAATGCCAGAGAGAAAAATAAGTCAGACAATCGCAAAGAGAGTAACTCAACTGGGCCTCGCTGGGTGATGTGTCACCATTTAGATAAAAGATAGTGCTTGAGCAGCTGTAAAGACACGTGTGAAGGAGGGAACCATCCTGAGGAGGAAAGTGCTGTGGACTGTGGGAAGGACTGTGCAAATGCCCTGGAGTCTTGGGTACTTTTCCCTGATTGCTGGGACAAAATACCTAACATCCAAAATTCAGGAAGGAAAGGGTTATTTAGCTGCCAATTACTGCAGGTTTCAATCCATACTCAGCTGGATCCAAGGCAGAGTGGCACATGGCAGAGGACAGCAGTTCATGGAGGCAGAAAACAGCAAAACAGCAAGAGTGAATGGAAAGAGTAGCAGAAACAATGGCTACCGAGAGTAAGTCTGTCTCCCTCATGTTGCATTCAGGCTATGTGCCCCAGGTGGGGTGTAGAACTCACAACCATAAACCCAGCAGCACTGACACTCATAATCCTAGCAGCACTTACACCCATAATCCTGGCAGCACTCACATACGTAATCTCAGTATTGGATCAGGAATTAATCACAAACTCTAGAAGTCCACCCCATAACTACATGAGGTTTTAGGGAGACACCTAGACAAATCATAACACCTGGAGGACGAGCAAGCTTGGTGTTTCTGAGGACTAGTAGGTCCTTGTGTGTCTTAGCCACTTCCCTTAGCGAGACACAATACTTCACGCCCATCAGGGTCACTGGGGCCCACAGCTGTGGCCGGCAGTTGGCTGGCTCCAAGGCAGGGGAAGCATGGTAGAAGGGACTGAGGGAGCAGGAGGCTGCTCAGGTCACGGTGTCAGGTAGTTCTTTGAAAGTAATCTTCCTTATGATTTTGTTTTATTTTACTTTCAGTGCTGAGGACCAAACCCAGAACACTGCACATGCGGAGCAGGTGTTCTACCATTCTCTGACTCTTGTAGCTTGTGTCTAGATGTCCTCTGGAATCCTCATGAGGTCATTGGTGTGGGGGGCTTTTACAGAGGTGGCTAGACACTGTGTGTGTGATTGCACCATGCTAGGGTTAAGGGTACTGAAATTAAAGGTGTGTTGACACTAAATCAGTCCACTGACTAGTTTAGCACCACCCATTGCCAGGAGCTTAGGTAGAGCATAAAAGGGACAGAAAGAATCCCCCAAGTTCCTTTGCTTGCTTTGCCACTTTTTCCCTGCCATGAAGTGTTTCTCCTCTGCAATGCCCTCTGCCAAAACAACCCTGCTTTGGAACCAGCTGACTATGGGCTGAAATGTCTACAAACTGTGAGCTAAATAAACCTTTCTCCTTAACATGTGGGTATTGGGTATTTTTTTCTCAGTAAGGAGAAAAGTAACAAAGACACTGACCTACACCTCCAGGCCTTGAAGATAATTTTTTATTCTGTAACTAATATGCAAAGTATTGAGTCACCCATTAGATTTTCATATATCATAAAAGGTTAGATTATTCATATAAGTTTTTCTATGCAGCACAGTTGCCTTTTATTTCATCACTTAATCCACAATATTATTTATTAAATAAAGATATGCTCTCCAGTAGTCCATAAAATCTGGAAATAAAACTTACCTCACTGTTGTCAAAAGCAAGTAGATTTTTCAACTGACTCTAGTGAGTATCTGTGACCTCAGAAGTAGAAGGGCCCAGACAGAAGGCCCAGTGGGCAGGGAAGCAACAGCTGGTGGCAGCAGATGGAAGATTGAACAGGTGGCGCAATGCAAGCGCCAGGCATTGCACAGCAGGTGAGAGGCAGGGGATTCTGGAGCTGGTGGAGCCAGCTCGTGCTCTGGCAGCCACCTAGGGAACAGTAGCCCTAACCTGGACTTTAGGGCCATGGTGAGTCACGTCAGGTATGGAGGAAACTGCAAGTCAGGATGTTGGATGGGACTCATGGCAGGGTTTCAAGGAAGCCCTGGACTGCTGGAGCAGTCTCCAGGAGGAGCTTGGATAAGAGAACACAAATGAAGCCAGGATGCTCAAAGCCCAGTTCAAAGCTCTGAAGGTGACCCTGCCAAACCAATGTTTGTCACACACATTGGTGGCACAGTGGCAAGCAGAGTTGCCTTCCAAGACCTGCTTTGAGTTCATATTTTTTCCTTGCCTCATGACCGTATACTAAAAATTGGCCTATCCATGAGGTTGATGCCATTCTGGGGTGGGGTCTGGCCACCTGTCACAGCATAGAGCCTCACTACCTGTAGGTGGCTGTGATTAGGGTTATCTTTATAAAAGTGGCTTTCAGATTTTAGTGTGTCTGAAGGTTTCTCATAATATTTTCACCTAGAGGTGCTTTGAGAAACACAATTTCTGAGCCCTACCTCCCGCGCCTCTGATGTGTAGGCATCTTAGTCATTTTCTGTTGCCAGTGATGTAAACCACAGACTCGTATGAAGAAGAGAGGTGCCTTTTGGTTTACAGTTCTGATCCAAGGTTGAGAGACCTTAGGTGGTGATGGCCTTCATGTGGCAGAGGACTAAGGTGGCATGCAGGTGGAGCATCACGGGGAAAGGAGCCCTCGTGAGCGTCCTGGTTTCCCTCTCTCTGATAAAGACCCCTTGTTCAATCGTGGCACCTCCACCCTGACATTCCTGATTGCACACAATCCTATTTACCTCCCAGAGGCAGCTCCTCCACCACCACTGGTTTCTTTCTGCTCTCTCAGTACCTCTCAGTGGGGATTATAATTCAACAGGGCAAGCCCTACCCTAATAGCAGCAGTAGGTCCAGGGCGGGGCCTAACAGCTTCTGGGAGTTTCCAAGTCAAAGCTGATGACGCAGCTCTGGGGAGCCACACTTTGAATCCCTCTGTTTTGTTAGTATCACAAAAAGTTTAAGGCATGACATTGGAGTTTTTTTTTAAAATTAATTTTATTGAGAAACAAATAGCAATGAAACAGTTTCAAAAGCGATTAATAGGACAGTTTCAATAATTAGTACATACACTGTTGTCTTCATAGTAGTTATTCATAGTACAAGATGCAGACATGATATCCTGTCCAAACACTATTAGTACAAATCTTTCTTCTCATTGAATTAAGAGAAAGCAGCTCTTTCTCTTAACCTTATTTTGTATATACAGATACAAAATGGTCCTTCATTTCTATCTTCTTTATTTTCTTAGTTTTGTCAGAGATGGACATTCCATTGCCATTTAAATACTGTAGGTGCAACACTGGAGGTTTGTAGGACTTTCCTTTGAATTACTGTGAGTACATAGTAAAAATTGAAACTTTTACCAATAACTTTTAAGCATTATATTTTCTATGAACACACACACACACACACATATGTTATGTCTCCATTTGATTTAGAAAAAAATTTCCTTTTTTCTAAAACATGGAAACAAGCCTAATTATTAGCCTTCCTAGCACAACCAGTCCTCTGTGACAGGCACGGTCTCTGCTTCGTTCATTGCTGTGTCCTGGCCACACACTGTTAGATACACTGGAACTATTTGTTAAGTGAATAAATAAATTAATTTAATTTGTATGTGATTTTCATTTTACTATTTTTTTAGGCACTGTTGAAAATAAGAATGGACAGTAATAGGCATGAAGGGAAAAAGACTGGGAATTTAGGAAGAGATGAAGCGTTAGCTCAGGAGGAAGTGGATGTGGGGGCTTCCTCACTTGCTTTGTGGGGCTCTGGCCAGGGCAGAGACTCCAGGACGCCCTCTCCTCTGTTCCCTCTCGCTAGGGGAAGCTGTATAAGAGTGGTAGCTGCTTGTGTAGCTGCTCATTGGACTCCTCAGACCTCTGTCAGGGCTCCTGCTCCACGAGCCGCGGACTTGCCTCTTGCTTGCTGCCTGCGAATCTTCCACCAATAGCCGCCTCTTGTCCTCTGCTTCTAAGAGCTTATTCCAGTGGGCCAGGGCTCAGACAGCGGCTCCGTCTCTCCATTTACACAGCCTTGCAATTGAAAGTGAATGCCTGTGTTATCTAGAAGAGATGCTGAGAACTCAGTGAACACCTGCAAGGTTTAATGAGCTACTCCGTGAAGTAGATATGTAAGAAATTCCAATTTGTGTTTTGCTATCAACCAGTGTCTCATTCTTTATCCAACCCTTCAGTCTCTAGCTTGCATTTTGAGTCTTTCTTTTAGTTATGTCTAATCATTTAGAGCAGTTGTGCCCCCACTAAAGACATTTTAAAACTATGAAATCTTTATTCTAACAATTTTCACACAAAGCCCAATATATAAACACTGATCCCCTGGTCCACTGAGAATGGAATCCCAGAATTCCACACAAACCTAGCAATGTCACAATTTGTGACAATTCAGCCCAGCAGGCCATGTGATAATAAATTAGCTAAGACAGGTTTAACATAGCTGTTTCCTCAACAATTACACATTGCGTTGGGTGCTGCAGAAAATGACTGCTTCGCTGTGAGCTCATTTCAAACAGTATTTAAGAAAGCAAATAGAATGGAATCAAAGGATCAGAAAAAAGAAGCTATTTGTGCTTCGTCTTGTGACATATTCTTTTCCCCTCCCCACTGCGGATTTTAATCTGACCACAGGCAGACAGGTGGTCATTAGAGAGACATGGTATCTTCTTTTTGAAATATTCCATTACACTGTATGTGATAATAACTGCTATTCACATGCATACCATGCACAGAAATGGAGGTTAACCTGGGTGCTTGCCAGCTTCAGGAAAACTCTCACACCCAGGGGCAGCCTGGGCTGTCCTAGGAGGCTGTGCCTGAATTCAGGAGCAGATGACTAGACTTTCTTCCTGCAAGAGCTTCGGGGAATTTCTAGGACTTCAGAGCCCTCTGTTTTGCAGGTCTCAGATGGGGCAGTAACTCCTGTATTGCTTTCTTCCTGTGGTGTAGAGATCAGTGGGTGGGTGCTGAGACTCAATCCACTGGGAAAAGAACTCAAGTCACTTAACTTACAGGACTGTAAAGTCCTAAGTAATGACAAGTTTTATTACCTAAGTATTGAAAAATTAGTATTTGAAAAGTTTTAATGAGGCCTAGTGTGGTGGCCCATGCCAGTCATCCTAGCACAGGAGGCTGAGGCAGGAGTCTTGTGAGTCAGTCTTGCTGTGAGTTCAAGGCCAGCCTTGGCTACATAGTGAGGCAGTCATAGTGTAGGTCAGTCTGACCTACACAGTGAGAACCTGTCTCAACCTTGTCCCCACAAAAAACCAAGCAAGCAACAAACAACCACCCCCAAAAAGTTTTGTGTTACTCTACTCCATTATGCATAGATACTGTCTTAGGCTCTTTAAGAAAACTAGGGTAATTACCTAACGAACACATGAGTTAAATACAAATACATGTATAAAAGCAACACAAAAGGCCGGCAGCTTTCCTTTGTCTGTTGAACGTCTTCCATTTGCTTTCTCCCATCCAAGGACTAACCAGGCCTGACCCTGCTTAGCTTCTGAGATCAGACAAGGTTGGAGGCGTTCAGGGTGCTGTGGCCCAGACTTCTGCTCTCCGGTGAACATTGTTTCTTCTATGAGGTAGAAGTTAAGTATCCCCACACCAGCTCCCTAAACACAGTTATTCTTATTACAAAAGAGGTATCTTAGGAGCTTAGACTTTAGGACAATTTTTACCAGGTCTTACTTTGCAGAGGGCAAAGTTTAGTCAGCTTGGTGGAGTCAGAGCCGCATTATACAACCACTTTCCAAAAGCCCTCTACTGACAAACAAGTCTTTAGCCCATTAATTTTATTTATTTATTTATTTATTTATTTATTTATTTATAATAAATAAATGTTTATCTGCCCAGCTGGGAAGTCCAGTCAGATTTATACACCCTTCCAGTGGTTGGAATGCATTAGCTTAGAATTCACGTGATGAAAACTTCACCCTCAAGATCACACTTTACAGATGCAGGGGCTGGGGGTTCGATTCCCAGGCCTGCCATGCCGGCCTTGCCCCTGGGGCGCATTGAGACAACGATTGAGACTGGGCGTGGTGGCGTACATCTGTACTCCCAGCTCTTGGGAGGCTGTAAACAGGTGGATCACTATGAGTCCGATCTAATAGTGAGACCCTGAACACCCTGTAGATCCTTCCCCCGCCCCCCCCGCAAAAAAAAAAAATCATATGTTAGCTGGGATGGTTAGATTTGAAATGTCTCCTAAAATTAATGAGCTGAGTAAATAAATAAATAAAGCCCAAGCTGGTCTTAAACTCGCAGTGGTCCTCCTGCCTCAGCCTCCAGAGTGCTGGGGTCACAGGCATGTGTGACCATGTCCAGCTTCTTTCTCCTCTTCCCCTTTTCGATCTCTCTCTCTCTCCCTCTCCCACCTCCATTTGTTTCTCCACAGGCACCAAGTCTGTTTCCACTCCTTGGATAATGTGAATTATGCTACAGTAAACACAGGTGTGTAGATCTCTTTCTAGTACGCAGACTTTAGTCCTTTCAGGAATATACTAGGCAGTGATATACTTAGATAAAATGATGGGCCTATTTTTAATTTGTGAGGAATCTCCATACTGATTTCCACAGTGGCTGTACTGACTTCCATTCCTACCAACAGTGTAAAGGGATCCTTTTTCTCTGGTTCTTCTCCGGCTGTCTCAGTTATTTTTTCCTGTTGCTGGGACAGAATACCCTTTCTTGTATTTCTTGTCTCATTATTTTGGCTCTGGTGTTTGCCTCCTGTGTTGGTTGGCTGCAAAGTGGGGCAGCATGACCCGAGAACATGGCAGAAGAGAAGCAGCCCATGGCAAGACAGGCAAGAACTGCAGGCAAGGAGCAGCAAGCCCGCCTTTCCCTTTTATCCCAAACAGGCTGTGGACCTTTTGGGTGGTGTGACCCACATCCAAGGTGAGACATGTGCCTTCAGTAAATCTATTTAGCCACACTCAGAACCATGCTAATTCCAGTCAGTGGCTAATTTAATGCCACAACCCTGCATCCCAGTATCACATACCCTAAATCCAGCTAGCTCCCAGTTCCCCACCTGTGAGTACGTGAGGCTTTCGGGGGACATCGAGATTCAAGCCAGAGCACCAGCCTTTGTTTTTATGTTCTTGAGGCTAGCCATTCTGACTAGGATGCTTTCATTTGCATTTTCTTCATGGCTAAGGGCCAAAGATGTTTTTATATGCTCATTTACTGATTGGGTTATTTGATATGTTAGTGTTTCAGCTTCTGAGTTCTCTCTATATTCTGGATGTTAATCTTCTGCAGGAAGAGCACGTGGCAAACAGTTCTCTCATCTTGTCATCTGGATAAGATCCTAACTGATGCTACTAGGAGATGATGGAAATGGAGGTGCAGCCGTGTTGAAGGGATTGGGTCCTGGGGTGTGACCTTGGGAACTGTTGTGGCTTGGAGTTTTGCAAGGGGAACAATATAATACAGGACACATTTTATAAGATTATTTCATAATCACCCAAAGAATCATATACAAGAGTGCAGGAAACCTGTCTACACACTAAAGACCAAAGACTCCAGCTGAGGCCTGCATCCCACAATAAGTGCATGAGTCCAGCGAAAATCCTAGAGCATAGCAATGCCTCTTGCAAGTCCAACTGGTGCCCTAGAGCCCACAACGAAGTCTCATGCAGGTCTGCTTTAGGTATCTGCACTGGGAAGGCCCAAAGGTCAGGGTGGAAGCTAGAAAGTGTGTGCCAGGGGATGAAGGATTTGTGCTAGCAGGCTGAGGGGTCTGAACTGGAGCGGGAAAGCAACACTCAAGGTAAGAACCAGAGCTACCCACAAAAGTACCACAGCCATCCTCAGCAACAGTGAGGTCCTGAGCTCTTCCAGTGATGAGAAAAGCAGATTTCCCATCAGGAAAGCCAATGTGTCAAGCTTCTCCAGGAGGCTGAGGTGTGCAGGAAGTGATGCACAAGATGAGGACCAGTGCTACCCCAAAATGAACTGCAGCCATTCTCAGTGACAACAAGGTCCTGAGCTCCTCCTCCGACAAGAACAGCCAAGTTCACCAGGAAGCCAGCATGGCAAGGTCCTCCAGCAGAACAGCCCCAGAGAGCCAGCGGCTGCCAGCATCTCGGACAGCTTCTCCACACAGCATCCCTCACAGCCCCTCAGCAGCTTCTCACTTCCTCCTCATACACTGCCTGCAACAATCCTCAGGAGGGCCTCCCACACCCAGCACCTCTAGTTCAATTCCGCGGGGGTGTAACAGGCTGCCCACCAGGTACTAATCCTCTCCCAGGACTGTATCTGCTCTGCCTGCTTGCTCCTTGTCTTCTTCTGTAGCTCTGTCTCCTGTCGTTCTGTCTGCCTCCTGCGAAGTGAGCAGCTTTCCTCTGTTGCACCCTTCTGCTGTAATCTTCTCCCACACCACACACCTTGAGCCAAGCAAGCATGGTCTGAAAATTCTGAAACTGAGGCCAAATATTTTTTCCCTCCTTTATAGTGTTTATCTCAAGTATTCACCACAGTGATCGAAAATTAACTTAGGAATGTTTGGAGTCCGTGTTCAGGGGAGGTAATTAGGATTAGATGACGTGAGGATGCAGCCCTCATGATTTGGTAAGCAGATTTATAAAAAAGAAAGAAAGGAAGGAAGAAAGAGAGAAAGTCCTGAGTCGGGATACCCTGCTTTCCTTGCGCCATCTGGCACTGCCTTGGGACTCTGCAGCGCCCCCATCGGTGAGAAAGACCTCACCGGGTGCAGCCACCCACTCTCAACTCCCAGCCTTCTGAACTTCGGCAGAACAAATTTTTGCTCTATCAATTACTAGTACACAACATTTAGTTATAGTAACAGGAAACGACTAAGGTAATCCACAACTCCCCCCTCCTTTTTTGCCACCCTGCAAGTCTTAATCTTCCCTTCCTACCTCTCCCTCCCCATTCCATTTCCACCCCCCAACTCATTTCATGTTTATGGATAAACATACATTTTTATCACTTTTAGCCAGCTAGAATTAGAGATTTCTTGGTAATTTATGAGTCCTATTTTAAAATTGATATTATTTAGGGTACTATAGACCAGATGCTATCTTCTAATAAAACACCTTGGGGCACGCATGGTTGCATCTGACATCAAAACCACACATTAAAAATATGACTGGTTGGGTAAATTAGCCCAGTTTTTTCCTGGTTATACTAAATTCTGAGATATTTGGGTTATTTGTGGAATAAAAATCCTCCATTAGAAAAAAAAAATTTGGTAAAAGGTGATGCGGCGTTGGATACGCCGCCTACTGAACTATCACTGGGAGTAATAAGAGTAGGGCTTCCTTTTAACCAGGTGTGATGAACCCATTTAACACAGACATCTTCCCTTAGCAAATTCAGCTGTGGCTTTTTTATACTTAGCCAATATGATGTAATAGGGGCTGGGGATTTGGCTCAGTGGTAGAATGCCTGGCTAGCAAGCTGGAAGCCCTGGGTTTGGTCCTTGGCACCAAAAACAGAAAATAAACCTCCACTAAAAAACAATTCAACCAAAAAAATACAGTAAAATCAATTTGATGTAATAGGTGCAGATTTTTTATGATCATTTTATGAGTGGGGTGGGGGATAAGGCACACGGTAAAGGTGAAGATTTTTAGTAAATACCAAATATGAATTTTATTCCCTACCAGGAACTTATTTATCTTGACATAAATTAATCTGCAATTTATGTCAATAAAAGTATCAACTATGTGGTAGACAGGGTATCAAGGCAAATTTCACATATGCTTTAGAAAGTCTTTTTAAATGTACTTTAGTACAGAGTCTACAGGGTCTCAGATCAGACTCCTAGTGATTCTCCTGTTTTCAGCCTCCCAAGTGCTGGGATTAAAGGTACACCACCACACCCAGTCTCAATCTCAGTCTCAGCAAATCCTGTGAGGGGGGCTGGCACATCCCATCAGGGATTGAACCCAGGCCACTTCGCTCTGCCTAAACCGACCTTTAGTCCACTGAGCTATTTGGCCAGCCTTCGCATTAAAGTGTCTTACTTTTCAAATTAGTCTTTTTTTTTTCTTTTCTTTTTTCTTTTTTTTTTTTTTTCAGAACTGGGGATTGAACTCAAACCCTTATGCTTGCCAAGGAAGCACACTTATTCCACTGAGCCATCTCCCTGGCCCTCAAGTTAGTCTTTGGAATGGCTCATGAATGAAAGTGTGGTGTGTATTAAAGCAAGCACTTATTGCAGCAGTGTGTGGAACTTCTGGCCTTGCCTTCCGAGAGACTCACTCCCGGCGGAGCTCCTTCTCTGGGTTTAGCCCAGAGCCTCTCTAGATAGTGGTGAATATTGAGCCAGCCCAAGGCTGGGCACTCTTAGTTCCCCAAAGCTCGTTGAAAAACTGGGGACCCATGCCAGTGGCCCGGCTGTGCCCGCCGGTTGTAGGTCATGTGTCCTGGGGGCTTGGACACGAAGAGTGGCTGCTTAGGGCTGGATCACCACATGTGATGGGACGCAGAAACCAAACAAATCGCCATTCATCATTGCTTCCTTTCTGACCTTTGAGGACAGAGAGGACATAGTGCCTACCACCTGAGGATGCAATAAAGTAATGGAAATAGGCTTCTTTAGTTAGCTGAGGAGGGGAAGAAATGATCATTTGCCTCTTTTACACCAGATACTCTTCTCTTCAGTCATTTAATCTTTATTAAATATTCCCCTACTGCGAATTTAAATTCATAAACTATTTTAAACATCGGGAAACTGAGGGTCTGAAAAGTTGAGCAGAAGACCCAGGGTCTCCCAGCTAAATGTGGCAGAGCGGGTATTTGTTCTTGCTTGTAACCTTAAGATGTACCAGGCCATGTTTCTCTGCCTGGGTCCAGTCCTGGGACTTAGCCCCTTTGCTATGTATCTCGGATACTTGCCCACGTCTTGAGAGCTTTAGAGTATATAAAGGTAAACTACACTGAGCAAAAATAAGGGCCTACACACATGAGTTGGAGAAACTGTTGATTATTGAAAATTCAGGACACTTAGGACTAAAACTCAAAATCATTTTTCTGCTTAAAATTTTAATGTGATATAAGAAATCTTGATTCTTCCGGGTAATTATCCATATCAAAAGAAATGTCTGTGTTATAATAAATCAAGTTTAGTTAAGAAAAAATTAGAGCACAATTGAAGTTTTTTTTTTTTTTTTTTTTTAGAGAGAGAGAGGGTTTCTTTATGTTGTTCAGGCTGGCCTTGGACTCATTGTATAACCCAGCCTCAAAGTCATGATGATCCTCCTGCCTCAGCTTTTGGAGTGCTGAGATTATAGGCATGCCACCTCTGTGCCTGGGAAAAATTGTTCAAGCTTCAATGTGTATGCACAGTTACTAGTTAATACAAATATACATACTTCAAAAGTAACACAAGTCATGTAGTCTTGATTTCCTATTTCTTTTTGAGATAGGGTCTCTGTAGCGGATTTCTTCTTTTTTTTTTTTTTTACGGAACCGGGGATTGAACTCAGACCCTTGTGCTTGCCAGGCAAGCACTTATTCTACTGAGCCATGTTCCCAGCCCCTTGTAGTGGATTTCTAATTGGTGGTCAACTGCTTACACCCAGATGAATTAAACTAGTGTGGTGCTGGGTGTGGGAGGCCCACCTCGTGATTGTTGCCAGCAATATAAAGACAGAACAAGAGAAACTGTGGAAACGCTGTTAGGGATGCTGTTTGGAGAAGCTGTTGGAGCTGTTGGAAGCTGCTAGTTCTCTTGGGCTGTTCTGCTGGAGGGCCTTGTTATGCTGGCTTTCCCAGTGAACTCTGGAGGAGCTCTGGTCCTCATCTTGAGCATCACTTCCTAGCTCCAGAGGGTAAGACAGTGCACTGCTCGGCTTCACGGAGAAGGCTGTCACTTTGGCTTTCCTGCTGGGAGCTCAGTTTTCCTAATTGCTGGAGGAGCTCGGGGACCTCACTGTTGTGAGGATCGCTCTGGTTCTTTTGGGGAGCTCTGGTGATTACCTTGAGCGTTGCTTTCTAGCTCCAGTTCAAATCCCTCAGCCTGCTAGCACAGACACTTCATCCCACTGGCACAGACTTTCTAGCTTCCACCACTGATCTTTGGGCCTTTCCAGTACTGATCCATGGAGCGGACCTGCATGAGACCTTGTGGGCTCTATGCATCTAGTTGGACTTGTGGGTAGTATTGTTGTGAGCTCTAAGTTTTCAACTGGACTCATGCAGGATATTAGGATCTAGACCCTCAGCTGGAGTCTTCAGTGTTTATATGTATGTGTACAGATTTCCTTAATTTTTATCTATGATTCTTGGGTGATTCATTATAAAATACTATTATAAAGTGTGTCCTGTATTATATTGTTCTCCTTGCAAGAATCCCAAACCATGACAACCTCATTATGCAGTTCAGGCTAGCCTTGAACTCACATTGTAGCCCAGGCTGTTCTCGAACTCACAGTGATCTTTCTGCCTCAGCCTCCCGAGTTTGGGATTACAGGTGTGTGCCATGCCTGACCTGATTTCCTAATATTTCAATGGGGAATTATTTTCTTTTTTCTTTTCTGCAAAGATCACTCTATCTTATGCATTGTTTTGGACTCAGTCATCTGGATTAAGATATTTTAAGTTTTTACTCTTATCTGCCTAAATTGGTTTGTTCAAAATAATACTTGGTGAGTATTTACTAGCATGTGTGTTCTTGCTATGTATATACTTTGTCATTTCTTTTGGAATTCTTTCCAGCCCAGGATGTGCTTGATATATTTATCATCATTTTATAGATAAGGAAGCCAAAAGGCCATCATGCTGGCAAAATCGGGAATGGAATGGGACCCAGAGTTCTGCCTCCAGAAGTCATGCTTTAATCTGCATTGTGAAACTATAATATCATTGTGCAAGAAGTCAGTGCTCAAAAAATATTGCACAATGAAAGCATCACCCAGGGCAGAGGATGTAGTTCAGTGGCAGCGTGTGTGCTTAGCACGTGCAGGGCCCTGGGTTTGATCCTTAGTGTGAAATGGAAACAGAACACACAACCAAAGAGAAAAGAGGAAAAGGAAAGGGAGATTATTCACAGACCACAACACTGACCACTACTGCGTCTCATTCTTCTAGGTCATTGTTGTATGTTCCTTTTAGTTCCTTGGCATTCTTGAGGTTTTCTACCTCATAGTATATCATATGAAGATCTCTTTCAACCAGAATGTTTCTGGGGTTGGATTCTGTTTGAGTAACACCAAAGTAAAGCCTGCTTGTTTTCTTTTTTTTCTTTCTTTCTTTCTTTCTTTCTTTCTTTCTTTCTTTCTTTCTTTCTTTCTTTCTTTCTTCCTTCCTTCCTTCCTTCCTTCCTTCCTTCCTTCCTTCCTTCCTTCCTTCCTTTCTTCCTTCCTTCTTTCCTTTTGTACTTAGGACAGTGTCTATAGGGTCTACAGGGTCTACAGGGTCTCATTATGGAGGTAGGACTCACAGTGATCCGACAGTGTTCAGCCTCCCAAGAGCTGGGATTACAGGCATGCACCACCATGCCCAGTCTCAATAGCAGTCTCGGCATGTCCCGGGGGTGGGGTTGGCACAGCATGCCAGCATTGAACCCGGGCTGCTGCACTTTGCCTAAGCAGGTGCTTTTGTCAGCTGAACTATCTGGCCAGCCCTAAGGTTTCTTCTTCTCCTTCTTCTCCTTCTTCTCCTTCTTCTCCTTCTTCTCCTTCTTCTCCTTCTTCTCCTTCTTCTCCTTCTTCTCCTTCTCCTTCTCCTCCTTCTCCTTCTCCTCCTTCTCCTTCTCCTTCTCCTTCTCCTTCTCCT
>NW_004524585.1:9172359-9174046 GCF_000260255.1 Octodon degus | reverse complement strand
CTCCTCCTCCTCCTCCTCCTCCTCCTTCTTCTTTTTTTGTGGTACCAGAGATCAAACTCAGAACCTTGCAATTGCCAGATATGAACTTATTCCACTGAGCTATCTCTCCGGCCCCTAAAGTAAAGGTTTCTATGAAGTACTCCTCCTCTCCTCTTTGGAGAGGGACAATAACGGCCCCTGAGATAAGGCCTAATGGTGCTACACACATTTTTTGTCCCCACGTCTCACCACTCTTGGGGAGGAAAGCGACCATATAACCACTAACTAAGGGGAGAGGAGGGAACACAGTCGCAGCTTCCAGCAGATATTTTCTGGAGGTTCTGTGACGTGAAGAAAGGCGTGTGGGTGTGGACGAGCAGGGGTAAGGGGAAGGAAGCAGGCTATATGTTTCTGTGGAAGTGGAAGCGACCTCAGGGCTGACAGTCCTTGGCGGCAGGAAGTTGGACATCACTCTGGAGAAAACTTCTTGTCCTGAAAGGACAAGCTTATCCACGTTACACATTTTCCTCCTTGAACCAGGGCTTCCTAAGACAGAAGTACTCTGTGTTTGTCTCCTGAGTCAGCAGCCAGTGACAGGAACTACTTCCTGGAAAGCTCTCTGGGTGCCCTAGAAGACAGGAGAGAGGGTTATCATCGGGAGTTCTTTCTCCTTTTCCCACTTGTCACACTCCTCCGGTCTTGTTTGTCCTTAAGCTAACAGGCCACTAATTTTTCTTTAATACTTACTTTCATCCCTAACTCGAGTCTTCCAAAATGTATAAGCACTACACACTCCACCAGCCCGAAGTCTGCAAGCCTTTCTGGAAAGTTCCAAGGCAAGTGGTTGATTCAAAGCAAGGAGGAGAACGAAGAACAGGGAGAAGTGTAGGCATTACATTTCAGGTATTAAAATCAACGATTTGAAACATTTAACATTAATAAAAGTCCTTTTATAGTCCTACAAAATATTTGCTTTAATAGAAGCAGAACCTCAGCTGTGCTTGGCAAGCATTTATGAATCTTGTTCTTTTTCTTTGTTTTAAGCCATTTCTCCTCTGCCTTTCATGCCGACAGATGGTCTCCGTTATGTACAGTAGCTTCTGTGCTCTGTGTTGCTACGCGACCGACTGCATCCTCTCTGCGTCCTTTCTCTGTTTGTATCCCGTTTCCGTTCAACAACTCAAAATAACTAGCCGAGTGCTTCAACACGCTACTTCCTCCTTTCTACAGAGTTGAATATCTATCAAGTATCTTCCTGGGCTTCCTATCTCTTCCTGTTACAGCCTTGAAAAAAATATGTTTGCCCCGAATTGATTTTCCTCATCACTTCCTATTTACATCAGCTCACTCAGTGCTCGGGCAGGCAAAACACACACCAGTGGCTCACGCAGCTGTTGGCTTGTAGGAGAAAAGAAAGCGTGTCAGCCAACTGCGCAGTGTTTGAAACCAAGAGATGTTTTATTGTTGTCAGGTGTGGGGTTCCTGTTTTTCCTTTTTAGCATGGCTTTGTTTCCCAATCAACTCTTGAATGTAAAAAAGAAAGAGTAAAATAATAAATATAAGCTGCTTTCTCATTTGTGAGCTTAGGAAAGAGGATAATGAATTTGAAGACTCTTACAGAATAGGAAGTACACTAGAGGGTTCTGCATTTTAGGGATAAGAAGTTCAGAATTTGAAGAGAAAAAACCCTTGAAAATAGAAACAATAA
>NW_004524585.1:9166486-9172259 GCF_000260255.1 Octodon degus | reverse complement strand
ATATATTATAAAGGCTGTGGGTCATGTTGGTTTTCTCATTTTGGTGTAGCCATTAAGAGACTAGATTCATTTATAGATTCTTCCAAAAGCTCATTTATGTCTCTTTGATTCACATCATTCATCTTTTGCCTAGAGGTCACAAATCTCAAATACCTGCACTAGAGTGGACTAAGTAATCAGTGGGTGTACAAGGATGGAGGTGGTAACCTTGAGGATCCAGCAGCTCAGGAAAAACATACTTGGCTTTCCTGTCCCCCAGTGATTTCAACTTCTAGTCTGTAAAGGGAAAGCTGATGTCAGCTGGAAAAGCATGCGTGTGTTTGGAACTTAACCAAACATGAACATGTCATTAACATTAATATTGTTATTTTGAGATCCTAGGGATCAAATATTTTTCTTAATTTTAATAAGGAAGGTGCTACAACACTGCATGTTCTGAAATGAAGTATAAGCTTCTCAGTGGAATTCGAATGTTCTTCAACTACGATAAGCCTAAAGGCAGTTCCAATTACCTTGGATCAAGGTGAAATTGTGTGACACGCTATTGATAGAGATGGACACATTGATCTTTCTCGGAACCTTTCAGTTTTTAAGTGAAGTGTTCTTGCAGAGTTGTAATAAGTTGGTGTGTGTGCTGGCTGTGGCAGGTGTACTTTACACTCATCGGTCATGTTTTCACAGCCAATTTTATAACTTTGCATTGGTCTCTTGCCTGGAAAAAGTTCTAACACATTGCATGATGAAGGGGCCAGCCAAATAGCTCAGCAGACTAAAGCGCCCGCTTACGCAGATGCAGCAGGCCAGGGTTTCTATCCCTGGTGACCGTGGTGGCCAGATCCCCCTGCATATTGCTTATCTGGGAGTGCAGCTCTCTGCAAGCTTGGATTGCAGGTCACAAGAGAAGTCAAGCGATGCAGAGAGCTGACTTTTTTAGGACTAGGCAGTCAAGGTGCCAGGGTCCTCTTGTGACTGACAGACCCTACCAGTTTGGTCATGATACTACATATACCTTCTGAATGTGGTAACTATATTATGTGTCCAGCCAGAACAATGCAAGACACTGACTTACGCTAAAAGTGAGCAATGTTGGTTGGATCTGACGGCCTTCTGGCGCTGGGATAGAGCTGTGTCTATGATGTTTGCTTAGATTGTTTATGACTGTGTTTGAGGGTGAGGGAGAGATTTTAACATTATTTAGTAGGTGGGAAGTGCTATCCTTTGCTTGGTCTTATAAAAAAAGAAACAATATATAGGCTTGGTAATGTGGATATATTAATTGTGTGTGTCCATGTGCATAGATGTTCATGTGTGTTAATGTGTACATGTTTGCATATTATCCACTTTTCCAGTTTCAGGTAATAATAGTCAACTGTGTTCTGAGACTACTAAATGGAGAATTCTAGAAATGAATGCTTCATAAATTTCTCACCATCTGCCACTTTGAGTAGCATCAGGAGATCCCTGGCTGTCCTGCTCCATCCAGCCCATTGTGGGTCATCCCTTCGCCCAGCCTACCCATGCCATGTGCTGCCTGCCGACTCACCACTGAGTAGCCAGTTACGGTATCACAGTGATTATGCTCAAGAGGCCATTATTTGACTTAGAAATGATCTCAAGGCCAAAGAGTATTGACAGCAAAGAGGCACTGGAGTGTAAAGTGTGGACGGAAAGATTAAATCTGGTGCTATGCGCACTGTTGGCACACAGGAAAAACCATGGCATTCGTAGTGATTAGTATCACCTGCAGTTATAGCCACCTGTTGGGTCTTAGAACATAACCTCTGCAGCCACTGGGGCACTGCTGCATATTTGTACGTGTGTGTGTGTGTGTGTGTGTGTGTGTGTGTGTGTTTGTATGTACATATAAGTATAGGAAGCTAAATGTTAAAAATTATAAAACCAGGGCCAGTGAGATAGCTCAGTGGACTAAGCATCTGCCTAGGCACCACAGGACCAAGTTCAATCCCCGGCACCATATGCCACACTGGCCCTGCCCTCGGGCATGCTGAGCTGGCCACCGAGTCCAGGCATGGTGGCTCATGCCTGTAATCCCAGCACTGGGGAGTCTGAGAACAGGAGGATCACTATGAGTCCAAGCTGTGTAGTGAGACCCTGTACCAAATGTATACATTAAAAAATATATATGAAACCAGTCAAAATCATTTTGGCACATTCCTTCAACTCATTCATCAAATACTACCTTATCTTTCATCTTTACTGTGGTTTCAAAGAAATTAATTAATTGACTTTTACTGGATATTAAAAATATTTAAAAATATGCTTTCAGAATAGTACTGTAAGTTTCCAGATATTTTTTTTTTTTTGTCTTGTGCTTGAGAGTCTCCCATCCTCTGATTGGCTTCATACTCTGGAAAAGGATATATAAATATAAATTATTTGCATTTTACTTGATGATCCTTTCCCTGAGAATGAATGGCTCAAAAGCATTCAGCCCACTCCTTAGCATTTCCCTTAGAACATTTCATCATATCAATAGGGTGTTATGCACCCAGACAAGTTCCCCACGATGAATGCAATCATCGTGTATCACAAACGTGTCCCAATAACAAAATAATATTTCATCATCTCACTTGAAGCCATGACTCTTGAAAGTTCCTTTCCATCTCGAACATGGTGTAAATGCGAGGCTAGATAGCGAGGCCACAGAGAACAAGCCACACATCTCCTGAGTCAGAGCCAGCAGCCAGGACATGTGAGGGACCAGTCAGGAGCAGGAAGGCAGGGGCTCAGATTAGAGCACCCAAAATGTTGCCCTTCCTGTAAAGCAGAAGCTCCTTGCTGTCCTGGTGGTGTCTAAAATTCATGGAAGCTGGCTTAAGGATTCATACCACAGAGAATGATTTTTATTGTGCTTGCTGCTATGTATGTTTACATTGAATATAAATTTATACAACTTATACATTTGTAAGCAAATGAGCAATGTTGGAATAAGGCATGTTCATTAGAGTGCAGAAGTGTGAGAGACATAAATCTTGTAGATGACTGCTAGTGACACTGTGGCGTGTTCCCCCCATTCACTCTCCTAGTTGGGATGATCATTGTGCACCATTCTTCCTACATATGAATCATTTTTTCATTTTTTATGTATTTGGTACAGGGTCTGCAGGGCCTACATGATCTCACTAGATGGATCATACTCGTAGTGATTCTCCTGTGTTCAGCCTCCCAAGTGCTGGGATTACAGGCACGTCTCCATGCCCAGTCTCAATCGCCATCTCAGCCCTGGGGACGGGGCCAGCATGGTAGGCCAGGGATTGACTCCCAGTTGCTGTGCTTTGCCTAAGCAGGCGCTTTAGCCTGCTGAGCTATCTGGCCAGCCCTGAATCTTTTTCCAGTCATTAAATATTTTAGATTCTGATTGGTGATGAGTGCCTATAAAGCCCATGTACAAATAGACTTATTTGTCCAAAGATTAATTTCTTTTTGGGCATGGTGGCATGTGCCCATAATTCTAACACTTGGGAGGCTGAGGCAGGAGGATCCTTGCAAGTTGGAGACTAGCCTGGGCTACAAAGTGAACTTCATGGTGAAACTCTTTCTAAATAAATAATAAATAAATAGGACTAAGTCATTTTGTCTTTCAAGAATAGCTGCATAATGCCAAACTGCGAACAAGGGACACTTGTGTCAGATGCCGCCTTTCTGACCCCTCGTGTCACCCTTGCATACAGTGCCTGCAGTGCCTTGGGGGAGCCTGCTGACTGTCTCCTTCCAGAAACTTGTGATTTTTGAACATTAAGTTTTTCTCCTGAAGGCAGTTGAAATTTTTATTTCAAGAGTTCCCTCACAAAGGTTGCTTCTTCTGGGATGCTTGCATTTAAGTGAGGACTGTGAAAATATTCAGTGCTTCTATCAGACACTCCTAATGAGGGTGTCCTCATGTAACTGTGGCGTCCTGTGTGGGGGCCGTGCTACCGGGCCAAGGTCTGTGGTCAGTTCTGGTCGGGGCCACTCTTGTTTCCCAACTGCTGATCTTGAGGATTCTGTCCGTGAATATAGTCAGTCGGTTTCCAGAAAGAAAAACTTTCCTTGTTTCTGTTCAAAGGTTATACAGTTATTGGCACACTATAGCAAATAATAACCTAAAAAGCAGTTTATTTAATTTCAGTGGTTATGGGCACAAACCTCACATCGGAGACCACAGAATGTGGATAGTTTCAGACATAAAAATGTATTTCTTGGAACACCTCTCCCAGGACGGGCATCACGGAGGATGGCCAGAGGAGGAACCCCTGGTAAATCTGCCTGACGTGCCAGAGGTCGAGTGATCTAATGAAGGGTGGTTAGGCTTATGTCTAGGGTTAGATGTTTTGAGTGCATTAAGTAAATCTTGAGATAATTCATCTCAGAGTGTAAATTTCAATTTATCATGGCATTCTTTTCTGTTGAACCATGAGCAGTCAAGCAGATAACCCTGGTCAGCAGAATAACATTCCCATGAATAGAAGATGAATAATACTGTCCTCTCTTTAAGTAATGAAGATGGGATCAAGCCCTGAGGTCACACGCCGTTGATACGATGTTCCTCAGGTATTTTTTCTCTCCCTTAACAAAATTCTTATCCTGACAAATTCTTATCATCTTTCAAGATCCTACTCCAATGTTCTTTTAAACAGCTACTGAAGCCTGCTGCCGCAGTGTGCATCTCCCGAGGCTTTCTTTCCAGTGTTGCACAGCACTTGTGTTCCGTGTGCTCAGTGTTGGGCATCACCTTGACCTTGCCAGTCAGGGCACCATCACCATGGAGTCCAGTCAAGTGCTGCTTAGGCCCTTATTCTATTCTGCTTCACACTCAGACACTTACACAGTTCATTGTTCATGAGAGGCACATGACAATTTAAGCAACTGAATGAATGGTTTTCAAAAGTTATGTGGCGAGTTATTGACAAGGCCAATAAAACCAAACCAAGTAAGATGTTAGGCTGTCTTTCTTTCTCTTTCTTTCTTTCTTTCTTTCTTTCTTTCTTTCTTTCTTTCTTTCTTTCTTTCTTTCCTTCTTTTCTTTCTTTCTTTTTCTCTCTTCTTTTCTCTTCTCCTTCTCTCTCCCTTTCTTTTTTCCTTCCTTTCTTCCTTCTTTCCTCCCTCCCTTTCTCCTTTCTCTCTCTCTCTCTCTCTCTCTCTCTCTCTCTCTCTCTCTCTTTCTTTCTTTGAGATAGGGACTCACTTTGCAGCTCACTTCATAGCCCAAGCTGGTCTCCAACTCACAGTGATCCTCCTGCCTCAGTCTCCTGAGTACTGGGATTATAGGGGCCACCACACCCTGGGATTACAGTTTATTATGTTTCCTTTCTTTGACTGCCTTGATCAAAATACAGATGAAAGTTGAGGTATTTATCCTCAGGATATCTACAAGGCCCTGGTTCACTCAGCAATAAAAAGGAATAAAATCTTGATACATGCAGTAACTCAAAAAGGAAAGATAATACACTGTATCATTCCATTTATTTGGAAGAAAATAGGACAGGGAACAGGTGAGATGTCAGGGATCAGGATGAGGCAGAGGCTGTGGTGGCTATAAAAGGTAAAGATAATAAAACATATACAAACAGGTAGGTTATTATTGTTATTATTATCATTATATTTTTGTCTTTTTAAGATAGGGTCTTGATCTGCAACTCTCAACAATCCTCCTGCCATAGCCTCCCCAGTGCTGGTACTATGGGTGTGCACCACCACACCTGGCTGCATGACTTTACACATGGGATAAAATTGCAGCTACACACACCCACACCAACACACCAACACACAGAGA
>NW_004524585.1:9148105-9166386 GCF_000260255.1 Octodon degus | reverse complement strand
AGAGAGAGACAGAGAGAGAGAGACAGAGAGAGAGAGAGACAGAGAGAGAGAGAGAAAGAGAAAGAAGTATACTGAGGAAAATGGGGGAAGTTGTATGAGAACTCCCTCTGTCTATTTTTTTTAAGCATAGGAAGAAAAAATCAAAGTAAGTCAACTAAATCCATTTATTTATGCATAGTTAATTTTATAGAAGCACAAATAACCTTGGGAATAGATGCGAAGCAGTCTTTGACCTTTCTAGATTCTCCTGTAGAGAGGAGTGAGACCAGCAGGCTAACAGTCTCAGGACTGCTCCGCATGGTGCTGGGCCTTGGAATCTCGGCCACCTCTTGCATGCAGTAGACGTGAGGCCTTAATGCTACTTACAGGCTTGCTGGGACGGTGGAGTGAGATGCTATGTCCAGAGCATGGTTCCACTGTTGTGCTCATAATTAGTTCAAGCAACCTATGACATGTTGAGGTAGTTTATTCAAGACCTGTGTGTAAGGCATGCTGTCTTGAGTGTGAGAAAAGATGATATTTCTGTTTGCTTTTAGCTGCATGACAAGCAGCCTAATGAGAGTGGAGATTTTGCTGAGTCAATGCTTGTGTCAGATCACCTGCTAACTTTTGTGTCTGCCGCTCTGGAAAGAAAGGGGACACAAGATATTAGCAAAGTGGTGACCCAAGGCGGCCGGGGCATTTACAGACATGGAAGTATATTGTCTGTTAGCCTTTACATGATTTTTTAATATCATTTTTAAGTTCTATGATGATATTGCTCATTCAGAATAAGATATAAGTAAAATTTGAGAACAGCTTAAAGACTACAGACTTCCTAGAATTTTTGTTTCTTTGTTTGTTTTTTGAGATGGGGTCTTACTGTGAAGTCCAGGCTGGCCTTGAACTCAGTGCTCATCCCTCCTGCCTGTGCTTCCTGAGTTATGGGATGATGGGCAGGTGCCCTTATGGTCAGCTTTTACAATTTCTTTTCTTTTCTTTTTTTCTTTTCTTTTCTTTTCTTTTCTTTTCTTTTCTTTTCTTTTCTTTTCTTTTCTTCTTTCTTTCTTCTTTACATTGTTGTAGAATTTCCACTTAAATTGTTTTTCCTTAAATCTGGATGTTTCTCTTTTTCATTGTAATAAAGTGTATATGGCCTAAGATTGACCATTTTAACTACTTTTAGGGGTACAGCTCAGTGGTATTAAATATATTTCTATGCTCACAGCTCTCACCACTACTCATCTTCAGAGCTTTTTCACTTACTCAAAATGAAGCTTGGTGTCCCCTAAACACTTTTTTCTCTCCCTGCAGGGACAGTAATCACCACTCTCTTTTTAATCTCTATGAACTTGATCACTCCAGGTACCTTGTGGAAGTGGAAGTGTATAGGATTTGTCCTTCTGTCTGTGTTTCTGGGATTGTACTGTGTGGGATAGAATCAAAGTGTTGTCTATTTTGGAGGTAATACTTTAGAATTAAAATCTAAATATAGAATTTTCCTAATATGCCAAAAATATTTTTGTCTTTTTTTTTCCTCATTTTTTGAGACAGGGACTTGCCATGCAGTCCAGGCTGGCCTTGAGCTTACTTTGTAGCCTAGGGTGGTCTGGAACTCACAGCAGTCCTCCTGCCTCAGCCTCCTGAGTGCTTGGATTACAGATGTGCATTATAGGTGTGTTTTTGTCTTTTTGATACAAGATTTCACAGTTCAGGTGGACCTGTACACTCAGTTCAGGCTGGCTTCAAACTCATAGCACTCCTCCTGCTTCAGCCTCCTGAGTGCTGGGATTACAGGCATGTGCCACTGGTCAGGTCACCAATTAGTTTTTTTTTTTTTTTATTGTATTATGGACACGAAGAAAGATATATACATTTTTCCAAAATGGCACCTGTCTATGTACAAAAGAGGACATTTCCTAATAGCAATTGTATTGGTTTTCTAAGGCTTTTGGGGAAAAAAAATGAGTAACCAGGAGAAATTTATTCTTACAGTTCAGGAGGCCACAGGTTTGAAATCAAGGTGTCAACAGGGCCGTGTTCCCTCAGAAGGCTCCTGAGGCAGAGACTTTCTCTGGGGCCATCTTAGCTTTTGGAGGTTGCCCACGTTCTGGATGTTCCTTTATCTCTGTCTTTTCTCTGAGGCAGACACGAGTCACTGGGCTAGGCCCACCCTAGTCCAGCAGGGCTTACTTTTGAATTGATCATATCTACAAGGACCAATGAGTTTAGGCCTTGACTCTGGCTTTTCTGAGGACACAATTCATTCCACAAAAATAAATAAGGATAATAACAAAGGACTGGATCTTCTTGCTGTGGTCAGTTGTTATCTTAGAAAAAGTACATGCCTATCCACATGGGAAGAATTGGTAGTCACTTGTTGGCTCTGTAGAGAAAGAAGAACAAATAACAGTCCACATTCCTTTTCTGGGAAGGAAGGAAGGCATTTATGCTGTCAGGATTCCTTCAGGTTATCTCTGCTACAATACCTTTTACCCAGTTCACACAGCCTGTGGGCGCAGGCTGAAGCCTCAGCATTTCTGGGTTTAGTGGGGACCAAAGGAAGATTCATTCTTTTGTGGACATCTTTGTGGATGTGACAATCCCAGTGAGTACCAAGGCAGAATTCATGTTAGGTTAATATGACTTATAAGGTGAAAAATGGGAATGAAGCATGTCCTCTAGCATGATGTTTTGAACTAGGGCAAGAAATCAAATAGAGGCCTGCAGCACATTCCTTCAGGAAAGTCTTAAAGAAAGAGGCTCCTTGAGGGACTTTTATTCCTCCTGCAGAAGACTTTGTGTTTGAAGGCCACTCAAAAAAACTTGTGTGAAGTGCCCTACAGGCCCTCATGACTTACTTGGAGAACATTCCCACTACTTCCACATTGTGCGATGGGAACAGGATCGGTTACCTCCATTGAACAGACTCATGTTAAGAAATGGGTGTGCTTAGAGTCTCTGGCAGTTAGAAAGAGTTAGCACTGACAGGGAATAACTTGATTCAAAGGTTCTGTTTGGTGTTTTGTTTGGTTTGAGACAGAGCCTTGATATGTAAGTAAGGCTGGCCTCGATCTCATGGCAATCCTCCTGCCTCAGTCTCCTGAGTGCTAGGCCTATGGGCATGCACCAGCAGCCTGAAGAAGAAAAACTGGAGCTAAGAAGGACATCAGGCTTGTGTCTTCCTCAGGGTTTATGTGTTGGAAATTTGGCTCCCAGGGGATGTTGGGAAGAAGGGCTGAATGGAAAGCCCTCAGGTCACTGAAGGCATGAACTAGTTCTTGTGCGACCTCTTGAGTTCTTTATAAAAAGAGCAAGCTGTCCTCTGCTCCAGGTTTGAGATACAATCACTTTCTTGCTCCTGCATGTGCTCCTGTGATTGTCTATGCCACGAGGTGAAGCAGTCATGAGGTGGCCTCTACCACAGAGCCCCATTTGGTACTGGGGTCTCCAGCTCTGTGAGCTAAACAAACCTTTCTTCATAAGTAGTCCATTTCATGCACTTCATTCCAGTGATGAAAAACTAGTACATGGCCATGGGCAGTTTCTTTTGAGAGTATAGCTAGACAGTGCAGTTTTGTAGAACAGAGCACTGGTAGCATCATCTTAATTGAGTGTGTGTATATGTATTTATGGAAATGCAAGCAATGATTGACAATTTCCGGTATTAAAAGTCCTCCCAAGTCATGTGGAGTATTTTCTGCATAAGATTTCTTTATAATTAACAAAAAAATTCTAAGAATTAATTTTGGTTCAAGAATGAAACCTTCAGTAGGGGAGATAGCTCAGTGGCATAAGTGCCTGTCTGGCAAGAGCAGGGTCCTGAGTTTGATCCCCAGCACACACACACACACACACACACACAGGAATAAAGCCTTCCATTTGAAAATTCTCATTCAATGAGAGCCAGGTTTAGAGGTGTTTACTCAGTTCTATGTTATTGTCACAAAATACTCAAAACTGACTAACTTTGTAAGGAAAGAAGCTCCTAGTTCTGGGGATTCAAGGGCATCAGTACCAGAATCTGCTTGGCAGTGGTGAGGACTTCATGGCAGATGGCAGAAACATATGTAAGAAGGAGAGATCATAACTCCAACCAAGAAGCCATAGAGTCAGTCAAGGGTTAAGTTCCTCAGTACCAAGAGGATGTGAGCTCAGAGGTCCCCCCTCCCACAGAGAGTGCTTCCTTAAGGGCTTCCTAGGAAGACTTTCTGTCAATGACCCAAAGATCACCTGCTACTAGTGCTCACCTCTTAAAGTGTCCACCACCTCTCTACACAGCCACAAGTTGGGACCAGGCTCCAAACCAGTGCACCACTGGAAGGTCTGTTGTTCCGTGTATATGAAAATAAGAAATCTGACTAATCAGTGCATCTGTGTTTGAGTATATGAGGTACTTCCAGTTGGGATGGAGAGGAACAGGATGGAGAGGAAGGTTGCCCTTGTAGAGAGTGCAGCAGCTGGGATCCTGTGCTTATGAGATCCTGTCTTATCTCCTCCTTCCCCCAAGGTGCTTAGGCTGAGTCACTCATTGTCACACTGCAGCACTGTCATTCCTGGAAATCTGTTAAACCCTTTGACTGTACTGAGGAGGAAAAAGGATGATGTCATGTAGCCACTGCAGTCCACCATCTCTCTAAGAGTAGAGAAGCCTGAGGCTTTCCACACCTGGAGCTGGTGGCAAGCCCCTGTAGGGAAAAGCATTGCATTTATTGGGTAGGGACATATTGTCATTGCAGTTGAATGAAATGACAATCCTAATTAATATTAAAAAACCCCACTTTTTTAGCTAGTGTTTTCATAAAGAGTCTTCTTCCTTTGACGCTTCAGTTCCCCAACACTGACCTGAGTTATCTTTGCTCAGAGGAGGACGGGCTCCTGCTCCCTCTTCTGTGGCCAGCTGGGCTCTGGCAAGCGTTTCTTCTCTGTAGGGATTAGTGCTGGATCATCAATAGGTCAAGGTGAACAAGCCCATATATTACCTCTTTCAGTCCATCTTTTCTAGGTTGAAAATTTAAACACACAAATGAATTGTTGGACACTTTTTTTTTTTTTTAGACAAAGTGCTTCCTTTAGGTAAAGTTCTCCAACAACAGACAGTATTTGACTTTTCATTTCTCACGCTGAAGCCAGTAGGGCACTTTCAAATAACTGCCACTCCTTCATTTGTGTCAAATAAATGAATACATGTCTCTATATTTTAGCATATCCAAGTTTGTGATGAATTTCAGAGGAATAGATTTTCATATTGCTTGATACTTACACTTATTCCTTTTTTTCTTTTAATGTATTTGGTTGTTATAGGGTCTCACTATGCAGCTCGGACTTGTAGTGATCCCCCTGCTTTCAGCCTCCCCAGCACTGGGATTACAGGCATCTGCTGGTGCTGGCATAGCAGGTGGTGCCGGGGATTGAACCTCAGTCCCTGCACTTGCCTAAGCTTGCCTAAGCAGGCACTTTACCTGCTGAGCTATCAGGCCAGCCCCTATTCCTTTTTTATGTACCCCCCAAATTATTGAGAAAGCATGCGCAAGACATTTTGCTGGAAACTTGAGAAGCTTGCGCTTTAGTGGGGACATGCACAGGTAGGAGTGCACTCATCAGCCATAACGAGCCCTGCGACGGAAGTGGGCACAGCTCTGCGAGCGAGTTTGTGACAAAGGAATGTAAACGAGACATGGCAGACAGGAAGGCTCTCTGAGGAAGTTGTGCTGACAAACAGACATTAGCAAGGTGAAGAGGTGAAGGGACAGTATGACCGGAAGAGGGAAAGACATTCCCATAAAAGATTTTGATATTTACAATGCACAGGCATTGTTCTGAGTCCTTAGGGTAAGGGTGCAAATCGGATAATGTTCCTGTTCTCATGATGCATGTGTGTGTGTGTGTGTGTGTGTGTGTGTGTGTAAGAGGGTTGGAAGCAATTACTAGTTGTGGCAAGTGCTTCAAAGAGAGTAAAACAAGATGATGCGATACACAGTGAACAAGCGGTGGTTGGGGGCAGCATTGAAAAGATTATAAATGCCTCCGTCTCACGCCTAGGCTATACTGAACATCCTTTTGCTCCATCCGTGCTGAGAAGGTATTTCAAAAGTAACTGGACTGCTACAAGTAAAGAGTCAAGAGGGAAGCACGAAGCCCATTAGAAGCACTCAGGAGGGTGGTTGTGACCAAAGAGAGTAACGGTGGAGAGGGACAAACGCGGGTGGGTTCTGAACTTGTTGTGGCCATGGAACTGATGGGTCTCATATTTGGGCTCAGTGGGTGCGGGGAGCAAAAGGAGTGGACCTGAAGATGCTCCTGGATGCTTGGCTTGCGTAGCTAGAGGCTGATGTTGCGTCTTAGTAATGTCACTACGTGGAGAAAAGAGATCCCCGGTGTGGGCTAGAGCTGGATCCTTAGGCCCTGCTCATGGGACTCCCCCCCCCCCCCCCCAGTAACTAAGTTTTACTATTTACTATCTATTTATTTATATTACAGAGTCTCAATACACAGATTGTATTCGTAGTGATTCTCTTGTTTTCAGCCTCCCAAACGCTGGGATTACAGGTGCGTGCCACCATGCTTGCTCAACACGCCCCGGGGGCGGGGTCAGCACAGCACGCTGGGGATCGAACTCTGATCCCTGTGTCTGGTCTGTCTAAGCAGGCGTTTTAATCGACTGAGCTATCTGGCCAGCCCTAAGTTTTACTTTTGCATGGGTTCTAAAACCTGCAATCTCAAATCCAAGTAAATTTTTAAAAAATCATTGTCCCTCTAGTTAAACACATACCCAGTCAAGTATTTCATTAACATCAGAAAGACCCCCAGAAAATGGATTATCAGATTAAGTTTAATAATTACTACAACTGAGTCCAAAATAGTTATATGACATACTCAAACTCATTCAGAAAATACAAGTAAGGGCTGGCCAGATAGCTCAGCAGACTGAAGCGCCGGCTTAGGCACAACCCAGTGGCTGGGGTTCGATCCCCAGCGTGCTGTGCCAGCCCTGCGCCCGAGATGGCGACTGAGACTAGGCGTGGGGGCACGTGCTTGTAATCCCAGCGCTCAGGAGGCTGAAAACAGGAGAATCACTACAAGTCTGATCTGTATAGGGAGACCTTGTGAACCGTGTACTAAATACATTTAAAAAAAAAAGAATGTTCAGAAACAATGGTGTCCTTTGAAAACAAAGGTTTTTAAAAATGATCTGAAATATTAAAGTGATAGCAACATATTTTTTTATTCTCTTTCCACCAACCACCCAACATAGCTCTCTAACATGTTAAAATGGTAGCTAGAGTAATCCATCTCCACAATTGTTTTTGTTTTTTTACTTTTTATTTTGGTAGAACTGGGGATTGAACTCAGGCCCTTGTGCTTGTCAGGCAAGTGCTTATTCTACTGAGCCATCTCCTCGGCCCCCACAGTTGTTTTTAGAATTATACATTTCTTTAAATTTTTTTTTTTAATTTTTATTTATGTGTGTGTGTGTGTGTGTGTGTGTGGCCAGCTCAGCCCACCAGGGGGCGGGCTGGCTGGCATGTGTTGTGGGAGATTGAACTGCGCTCCCTGTGCTTTGCTAAGCTTGTTCTAAGTAGGTGCTTTAGACCACTGAGCCATCTCACCAGCCCCCTTAAATTTTTTTTTATAGCATGAGACACCTTGAACAGGTGCAAGTTAGTACTTACAGACCTCAAGAATGGGATCCAAGTTGTTTTCATTTGATGACAAATCTAAGCCCACTAAGATCAATGGCTAATTACGGTAGTTATCTATTTCCTTACAATGTCGATAACAAAGTTAGTGCCCCTTATGGAGCACTTCAATATAATCGACGTCTGTTTTAGAATCTAGTAGGATAAACTTCCCTTACACTCTTGTTTTTGTTTGTATTGAAAATAATCAAGGCAATATTGAAAACAAGCCATATGTTCAATGACATTAAATGCTTTAAGTGGTCTCTTTGGACACATCCTTCATTCGGAGTGCAGCAAATGATTGCTGCAGATTACTTTACAACTTCCATGTGGATAAAAAGATTTGAGATGTTTTTCTTCTCACCTCCACTGCTTTGTTGACTGACATGCACATCTCTTATTAATACATGAAGTCAAAGAGTAGAACACATGTTTTCTGACATGAGATTCACAGCAGGACCTAGCAGCAGGTCAAGAGCTTATTAAGGTTTATTTCCCTTATCTATTTACTGCACAATTATTTTTGTATTTATTGGTTGCATAGGAAGTAGAGAAGATTTTTGCTGGAAAGTTCTTTCTTCAAACAGAGTTCAAAAAAGTATGAAATCAAAAGTAAGAAAACAAGTGTTTAAAAATAAAAGCTGCAGCCAGTAAATGATTGATAATAATGATGTTAATAATGCCTCCAGTTTATAAGAAGAATATCAACACAGCTGGTAACATATGGCACGTCTGTTTGTTTAGTCAGTTTGCTTTTAATGTCTCTTTGTTCAATCAGTTTGTTTTAAAGGATCCTAAGCAATGACAAATTATCCCTTCCCCTCTTTTGGGTTTGTTGAGATGGTTGTTTTTTAATATTTAACAACACATAATCTAAAATACATAGCATTCTAAAATATTAGGGCAGTGGAGTTTTTTGCACTCCAGTTTGAATTCATATTTGTAATCTTCAGCTTCTTCTTAGAGGCAGTTGACTCATTCTCTGTGGGAGTCAGTTGGTTACCCTCTGTGACAAACGCCAGGTTCTCCTTCACAGAGATGTTCTGTACACAGAGGAAGATCATTGTTACTCAGAGCAAGCCTGAGTGAAAGCTATTTCTTCCTCTTTTCCTCTCTTCTCTACTAATTTATTTTCTCATTTCCCTTTTATGAGGGAAATCCAAGTTTTCAAACTGACATTATTTTATCATATATCTCTCTAATTTAAGATTGTCACTATGGATTTGCTTCAGCCAAAATGAAATGGGGAGGTTTTGTTTTTGTGGTGCTGGCCTTCCTTGGTGTTGACAGTACTGATGACTGAACCCAGGGTTTGCACACACTATACAGGTTAATGCCCTACCAGCCCTTTAAAATTAATTAATTAATTAATTAATTATTATTATTATTGTTATTATTATTATTTTGGTGTGTGTGTTATCAGGGATTGAACTCAGGTCCTTGTGCTTGCCAGGCAGGCATTTATCCTGCTGAGCTATATATATCCCCAGCCTGAGTTAATGGTTTTTTATTTTGTGGTGGTACCAGGGATTGAACTCAGGACCTTGCACTTGTCAGGCAAGCACTTATTCTACTGAGCTAACTCCTCAGGCCTAATAGCTTTTTTGTTTGTTTGTTTGTTTTTAAATTTTAAGACAGGAGTTCTTTAAATTACTCAGACTGGCCTTGACCACAGAGTGGCAGCCACTGATTTCCAACAAAGGGCCCCATAAAATACCCTGGCCACCAATCTGTAGAAGTCTCAGCTAGATCTTCTCTCTCTTTGCACAGATATTAATTCAAAGTAGATCAGAGACTGAAGTAGAAGACATGAATCTTTGAGACTCCTAGAAGAAAAGGTAGAAGACAGATGAATGTCCATTTTGTATCTGTGTATTCAGAATGGTTAGGATAGATATATAGCTACATTCTCTTAATGAATAGAAAGATTTGTTCTAATGGTGTTTGTAAATAGGATATTATGTCTGCATCTTGTACAGTAATTAACCACTAGGAAGAATGTATGCAATGTGTTAATTATTGAAACTGTCCTACCAATATGGTTTGAAACTGTCTCCTTGCTATTTGTTTCTCAATAAAATTATGGAAAAAAAAAAAAAAAAAGAAAAAGAAAAGGTAGAAGAGAGCAATGAAGTCCCAAACACCAACAGACCTTCTGACAGTTCCTCAGCAGCACAGGGAATAACAGCAAGGATTAACAAAGGGGCTTCCAGCTAGTGACAAAGAGACTGATGAAGGAAACAAGGAAAGAATGAAAGGGCAGCCTACAGATGGGAAAGAGCCTTTGTGACTTTTCATGGAGGGCCATTGTAAAATATGCAAAATTTTACATCTAGAATATGTAAAAACTAGAATATGTAAAAACTTTGCATCAAAAATATCAAATAGCCCAATGAATAAATAGACAAATGAATTGAATTGGTACTTTTTAAGGAAATACAAAGGCCAACAGTATATATATATATATATATATATATATATATATATATATATCAACCAACTGTACCATTATCTATCAATGAAATGCAAATCAAAACTATGCTGCTACTCCCTCTCACCCTCATTAGATTTAGATTCTTTGATCTTTTCTGCAGGAGCCACCATATTGCCAATGAAGTGGATGGTCTTCTTTCCTGTTTTGGGGCCTGTCTGCCTTTACCTCCTTTTTGTGCCAATTTGTAGTAGCTAGAAATTTAACATCATTTTAAATAAAAATAGTGAGAGCAGAATATAAATCTTAGGGGAAGTTTTTTGGCTTTATCACTAAAACCATATATCTTGGTTTTTTTGAGGCAGGGTCTTGCTATATAGTGCAGTCTGGCCTTGAACTCATAGTCTCCTGCCTCCGCCTTCCAACTGCTGGGATTACAGGTGTGTGTCACCACACCCACATCAAAAATCATATTTTCTAAAGGGTGTGGTCTATGCACATATTGCAAAGCTATTTGAAAAGAAAACTGTGAATTCATCAGGACCTGGACTTTTCTTTGTCGGTATGCTTTTTTTTTTTTTTTTTACATTTTGTATTTCACTAGCTGTTATTGGGTTATTGAGAGTTGTTATATATTATTGATTCAGTTTTGGTAATTTGTACGTTTCTAGGACTCTGTCCATTTCTTCTGTGTCTTCTATTCTGTGAGAGTAAAGATTCTCAAAGTAGCTATTGATGATCTTCTGAATTTCCACTGGGTCTGTGGTAATTATACCCTTTTCATTCCTTATTCCTTGTATTTGAATTTTTTCTTTCCTCTTTTTGATGAGGTTAGCTAGGAGCTTATCATTATTATTTAATCTTTCAAAGAACCAGCTTTTTGATTCGTTAATTCTTTGAACTGTTTTCTTCATCTCAATTGAATTAATTTCTGCTCTAATCTTTATGATTTCTTCGCATCTTTGGGCTTTGAATTTGGTCTTCTCTTCCTTTTCTAGATGTTGGAGGTGCAGCATTAGGGTGTTTATTTGTTCCCATTCTGTTTTCTTAATGTGTGAGTTTGTGGATAACCCACTACTATTATGGACTACTGGATTATATTGGATTATTTTGCTGAATTCACACACCTACAATATTTAAATGGCAATGAAATACCCATTTCTGACAAAACTAAACAAAGGGTATATAAATGAAGTACCATTTTGTATCTGTATATACAAAATAGTTAGTTAGACATACAGCTACTTTCTCTTAATTCAATGAGTAGAAAGATTTGTACTAAAATGTTTGGACAGGATATCATGTTTGCATCTTGTACTATGAATAACTACTATGAAGACAACAATAGGCAGTGTATTAATTATTGCGATTGTCCTACTAACCTGTTTTGAAACTGTTTCATTGCTATTTGTTTCTCAATGCGATTAATAAAAAAAAAAGAAAAAAGAAAAAAAAGAATGTATTCTGTTGTGTGAATGGCTTTACAAAGGAAGAGCGAATTTTGTTGGTGGATGGTGTTGAGTTCCCTCATGTTCCTGCTGACTTTATGTCTATCGGTTCTGTCAATTATTGAGGAAGGCTTGTGGAAGAGCTCTAACCATAACCATCAGGATGGCTATTTCTCTTTTTAGTTCTTTCAAAATCTGCTTCCCATGTTTTGGTGCTGGGTTGTCCGGTGCACCCACATTTAGGGTTGCTGTCTGCGGCTAGACCTTTGCATCACATTATGTCTCTACTTATTTAGGGTAGCTTTTTCTCCGAAGGCTGTGTTACCTAATGCTGTGTCAACATACCTTCTCTTTCCTTTGATAATGCTTGCATGCTATATCTTTACCCATTTTTTATTTTCGTATTGATCATATTGTTACATTGAAGCAAGTTTCTTGTAGGCATATATCCTCAAGTTATTTTTAAAAATTCACACTGCAATTGTCTATATTTTAACTGATATATTCCAACTATTTGCATTTTTTATTTTAATTTTGATGTATTGGGGAAGGGGCACAGGGCCTCACACACGCCAAGCATGTGCTTTACCACTGAGCAGCACTCTCGGCTTCCAGCCCACTTTATGTAATTTAGATTTCATGGATACATTTCATGAGGTGTTAGAGAAATCTATTTATGTTTTGTTTCCTGTTTCTTATTTTTGTTTTCTTTATTTTGATTTTTCTATTTGAATATTTATTGAACTCCTTTTAATTCATCTACAGTTTTTTTTTTTTTTGTTTGTTTTGTTTTGTTTTGTTTTTGAGACAGGATCTCACTGCATAATTTAGGCTGGTCGTGAACTCATGGTGCTCTTTCTGGCTCAGCCTCCTGAGTGCTAGGATTATAGATGTGTACCAGTATGTCTATGCCTTCAAGTAAGGCATAGACATACTGGTACACATCTTTTATTTATTTATTTAATATATTTTGTTGTTACAAGGTCTCACTACGCAGCTCAGACTCATAGTGATCCTCCTGTTCTCAGGCTCCCAAGTGCTGGGAAAACAGGCATGCACCACCATGCCTGGACTCAGTGGCTGGCTCAATGCTTCCGCAGCGGGGCACGTGGTGCCCAGTTGAAGTAATTTTAAACTCTCAATATAATAATAATAATGATGATAATAAAATCCCATCTCTTGGCCTACTAATATCATTTATAAGTTTGAACAAAGTATAGAAATCTTATCCTTTTTTTTTTTTTTTTGTACAAGGGATACAGGTTCTACTATGTAGATTGCACTCATAGTGGTCCTCCTGTTTTCAGCCTTCCAAGTGCTGTCCCATTTATTAAGTAATTGTTTTAAGGCTGTTTATATACATCTAGAATCTCATCAGATAAGGTCATACATTTTATTTCAACTTCAAGCATAATTGCAAAAACTCGAGAGGAGAATGAAAGTCTGTTGTGTTTTCCCTTATTTATGCATTTTTACATTTTCTGCTTTTCCAGGCCTCACACACGCTAGGCAAGAACTCTGCCACTGAGCTGCATTTGCAGTGCAGTTGCCTTCTTTCCTGGTGCTCCAGGTCTCCTTCTCTTCCTGTTTCCTTTCTTTTTAGTCATTTTCCTTTCTTTTTGGTCATTTTCCTTCTGCCAGTCTTCTTTGTATGTGTAGTGCTGGGGACTGAACCCAGGACCTTGTGCGTGCTAGGCGAGCGCTCCACCACTGAACTCTACCTTCAGCAACTGTACTTTCAGGGCATGTCTGCTGCCAGTTAATTTTCTCCAATACATGGTAATTATATATTTTAGTCCTAGAATTTTCATTTTTTAAATATCTTATATTTCTTTACTAACACTGTAGTTCTTCACTTGCTTCAAGTGTGTCAGATAGCTCCAGCATCTGCACCAGCCAATGGCAGCGTCTACTGGTGCTTATTCATTTCCACTCAGGAAGAGAAGGGCGCACTTTCTCATGACTGCTAGGTGGGATGCAAGTCCAGCTTTCCCTCCTGACTTCCAATAACTGCAAAGCCGTAGGAAGCGGTGCTACAGAATCCACAGAGGTTACCACAGGGTAGGGGATGGATTTCTGGCTGCCCATGAGACCTTCTTGGATACCTCCATGTCTGGGAAGGGAAGGAGTACCCCAGCACTGCTCCTCACTTGGCCTGTACTTTCGCCAAGGGTAGCGGGAAGAGGGTACGTATTTGACTTGGTTATTGCTCCTTCACAAACTTTCCATTCTTCCCTAGGAATCCTCTAATATTGCAGCACAGAAGGATACGGATACTTAATTTCTGCCTGGTGGAACTGGAAGTTGGGCTTCCCACATGGTCTCCACCACCTCTGTGGAAGAAGCTCTGCTTTTGGAAGTGGGTCTGAGAGTCTGGCTCTATGCCTGTCCTCTGGTCCCCTCATGAGAGCATGATGGGGTAAGCGTGGCCTCTCTGGTTCTCAGTTGGTCTTCCAGGGCAGGTCCATGGTATTTCTTGTGATGTTTGACTAGTGTTTTCTGTATTGCTAGGCTGACCCTCTCCTGCTGTTTTGGCTAAAAGGAGCAAAAATCTTGGGACTATTTTTGGAAGATTTTTTTCCTTGGGATATTTTCTTGTAATCTTCTTTGCCATTTCCAACTTGCTGGTTTCTGTAGAAACCTTCTGGGTATATAAAACAAAAAAGAAAACTCAGGAATCTCATGCAGATGTCAGGTGCATTCCTTGCTTTATGGACCCTTCTACCTTTCTGTCTTCTGTTTACTGTATGTGTGATGGCCAGAGCTTCTTATGACATTTAATAGAAAGAATAGACAAAAACCATCATCTTTTCTATCTCCCTTAGAAATTGAAGTCTCCTAAAATGGAAATTTTTGCCTAAAGAGTCAATTTTGTTAAAGACTTCTTTAGATGTCTGGACAGTAGTTTTTAACATTGAAATTAACCTTGTGGCTCTCCATTTCCTCTTTTTCCAAGCACAAGTATACTTGAAGTAGAGTAAGGACAAGAACTGCAAAATTTTTATTGCAGTATTTTAGATTGGGTCTGAATTCTTCAATATAATAGTTATTAATTATTAGTTAATTCTGTTAGGGAGGATGGCATGATAAGCAGTAACATGGATTTTTGCCTGTGAGGTAGCGCTTATGACTATTTTGCATCTAAACATTATTGAAGTTACTCATAAGGGACAGATAATTTAATATTGACACAACCTTAAATAAATTAAAAAGGCATAAGTCAGAGTAATGAGATTCATAAAGCTGTTAATATTAATACAGAAACCTTTTGGGAAGCATGGTATAAAATCAAAGAGACTAGAAACCCTAGATGTAAGGGATAAGACTAGTTAATGACTAAATATTGTTTGTGGGGTTTTTTTGATTTTTTTTTTTTTTTTTTTTGTGGACCCGGGAATTGAACTCAGACCCTTGCACTTGCCAGGGAAGCATTTATTCTACTGAGCCATATCCCTGGCTGAATTTTTGTTTTTTAAGTCAGTCTATTTTGTGTTCTTAGAAAAAATAAATGTCTTTACAATTGTTACAGGAAGATAAAATGCAGAATTCTTAGAAAAGAAAGGTAAAAATTTACAGAGAACACAATACAATTCTCTTGGTTTTGTATAGGTAGCAGAACAATACTAACCTTTATTTCTGAAATAAGAATATTATTGCTTCCCTAAATGATATGGTCATAAATATTTACAAATAACCAGTGCATGTATGGCATGCATGCACACACGTGTGTGTGTGTGTGTGTGTGTGTGTGTGTGTATGGGAACATGTTTGCACATGTACTGTGCTCTAATTGAAGTTTCTTAGCAATTTGTTGATTTCTCTTAAATTCTAAGTACCTATTGAGGCTTTGGGTCTTCATTGTTCAAAAGGAATAAATAAAGCTTCAGAGACACAAACTAGGCAGAAGTGAAAAGGACTTAATTAGATATCTGGGCACACTGTGTGGACGTATGTCATAGAATGTCCTTGGAGACCTGAAGCTGTGTTGGGATGAGTTGATTGTACAACTGGGATTTTTTGGCTGCACAAAAAAACACCTGGTTGTCATTTTCATTAAGTTCTTTTTTAAATACTCATAGAAGGATAATAAATTCAGCTAAACCATTGACTATTTACAAATGTTACTGCTTTAAAGAGAAGACTTAATTATAATTTAGGCCAGGTAACCTATAAGTGGGTATATATGATGATTCAGTTAAACCTACTTTGCCACATAACTTTTAGAAGTTCTTTTGATCTTGAATACATAAAATAAAAGCAGACAGGTGAAGCTAAATACTTTCAATTAAGTTTTGTTCATAGGACCCTCTATAGATCCAGGCATCTTTATTTTTTAGTGCTGGGAATCGAACTCGAGACCTTGGTCTGTGCCACTGTGCTTTATCCCCACCCCCAGGTCCAGGAATCTTGAGGAGATTGTCTGCTCTGGGAAAGCTTTGAAGAGCCTTGTTTCCAGCACTAAACGAGAATGAGGTGCACACATCCCTCAATTGCTGGACCTCTCTTTCTGGAGGATGGGATTTTCTCCAATGGGTGTTAGCTTAGGTCTCCTTTTAGAGGCAGAATTGGTCCTGTAGCTCTTTCCACCATTGTGTATGGCAAATGGACTGTTTTTAGATCTGATGCTAGCATATATATATATATATATATATATATATATAGTTAACTCTGATAGAAGTTCTCAGCCGGATGTGGGAGAAGTGGACCCTAATAAGTGCAGAGATTTTGGTCTTTAATTGAGAGAGATGCTTTGCTCTCTCCTTTCTATGTGTCTGGGTCAGGTGTGGTTGTGGTAGGCACTATACCAGGTATGGTAGGAATGGAGCAGGTAGTCCAGGCTGGAGTAAGTGCAACAAAATTTCATCTACAAAGCTAGTATTTGGATAGAATCCCAGAGAGTTTGTGTCTGTGTCCTTATCAGTGGTATGTCTACCACAAGTCACCCTAACTCAGGTCAGAAGGATTGAGCTAGGGGAACCAAAATCATACCCTGATTTAGTGGATAGAAAAGGCAAAGCCTCCTCTCACCAGAAAAGCAGCTGTGGTGAGTTCAGAATGACATTGGCAAGTGCCTAGAAAAGTATTTTTCTGTAGCAGTGGTAGAGGATCAAGGGAAGCCATCACTCCAGAATGTACATGTAAAACAGGGGAACAGATAGGTTTTTTTTTAACATATATATGTAGGGTCTCACTACACGGATTGGACTCGTAGTGATCCTCCTGTTTTCAACCTCCCAAGGACTGGGGTTACAGGCGTGGGCCACCGTGCCCAGTCTCAATCAACGTCTCAGCATGCCTTGGGGGTGGGGCTGGCAGGGCAAGCCAGGGATCGAACCCAGGTCCCTGAACCTGCCTAAGCAGGCGCTTTGGTTGCTGAACTATCTGGTCGGCCCTCAGATACAGTTTTGACCTAGCAGGGTTTTCTCTGGCACTTGCTTTCTCTACACTGTCCTTTCTGTGTTGGGGCAGTGACAGTGGAGAAAGGCTGGTGGGTTGCAAGGATCTAGTTCTTGACACTTAAGCCTCAAAATCAGAAGTGCACTAGGAAGGTAGAGTCTTGAAGGGCAAGATATTTCATAGGGAGTTTTCCTCCTTCCTCAGTGGCAAGTAAAGCGTCCTTGGATTTTAGAGAGAAGGCTGTGTCCACAGGAGGTCAGCCACTGGACTGTGGCCCTGGCCATGGCCCTTTCTGCCGGTCTTCAGCTGAGTGTGGGAGTAGGGGTGGTACACAGGCTTGGAGAGGAGAGAGAGGAATGAGCAATTTATTTGAAATAGAAATAGCAACTTATACTTTAGAGTATATTGTGGTAAAGTAGATATTTTATCTCCATGTTACAGTTGAGGAAACAGATTCTGAGATGTTAATCTGCTTTTCTGAGAGTCTTGAGCATCCAACTTCCAATTAATTATTCTAAGCTTCCCATTTCAAAATTAAATCAGAGTAGTTTAAGTACCAAAGAGCTATTCAATTGGGTAAAAGTGATATTAAGAAAAAAGTCCTAATGAAATATTATATTTATTTATTTAATTAGAAAGTACCCAAGAGGGTATGCATGTTTAGTAAATTTATAGAGTTATAGGGCATGATCACAATCTACTTTTGTAATATTTTAGTATTTCAAAGAGATTCCCCACAATATTCGTCATTAATTTTTGCTTGCAATCCCAGTCTCAAGCAACTGTTGTTTTCTTTCTGGGTCTAGGAATTTGCCTTTTCTAGAAATGTACAAATGGAATCCTAAAGCAATAATTAGTTGGGAAGTGTAAGTTTCTGTTTTCTACATTTATGTAGGAATGGTAGAAATTTTTTCTCAAATAGTTGATAAAATCCCCAACTGAAGCCATAGGTACCTGAGCTTTTCTTTATGGGAGTATGTAAAATTATTCAGCTTCTTATTCTAAGTCTGTTCAAATTTTCTATTTTTTAAAGATAATTTTAATCATTTCTGTCTTTCTAGGACACAAAGTTGTCTAATTTATTGGCATAAAGTTGTTCCTAATTTTTCCTTATAGTTAAAAAAAATACCTGGAGAGTCCATAGTGATATCATTGAAGGGAGTACTATAGAAAGAACAAAAAAATTGATTTTATACCTCTTGGCTTAGAATCATGAGGCTGCCCTTTGAAATATATCTGTGTATCAGGGCATAGAGGTGCACACCTGTAATCCCAACTCTGCAGGCTGAGGCAGGACACTCACTTCAATTTTGAAGCCAGCCTGGGCTATATAGCGGGTTCAAG
>NW_004524585.1:9142056-9148005 GCF_000260255.1 Octodon degus | reverse complement strand
ATGCTTAGAAATAAATATGCTAAGTTGTTGGTGGTTACAAAGTTGTTAAACATGTTGACTCAGTGGATCCCCAGGGACGTGCTTTCTCTCCAGTTCATGAACAGTTCTTTCTTTTCTCCTGTGCTTTGTCTTTCTTAATGACATCATACATTTCAGATTACTTTCCTCACTACCTACAGTGTATTCAAAACTGTTTCCCAAGGAAAAGACACAACCATTCTCCTCCATCTTTTCATGTCATTCCATACTTTTTTTTTTTTAGGTGGCTGGCTCAACCAACCCTGGGGGTAGGGCTGGTGCAGTAAGTGGCACCAAGGATGGAACTGCAGTTCCTGCACACTTGCCTGAGCTTACCTAAGCAGGAGCTTTAGACCACTGAGCTATCTCACTGGTCTCTCCATATATTTTTCTAAGCCATAAGTAAAATCTGTTCATTTGTTTTGAAACCATGTGAAATTAATTAATTAGTTTATTTATTTTGTGGAAGTAGAGATTGAACTCAGGCCCTTGCACTTGCCAGGCAAGCACTTATTCTACTGAGCCATCTCCTCGGTCCCCCATGTGAAATTTAGGCATCTGTGATTTATTACAGTTATACTACGGTCTCTTGATGCTCCCATTTTCTTACAAATTTCTCCTTCTATAGTGGTCTATTATATACAAATACCACATATTCTTTATCCATTCATCTGTTGATGGACATATAGCCTGATTCCAAGATTTAGCTATTATGAGTTATGTGGCTATAGACATGTATTGCATATATCATTGTAATATGATATCTTTAACACTTTCAGGAAGATACCTAGAAGGGGAATACAGCAGGAATTTTGATTAGGTTTATATTATATTTATATATGAGTTTTTTAATTCTTAAAATTGTTTTTTATTCTTCTTAATTTCTTTTTTATGTTTTTAATTTATTTATTTTTTTGGCAGAACCAGGGATTAAACTCAGGCCCTTATGCTTGCCAGGGAAGTGTTTATTCCACTGAACCATCTCCCCAGCCCCAATTTTTATTTTAAAGAGGTAAACCAAAAACAAATAAAAAGAACAAAGACCGAATCAAAGCTACATACAACAGTACAAATGGATTAAAGTTGCAAAACAATGGGGCTGGGGAGATGGCTCAGTGGAAAAAGTGCCTCCCTGGCAAGCACAAGGCCTGAGTTCAATTCCCAGTTCAGAAAAAAAAAAAAAAAAAAAATTGAAAACAAGAAGAGAAAATTAATAGTGATTATAGTACATATTGTTGAAAGTATGGCCATTTGGTAACATTGGTTCTGCCTTTCTAAGAACAAGGGATATGTTTTCATTTTCTGATTCCTCTTCAGTCATTTTTTGATTCCTCTTCAATCTCCTTTTTTTGAGCACTAGTTTCCATAGTACAGTCTTTGACTTCCTTTGTTTGGCCAATTCCTAAGTGTTCGGTCTTTCTTGAAGATTTTGTGGTGGTTTTTACTGCTTCATTTCTTTCTTTGTAGGTTCATTATTGGTATACACAAATGGTAATGACTTTTGAGTGTTATTTTTTTTCTTTTTTTGAGTGTTAATTTTGTGTCCTGCTACTTTGTCGAATTTCTAACTTGTGAGATTCCTGCTTCAGCCTGTGGAGTCCTGGGATTACAGGAGTACACCATCACACCACACTCACTCCCATTCCTTATTTATTTTTGTACTTGGGGGTTGAACTCAGGACCTTATGCTTGCTAGGTGGATGCTTATGCCACTGAGCTATCTCCCCAGCCCTTCTATTCTTTTTTTAAAGAGGTTCCCTAACAAGGTCACATGGCTAGCTAGTAGTTCTTGAGGCATTTCTAGGGCCAAGTCATTTTATTCTCTGATTTTTTCTCCCCTAGAATAATCTTAACAAAATCTTAGTTGAAATACGATCAGGTAATCATGTATGTCCTTAGCCCCTCAAATATAACAGGCATAGTCATAAAAAGTAAGCAGAATCTACTCATTTTATTAAACTCAGGTTTTCCCCTTAGAATTCTAGACTAGAACTAAATATTCTACAACTTTTTTGCATTCTCTAAAAAGACAGACAGTTCATTTGGAACATGGAAGATACATGAGAGATAATTGAGGAATTTTGGCAAGTCATTTTCCTAGTCCTTTTATGTTGGCAAATTCACTTATGATTGAATTGTTAGTGACCCGTAAGTGTACTGAACACAGAGGATGTGTTGTCACAGTACTATATTCAGTAATAAAATTGATAGTGTTATTGAGATAGGTTCTTTTTCCCCACCTTTGCAAGATATCTCCTTAGAAGCCACATGTGCTGACTATTGGTGGTGCCATGAGCAGGAAAACTGGGTTCAGCTGGTTCTCTATACGCCCACAGAAAGCGGCTTCATAGCATTCAGAATGTCTTGTTTGGGTCTCCACTCAGTGCATTAAGAAGTGGGATTCTCATTGTCAACAAGCTAAAGAGCACTCATAAAAGCATTGAAGTGGAGGGTCGAAATATTAGTCACATGATTCTTGAAAAATGCACTTTGGCCCGAAATGCT
The DNA here is from genome assembly GCF_000260255.1 of Octodon degus. Lineage (NCBI taxonomy): Eukaryota > Metazoa > Chordata > Mammalia > Rodentia > Octodontidae > Octodon > Octodon degus. The sequence goes on along the minus strand of NW_004524585.1, from coordinate 9,145,482 downwards.
CAGTAAGGAGTTTCCCTCTAACATTCACTGCAAGAAGCTTCAGTTTTTCTTGGCTAATGTAATCAATTCGACAACAGTATATTTGCATATCCTTTTTTAGGGAGCTTAGAGTACATCCCACACACTAGTTTTCTAATCTCTCCAACACCACTTGGAGCCCAGGGGTCAAGCACCAGGCTTATGGATTTCTTCACCAGGAAATCCCTGAGAGTCATTTTCTAGCTTGGAGAGAAATCACATCATTTGCTGTTCACTTGTTTACCTGAAAATATTTGCTACCTGGCTTTGTGGAGTTATCATAGCCTAGAAAATACTTCCTTTTTATGATAGCTTTATGTTTATGAAAGATCAGTTTGTGTAGGGGTGTATATGCGTAAAATTCATTTAATTACACCGAACCTTTGTAATTTATATGCAAACCCAGGTGCTTCTCCTTTATGTCTGATATATTTCCAGTTACGTTTAATATACTGACAATTATTTGCCTTTCTACAAGCTTCCCTCCTCATTTAAAATATCTCAGTGATGAGGGGCAGTAAGTACTCAGTAGAGAAAAATCAGCAATTTTGCTGGCGTCTGACCATAAATAAGAGTTATTGAGGAGTTTCTGTTTCTTTTATGTATAGGCTTTTGGGAAGGTAGCATTTAAAGTGATTGATACATGATTTTTCTTGACTAATAAGTTTCACATTCAGAAAGCTAGAGTAATAGATGGAGAATGAGAAGAAAAAGAGAACATTATTTTTACCTTATTTTATAATGACAAATTTTAATATTTGAAACATAGGTGAGCTTACTTTTTTGGCAACATCTACTCTGCAATTTTAAAAACTAATCAAGACCACTATCAGGAAATCTATGAAATGATTCAGTTTGTTTCTCTATCAGAATACAAGAAAAATGTAGCTTTTATCTCTTATTTTCTTGAACATTGCTCCCATATAAATCCACTGTTGTCACAGGATTAAACTGATAGAATTGCCTCTTATTTTTCCTTACTAACTTTATTGCTATAGCAAGACTCACGATTACCAGGTGTTATGTGCAGAAATTTATCTGCACAAATTTATATGCACAATAACTTAGCTGAACAAAGTTAATTACTAGATTATTTTTGTAGATTGATAGATTGGGAGTTGAACACTCAGGGTTTGTTTTTTCTTGTTTGTGTTCCTGGGAGTTGGAAGGCCTTTCCACTGAGCTACATCATCAACCCTTTCTTATATTCTGTGACAGCTTCTCACCAACTCGTGAAGTTGCCAAAGTTGAATTCAAACTTACTACCCTTTTGCCTCAGCCTTCAAGAGGGCTGGCTTACAGAAATGTCCCACCATGCCAGGCTTGAATACTGATAATTATTAAGCAGACAACTCATGTATAAATGTCTGAGAAAGGCTAACTCATGTATAAACGAACGTAGAAAGCAATGTCACGATCCAGCCATACGCTATGGTAGTCTCGATTAAGGAGTTGGTAGTGGAGATAAGGAATGGTAGATATATTTATTTTTTTAAATAATTTTATTGAGAAAGAAGTAACAATGAGACAGTTTCACAACAGGTTAGTAGGACAGTTACAATAATTAATACATTGCCTATTGCTATCTTTATAGTAGTTATTCATAGTACAAGATGCAGACATGCTATGCTGTCTAAATGCTATTAGTTCAAAACTTTCTTGGCATTGAACTAAGAGAAAGTAGCTGTGTATCTATGCTAACTATTTTGTATATTTACAAACTGCTGTACAGGGTTTCAGGGTAAACCCTGAGTGGATTTGACTGACCTTGTCAGATACAAAAGTTATATTTTTTGTTACATAGGTCTTGCTTTATCTTGGTTTTAACCATCCAGCAGAAAAGTATAAAAATGAGGTATAAAAAGTAAAGCCATATTAATACGCTGAACTCTAAAAGGCTCAAGTCAACAACCTTTGACATTGCCAGTCCTACAGATAACCCACTACTACTATAGCCTGTTGAACTATGTTGGATTACTTTGCTGAATTCATGCACCTACAATATTTGAATGGCAACAGAATACACATCTCTGACAAAAGTGAACAAAAAAGGGGGATATAAACGAAGGACTATTTTGTAGTGAAAAAAATATATCTGTATATACAAAATATATCTGTATATACAAAATAGTCTGTATATACAAAATAGCATAGGAATGATAGATTTAAAAGACAGACTTCACATTACTTGTTGACGGATTGCATGTGATGAGTGAGGAAAAGGAAGGAAACCAGAATAACTTCTAGGGCTCTTATTTTTTAGACCAAATGGAAACAAAAAAGCTATTTCCTAAGTTAAGGAGGGATGCTGAGCACAGATATAGCTGTGAGACACTTATAAGAACATGCTAGTTCAGGACGTTATCTGCTTCTCTAAGTAGCAACTAGATCCAAGAATGTATTTTAGAGAGTAGTTCTGCTATTTTAAAACACAAGTAACTAGATCAGCAGGACAGTGCTTTTCTGTGCAGTTGCCACCTCTTCATGTGGCTTTAACAGTCACCCTGGTGTAGTCACCACTACATCATTACATGAGGAAGAAGAAGAGGAGATAAAGCAGATGCAGCTGACACTGATGGGTTTCATGGCTCAGCAATGGGAATGGGGCATGCATCCCTTCTGTTTGTGTTCTGTGAAATAAACGAAACCGCCATGTCATCACTCATCTGGGCTATAGGGTCTAGTTTTATGCCCCACAGAAAAACAAAAATATGAATTAGTTGAGGGCTAGAAATCACAATATTCAATTCAAGATTTAGAGTAGGCAGGTGGACGGTGAGTCTCGAGCTTACAGCAATCTGTCTTGGAGATCTAAATTTGGGGACAGTGTAACATGTGTGAGACAGAGACTCTCCGTAGAGAAGGCAGGGCATCCAGAGACTGGAAAGGGTAAGAGCATAAAAGAAACATAGAACTGGATGTCTAAGACACCACCATCGGGTAGAGGAGCGGATTAACTTCATCAAACCCCTAAGGGCTTCAGGGCACTCAGTAGGGTTGTTGGTGCCTCTGGGATGAAATAGGAAAGTGTCAAGGAAGCTGAGAGCCCATAATCCCAGCACTATGGGAGGCTGAGACAGGAGAACATAAGGTTCAGAATTTCAACCCCGTCTTGAGCAACTTAATGACTTAGTGAGATCCTGTCTCAAAAAATAAGTAGGAGACTGGGAGTGGTGCTGCACACTTGTAATCCCAGATCTTGGGAGGGAGGCTGTAAATAGGCAGATCACTGAGTCCAATCTATTAATGAGACCCTGAACTCTGTAGACCCTTCCCTAAAATACAAAATAAATAAATTAAAAAATAAGTGGGTCTGAGGAGATAGCTCAGTGTGAAGGCCCTGGGTTCAATTGCCAGTAACTCTGTCCCCTGACTCACACAAAACAAAGCAAAAAAAAAAAAAAAAAA
>NW_004524585.1:9111523-9141501 GCF_000260255.1 Octodon degus | reverse complement strand
CTTCCCTTTCCTTTCTGTCTCTTCCCTTCTCTTGACCTCTCTTCCCCTCCCTTCCATTCCCCTCCTTTTCATTCCCCTCCCCTCCACTCCCTTTCTTTCTCCTCCTTTCCTCTCCCTTCTCTCTTTTCTTGTCTTCACTATGTAGTTCATGATCTTGAACTCACTATGTAGCCCTGACTAGCCTCAAATTTCTAAGTAAACCTCCTGCTTCTACGCCCTGAGGGCTAGGGTTACAAATGTGAGACACCAATGCTGGCTTCCATGTGTTCTTAAATCCTTTTATTTCAATGTCTTTAACGGAGCATCTTATATTTATATACAATCTTTCACAATATTGGTAATTAGTAAATGTTTGTGGAATGAATGAATATATACATATATGCGGAATAAATATTAAAGCTTTATGTGAGTCAGGGGATGGGGTTAAAGGCAATATGGTATAAATCTTAAAGGTACTAAAAGATAATAATGACAAAATGATAAATCTACACATTGTATTATATGAAGGACATTGTAGTCTTCACTTTTAAGAACAGAATATTTTAATACACATTCAATCCAAATTTTAAGGCACTTGAATAAATTACTGCATATGTTTGATTTTAAAAGCCCAGATTTGTAAGAAGTTTTTATTCATACAAATCTCTTCAAATTGAAATTCTTATAGCATTAAATATTGTACTCATTTCATAGTTTTCTTAATTAAAAATTCTGTAATTAATTCTTTTTGAAGTATTCCTGGCCACTGTACATCAATACTGTACTCAATTCTCAAATCAATAATATGTGTGTTTTTTGGAGAAAAAAAATCTAATTAGTCTCATGGAGGGGTTGCGTGATAACACGGGGGATGCTCTTGTGCCTGAGATATTGACCGGGAAGAGAATGAGATGGAAATGCTCTGTAGCAGCACCCTGCGAGGTCAACCAAAGTGCTCTGGTCAGTGTGTGGGAACACGAGATGATAGAAAGACTTCTATTCCTTTGCTTAGCACAGTTAGTACTGTACTCTTTACATTTGGCAAAATATGCATTTAACCTTTGTTCTAGTTTTATATAGGGATGTTGTTGCTCAAATGCACAGAAAACATTAAGAACAAAACAAAACAAATTCTTTCTTTAAATGTATTTGGTACAGGGTTTATAGAGTCTCACCATACACAGATTGGACTTGCAGTGATCCTCCTATTTTCAGCCTCCCAAGCACTGGGATTAGGGGCTAGGGAGATGGCTCATTGGAATAACCGCTTCCCTGGCAAGTACAAGGGCCTGAGTTCAATCCCCAGTTCCAACCAAAAAAAAAAAAAAAAAAAGAAAAAAAAGAAAAGAAAAGAAAAGAAAGAAAGAAACATCACAAACCAAATGCTGGGATTACAGACGTGCACCACCACCCTGGTCTCAATCACCATCCCAGTGTGTCCCAGGGGCAGGGCCAGCACAGTGTTGCTTGCCTGGGATTAAACCTAGGTCCCCGAGTCTGCCTAAACAGGTGCTTTAATCTGCTGAACTATCTGACTGGCGCTGTTTTACTTTTATTTTTAAAAGAGAATTAAAAAGTAGTAAATGATCCAGAATTTCACTAAACAAATAAATATTAATTCAACAATGATTAGTATATTGAATAATCTTGTCTTCAAATTAATTGTTTAGATTGCCAGATATAAATATGCAAAACTGATAAAAGAAAAAGTTATAAGAAATTAAAAAGGACGAGAAGAATTCAGCATCAACTGCTCTCTCTTTATACCAGCAGAAATCAGCAGTAGAACTATTCAAGCTGTCCTACATACATGCATAAATATCTCTCTTCCCCACTTCCTCTCCTGTCTTTTTTCTCATGCCAGTTTTCCCTTCCCTTGCAACACCTTCCTTCCTTTTCACAGTACCTATTGCACCACTCACATTGTATTTGTTCCTTCAGGTTGTCACACTAGAGAGACACTACGATGTTTGCACATGTGGGTCTGATGCATTTCAATCATAAGTATGGTCTCTAGTTGCACTTACTTACCTATAAAAGCCTCAAGTTTATCTTTTTTTTAGAGTTGAGTAATACTCTATTGTGTAAAAATGTCACATCATTTTTATTTATTCTTCAGTTGATGGCATTTGAGTTGTTTCCAAGACTTAGCTGTGACAAATTGGCATAAACATGGGTGCACACATTTAAAAAATTTGTTTTTAAATTTTTTGTATTTTAGAAAAGGGTCTACAGAGATTCAGGGTTTCATTGCTAGATTGGACTCATAGTGATCCACCTGTTTACAGCCTCCCAAGGGCTAAGATTACAGCTATGCACCACCATGCCCAGTCTCAGTTGCCATCTCAGCGTGCCCCAGGGGCGGGGCCAGCACAGCAGGCCTAGGGATTGAAGCCCCACGCCCTGTGCCTGCTCGTAGGCACTTTAGTCCACTGAGCTATTTGGCTAGCCCGGGTGCACACATATGCTGTGATATATTTTCAAATCTTCCGGAAAAAGACCCAGGAAGGGAATAACTGGGTTGAATGTGACTTCCAATCCTAACTTTTTCAGGAATCTTCACACTGATTTCCATGGTGGTTGTATCAGCCTACATTCCCACTAAAAGTGGAGAAGTGTTTCTTTTTTCTCTCAGCCCCTCCAGCATTTGTTATTGGTTGAATTCTTGATGATAGTCATTCTTTCTGGGGTGAGTTGGACGATAGATATGGGTCTAATTCTCCAAAACCTGCTTTTCCATCATGGTTTATTAAAGAGGCTATCTTTCTTACAGTCAACATATTTGGCCTCTATCAAAGATAACATGTCTGAATGTATTTGTAGTTGTGTCTGCATCATCTAATTTGTTTCATTGATCATTAGGTCTGTTTTTTGTTTTGTTTTGTTTTGTTTTTGGACAATGCCATGCTGGTTTTATTACAGTAGCTTTATAGTATAATTTCAAGTCAGGGATTGTAATACCACTTGACTTTTTTTTGTTGTCCAGAATTGCTTTTGTTATTGTAGGTCTCTTCTGGTACCAGATGAATTTTAGGAACGTTTTCTCTAGCTCTGTGAGGTATGCTAATGGTATTTTAACTGGGATTGTATGGAACCTGTGTAATAATGATGGGACTATGGCCATTTTCACAGTGTTGGTTCTTCTTATCCATGAGCAAGGAGTACCTTTCTATTTTCTGAAATCCTTTTTGATATCTTTTTTCAGAGTGCTCTAATTTTAATTGTATATATCTTTTACTTCCTTTGCTAGATTGATTCCTAAGTATTTCATTTTTTTGGGATGTTATTGTGAAAGGCTTAGTTTCTGTAATTTGTCTCTCAGTGTATTCATTGTTTGTGTATATAAATGCTATTGATTTTTGAGCATTGACTTTGTAGCCTGCTATGCTACCGAATATGATTATTAAATCTACAAATCTCTTAGTGGAATCTTTGGGGTCTTCTATGTAGGGTATCATGTGATCTGCAAATAAGGTATTTTTCTCTCCTTCCCTTCCAATAATTTTCCTTTCATGTCTTTCTCTTGACTAATCACTCTGGCTAAAGTCCATCCCTTCTAAGAGCCTGAGGTACAGCATATATTGAATCAGAGTGGTGACAGCTGGCATCTTTGTCTTGTTCTTGATTTTAAAGTGAAAGCTTTCAGTTTTCACCCATTTAGTATGATGTTGGCTGTTGGTTTGTTGTAGATGGCTTTTATCAGGTTGAGGTAAAGTCCATCTATTCTGATTTTCTATAGGGCTTTTATCGTGAATGAGTGTTGGACTTTGTCAAAAAGGTTTTTCTTAAGGGCCGGGGGATGACTCAGTGGAATAAGCGCTTCCCGGGCAAGCGCAAGGGCCTGAGTTCAATCCCTGTTTCTGCCAAAAAATAAAGATAATAATAATAAAAAAGATTTTTCTTCCTGTTGAGATGATCATATGATTTTTGTCTTTGGCTTTGGTGATGTGGTGTATTACATTTATTAATTCGTGTATACATATTCCTGGCATAAAATCCACTTGGTCATGGTGTATAATCTTGATGACTTGCTGCATTCTGTTTGCTAGTATTTTATTGGGGATTCTTGCATCTATGTTCCCTCATCTAGGGATATTTTCCTGTTGTTGTCTCTTTTGATTAGGTCTTTCTGTAGTTTTGGTATCAGAGTAATATTTGTCTTTAGGAATGAGTTTGAGAATATGCTTCCTTTCCAATTTCAGTGAAGAATTTGAGAAGAGTTGACATTAAATCTCTAAATTTCTTGTAGAATTCAGCTGTGAATCCATCATGACCTAAATTTTTGTTTGTTGGCAGGGTTTTGGTTATACTTTCAACTTCATTGACTGATACTGGGTTATTCAGGATTTTTGTATCTTCTTGATTCAGCTTTGGTAATTTGTATTTATTTGGGAATCTGTCCATTTCTTCTGTATTTTCCATTGTGTGAGAATAAAGATTTTCAAAGTAGGTGTTGATGATTTTCTGAATTTTTACAGAGTGATTTTACCCTTTTTATTTGACACTTTTTATTTCTTACTGCATGCATTGAATTTTTTTCCTGTTTTTGATAAGGTTGGCCAAAGGTTTATCAATTTTATTTTTTCTTTCAAAGAACCAATATTTTGTCTCATTAATTATTTGTATTGTTTTCTTCATCTCCATTGAATTAATTTCTGCTCTGATCTTTATAATTTCTTGCCTTCTGTGGGCTGTGGGTTTGACTTGCTTTTCTTTTTCTAGGAGCCTGAGGTACAGCATAGGTTTATTTGGGTTCATTCTGTTTTCATGATATGAGAATTTACTGCTATAAGTTTCTCTCTCTTTCTTGCTTTTTTTTTTTTTTTTTTTTTGGTGGAACCAGGGATTGAACTCAGGCCCTTGCACTTGCCAGGGAAGTATTTATTCTACTGAGCCATCTCCCCCGCCCCAGTTTTTCTCTTAAGACTGCTTTCCTTGCATCCTACAGGTTCTGGTAAATTGTATATGCATTTTTATTTGATTGTTTAATTTCTTCTTTAATTTCATATTTGACCCATTGATTGTTCAGTAGGGTGTGATTTAATTTCTGTGTTTATGGAAATTTTGTGATTTCTTTTGTCAATAATTTCCAGTTCAATTGCACCATAGTCAGAAATTATGTATGGGATAATTTCATTTGATTTTAGTCAAAAGGCCAAGAAGTGATTGCATGGGATAATTTCAATTCTTTTGCATTTACTTAAGCATACTCTAAATGCCAAGATATGGTTTATTTTGGAGAATGTCCCATGTGCAGCTAAGAAGAATGACTATTATGATGTTGTTGGGTAGAATACTGTAAACATCTACTACATCCATTTCTTTACAGGTTTGGTTTAGTTCTGCTGTTTCTTTGCCTAGTTGATCTACCTCTTTGTGACAGTGGCATGTTAAAGTTCTCCATCACAATTGTGTTATTGCTGATTTGATTTTTCTTGTCTGTTAAACTTTGTCTTATATAGTTGGGTGCTCCCACATTGGGTGAATATATACATGGAAATATATATATATATATGATTGTTATCTCTTTCTCTTGCAGTTTTCCCTTAATAAGTATATAGTTTTCTTCTTTATCTCTTTTGATCATTTCTCATTGGAAGTTGACATTTTCAGCAACCAGAACAGCTACCTCTGCTTTTTTTTTTTTTTCTGGATTCCTGTCACATGGAGTATTGTTTTCTGCCCTTTAAATTTGGGTCTATGAATTTTCTTTTGAGTTAAGTGTGTTTCTTGTATATAGTATGCTGTTAAATTTTGTTTCTGAATCCACTCTGCCAGTGTGCTTTTTTTTTTTGATTGGTAAATTAAGGCCCTTTACATTGAAAGTTATAATTGATATATATTGGTTTATCTTTCTCATGTTGTTTTCTTGCTGTAGGTTTTCTACATTTCTCCTCTGTATAAACACTTGCTTTGCCTGGTGGTTCCTTTCTGTTGTTGTTCAAGTTGTGGTCATTTTTATCTCTTTCTAGAGCATCTGTCAGTACTCTTTGTAGGATTGGTTTGGTGGTCATGAATTTCTTCAGTTGTGCTTTGTCATGGAATGATCTTATTTAGTCATTAATTTGATACATAGTTTTTCAGGGTACATCAATTTGGGTTGGAAGTTGTTTTCTTTCAGGACCTAAAATACTTCACTCCAAGTTCTCTCTCTCTCTCTCTCTCTCTCTCTCCCTATCAGGAATTGAATATAGGACCTCCTCATACTTGCCAGACAAGCACTGTGCCACTGAGCTGTATCCCTGGCCTACTCCAAGTTCTTCTTGACTTGATGTTTTGTGTTGACAAGTTTGCCATGATTCTGATGGGCTTTCCATTGTAGATGATCTATTTTTTTTGTCTAACACCTTTGAATATTCTGTTTATTTTCTGAATTGCTAGATCTTGATTGTTGTTTCTGGGTATATATTTATCTTGATTATGGCTATTTGGAGTTCTATATGTCTCACTTAACTGTATGTCGATTCTTTTCCCATGCTTGAGAAATTTGCTACTACTTCGGCAAATAGTCATTTTATGTCATGTGTGTTGACTCCTGCTGTTTTGTTGACACCTATGAGTCTTAAGTTGTTTTTCTTTTCATTGTCTTGTAGGTGTTGAATTGTTGTTTCTTGCTATTTTAAAGAGATTTTTCCTTTTCTGATAACTAGCTGCAATGCTGTCTTCAAGTCTCAGAAATCTATCCTCAGTTTCATTCAAGCAGTTTTTACAAATTTCAATAGAATTCTTATTCTCTTGGATAACTGTTTGAAGCTGTCCCAGCATTCTCTTTCCTGTATTGTTCATTCAGTGTTTCCATTATTTTTCTATTCTTCTATTTTTTAAAATTAATTTCACTGAGAAACAAATAACAATGAGACAGTTTCTAAACAGATTATTAGGACAGTTTCAATAATTAATACATTGCATATTGTTGTCTTCGTGATGGTTATTTATAGTGCAAGATGCAGACATGATATCCTGTCCAAGCACTATTAGTACAAATCTTTCTTCTCATTGAATTAAGAGAAAGTAGCTGTGTATCCTAACTATTTTTATATACAGATACAAAATGGTTCTTCATTTATATCCCCTTTTTTTGTTTAGTTTTGTCAGATGAGTATTCCATTGCCCAGGTGCGTGAATTCAACATATAGGCCAGTAGTCCATAATAGTAATGGGTTATCCATAGGACTGGCAATGTCAGAAGTTGTTGACTTGAGCCTTTTATAGCTCAGCATATTAATATGGCTTTACTTTTCATATCTCGTTATTATACTTTTCTGCTGGATGGTTAAGACCAAGATAAAGCATGACCTATGTAACAAGAAATATAACTCTTGTATCTGACAAGGTCAGTCAAATCCCCTCAGGATTTATCCTGAAACCCTGTACTGCACCTTGTAGATCCTTTGTCAGTGTCAGCCATGTGAATGAATCATGGCCATTGCTTGACCAATTTGCTTTCTGTGAAAGCCTGAGAGAATGTTTTCTCTCCCTGTGACTCTGCTTAGGCACACTCTACATCATCGATCACTTTCCTCTGTGGCCCCATAATATCCTTGATCAGAAAATTTGGGACAGAACTGAGTTACAGGATGTTACAGTACAGGTTCTCCTGTGTTCTGAGTCCTCACTAACCTTGAAAGGCTAGGGCCAAAATATTGGTTGTCCTTGTAGCCCTTCTTTTTCTCTAATTTTTGGTCTGCAAACTTAACTTATTAACCCTCCAGAAAAGAAACTTAATGATATTATTACCCTATATCTTAGGCAATTGAGCTTAACCTCAATATCTGTCTGAATATCACATATCTTGGAGATAACATGGAACAGGTATTTTCCATCAAGTATTGGTATGTGAAACTTTAAATCCCCACAGAATGCGAAGAAAAAAAAAAGGAAAAAAGAAAAAAATGTTTAAAAAATTGTGGAGGACCACCTGAGTAGCTCTCCTTTAAAGAAGAGCGACTATTTCCAGTTTGACTGAGCCTAACCCTATTTCCTATGTACAGAGCTGGCTAGGACTTCTGTTTATCAATTGGCCTTAGGTAAATGTAGGCCACCCACTTAGCTCAGCTCACAATGATCATCTACTTCCCACAATTCTCAGTCAATCCTCCTCAAGCCACTCCCCCACTGAATAAAAACTGGGTGAGGCCCTGGGTTGTTCTCTTCATTCCGGAAAGCCATCTTTGTGGCTGGACTTAGAGCCCCTTGACTCTTCGATGATTGAAAATAGAATTTAGTGTCTTTATTTTCGCCGTGGGTTGCATTGTAAGTGTTAGATTGGAATCAACTTGATGGGATTCCAATAACGTAACTTTGGGATTATAAATATTGGCTTCTTGGACCAAGACAAGGCCCTGGAAGAGTCTCCTACAATTGGTGCTCAATGTGGCTGGAACGTGCTACCTTCTCAACACAACAACCACTTACCAGAATCATGTGCAGGTGACCCACTGGACCTTGCATGATCAATTTAAAGGTAAGCAGAGCTTTTTATTAATTATAGTGCTCAGATACAAGTAGCAAATAGGAAACTTTGTCAAGGGTAACAATGGGGTAAGCTCAGTCTTTATCTACAGAAGAGAAAGAATTTAGTTTTTTGATTATGAAACTGTTAAAAGATGCTGGTATTAAGGCACCATCTAAGTGATTTTTTAGATTACTCCATGAGATAGCTACATTTTATCCATCTTTTCCCAAAGTCAGTACACTGGATCTCAGGATTTGGGATGAAATAGGTAAGATCTTCTATGTAGCCAAAGCTCAGAAAAGGAAAATTCACTCACAAACTATAGCCACATATAACCTGGTAAAGGGAGCTATCTGGGCCTTCCAATGTAACAACCAAGGTAGGCAGATCAGCAACAGCCTACCATTACAAAGCATTCTAAGGATGTTGGCCCAAGGCTAGTAAACAAGGCAATTGTAATTGAGAAGAGCCTTGATGGAACTATAACAAAAGAGTTGGATCACCTGGGACAGGACTTTCTTAATGGGCTTCTAGAAAACAAGGAAGTGTTTTTAAAGAATATAGCTAATCCTCTCCCTGTTCTCCCCACCACCCTTCCACTCCCTACAGTCCTTCCCTCAGGCATACAGAAAGATCAGGTTAAGAATGAGCCTCCTCCTTCCCCACCCTTAAGGAGGCCAAAGTACAGTGATATGAGGTTATATCCACAGACAACATGCTTTCCTGTCCTTGAAGAGACAAATTCTGAACACTCTAGTCGTAAACGCAGTACTCATGCGGCCTTTAACATTTTGCTCTGAAAGAATTAAGACAGAGTGTGTTAGACAGTGGTGTCCGAGGCCCCTACACACTTGGTTGCTTGGATAACATAATTCAAGGCTTCCAAATGATGCCAGGTGATGTAACCCATCTCGTGCGCACGTGTCTATCATCTGCACAATTTCTGCATTTTGAATCACAAAGATTTTCATTTCAGAACAGGCACAGAGTAATCAAGATAGTGAGGATGAGAATCTTAAAGCAATTACACAGGAAATGCTATATGGCACTGGACAATATGCTGACTTAAAGGTCCAGGCATGTGCCCCGCCCCTCCTTTTCATGCAGTGTGAAAAGCTGCTATGGCCTGCATGGATTTCTATCCCACAGGATGGACACCTAATAAATACTTTACCCGAGTATTCCAGGGTCCTAGAGAAACATACACCCAATTTATAATAAGATTAAAAGAGGCTATAAGTAAGCACATTTCTCACAGCATTGTAGCTAAAATGCTTGTTTGTCAATTAGCATATGAGAACGCCAATGATGAATGTAAAAGAGCCTTAGTTTCAGTGCTTCATACAAAAAATTTATCCGCTTATATTCGTGCATGCCAAAATAATGGTTCTACTGCCTACACTTTGGCTGTCATGGCACAGGCTATATCTCAACATTTTGCTAATAAATTTGATATGGTTAAATGTTTTAATTGTGGCAAACAAGGATACATCTGCTGGCACTGCCTAAGGCCTGTAAAGGCGCCAGCACCCTCAGTGCATTTACCCAGTACTCAGTGTCCATGTTGCATGAAAGGTTTTCACTGGGCAAAAGATTGTAAATCTAAGTTTCATAAAAATGGCACAATCTTGCATAGAAATAAACCATGCGCACAAACTGATGGCCCCAGTAGCAACAACAAAAGAAGATTCAGTCAGTACTCCAAGGATTTGGACCTAGTTAAGCCAATTATATCCAATTCAAATCAGACAAACAATGATCCCACTACCAGGACAGGTGCAAGGCAACACCTTAGGTACCTCATCCAAAGAACCACTCAGAGTTCAAAATTGGATTTACCAGTGGCTTCTTGCCTTAATTTGTCTGGGGGAGAAAAGCCAAATGTAATCCCCACTGAAATTTCTACTCCAGTCCTTAACTCCACCTGTGAACCTGGTAGGGATGAGCCTTTAAGTAAAGAATTTTATTTTTACCACAGTATTTTGGTTCCTAGAACTATTTGTGACATTAAGTTTAAAGGAAAATCTTTTATTGGACGGATGGATTCAGGAGCTGATGTCTCTATAATCAATAGCCAATCTTGGCTGTCTGCTTGGCCAACTGGACCCACCTCCACAGCTCTGATAGGCTTAGGATCTCTTCAGTCTGTCTCACGGAGTGTGCTGCCTTTTTCATATGTTGGCCCTGATAGACAGGAAGGTATTAGAACACCATTCCAGTCAATCTATGGTGCATAGATCTCATAAAAGAATAGGACACTCTCTTACTTACTTCAGAGCCACAGAGTTGTATGTTGCCAAATAGCGGGATGATGACTAAGATGCAATATCAAGAAAGCAAAGGCTTAACTAACCACTTGCTGTGCTGTCTTTCACTTGTAATGAAAGACATTGACACTCTGCAGGAAAAGTTAAGGATTTCATCAACATTGGTAAGAGAACAATTGCAATCCAGTTATCTCAAACCTACTTTGTTGCAACTGTTTTTAGAATTGCTAGGAGCTACATTAAGTGGAAATTCTGCATTCTTTCTTGATCTTATTAGATCTAACTCTAATCACCTGGGTTTGTTGTCATTGGTTAATTATAATACAGATGCTACTGTAAATCTGATTTTTATTTTTGATAAAGTGAGACAACCCCATAAATTTGTTTCTCAAAATCCTAAACATTTGCAAAAGGAATGTAAAATGATCAGAGCACAAGCTAGACAAATCATGATTTCATGTTCTGCTTGTCAGTTAATTCTTAGGCCTATTCCTAAGCAAAGCTGCAATCCCAAAGCTCTTAGAACCAGTTGGTCATGGCAAATGATTATTACCCATATATCCTCTTTTAATATATGTAAATATATTTATGGTTTTATAGATATGTGCTCACATGTGCCCCATGTTATCTGTCATACAGGTAAACAAAAGCAACATGTTTTATAATGCTGCATGTCAGCCTTTCCTAACTTAATGTTTCAAACATTAAAGCCTGATATTGGTTCTGCTTATATTAATAAAAATTTTAAGAGTTTTTTTAATAACGGAAGATAAAACATGTTACAGGGATGCTGTATGATCCCCAAGGTCAAATAATCATTGAAACACATATGTCTTAAACTAAAAAATCAAGTAGTCAAACAAAAAAAGGGGCGAACACAGAGTCAAAACTTTGCTATATATATTTTAACTTTTCTGAGTATGGCTTGGTGTCATCTCCAAACAGATGGTTGGAATGGTCTGGCATCACTTTTAAATTGGGGCCGAGGTTATGTTTATATTTCTACAGAAAATCAAGAGATATTATGATCATCAGAGCTCTTCCATGGCCAGAATCCAACCCATCTACACAACGCATCAAGCTCTCTCCTGAGACCTCAAGCAATGAACCTCAGAGCAGATCCTCCACCTTCCTGGGAAGGCCTACAGCAGACTGTTCGTGAGGCTTGCCACCTTGTTGACTGCCAGGGATTGATTCAATCACCTGAAAATCTTTTCATTGCTAAGCTTGCTCCTAGCAGCTGCAGTATGTATTCCCCTGGTTCAGGGAGAAGAGTATTGGGCCTGCATACCTAATCCACCCTTACTTAGACCATTTACTTGGATGGACAGGCCCCCAGAAGTTTTCCATTCTATAGAGAGCAATACCCCCTCATCTAATATTCTGCCTGGCCCACAAATTTTAGTGCATCTACAAGAACAGACTAGGCTTAATGTCACATCTCATTTTATATTTCTGCCCCTATGTGTAGCCCATCTACAAAAAGATTCTGGCCTTTGCATGACAGTTACTGATCAAACATGGAAAGTGCAATTGTCTAAAGGACGATTTGCCCTATTAACTTTAAGTTCTATTCCCACAGAGGGCAACATGGTAAGAAACTTTAAACCTAACATTCCTATCTGTATTCCAGAAGCTCATGCCTCTCACTTTGAGGAAGGTGATTTGGGTCCATGGCAGACTTGCAGAGATCCTTACCATGGATGGGCTATACACAAATTTAATTATTCCTTTATAGATTGGTCCCCTACAGGTTTCCTTCTAGGGAAAGATCGAGATTGGCACAAGATTTCTTTTACAGACTCCTCCAACTGTATCATGAACTCAGAGGCCTTGTCCAATGTTAAATAGAGAAACAGATTACTCTTGCAGATAAGTTTAGGAGCTACAAAAGATAGCTTCTGCTCCAGACAACTCATTTGATACTTTGGTAAAAACTATTTAAGTGTCCTGTAATTGGAACTGGGAGAAAATCAAGGAGAGAAAACAAAGAGATCAAAAACAGCTGCCATTTTTGCAGCCTCAAAACAGACCCTAAGTCTGATTCTCTTGGCTCCAAGAAGAGCTCAAGGACAATGAGGTTCATCTGTTACTGCTGTCAGAAGCCAGGCCAGCATAAGAGGGACTGCCTTAAGAGGCCAACAAGCCATGCCCTGACTGCCAAAGTAGCCACTGGAAGTGAGACTGCACTCTGAGGCGGAGGCCCCAGAGCTCAGACTCAGCTTCTCAAATGGTCCAGTACAACTGAAGGGCCCTGGTCCTGTCTCTTCCCTCTGACCAGACTGTTATCTCTACCTTCCATCTCCATGGAGGAGCCCTGAGTAATCATGATTGTAGGCGGGAAAAGAAACCCAGCCTATTGCCAGAAATTGGCACAGGTCTCTTTGTCCTTCAACCCTGACTTTCCTTCCAGTCATTGTACCTTAATAGAAATAGACTTTGAAAGACATCTTGCTTTAGCTACAAGATTTAAAAGGTATTTCAGTGGTTTAATCTGACTTAGTGCTGTGTATTTCATGATATATGAGTTAACCTGGTTGATTCCTGATGTAATGCAGGTGTTTCATGTTGATAGTGAACACATGTGTGACTTCTCAACTAAAACTAGGGTGACTTATAGAAAACTGTCAGACTCTATGAATAAAGGAGGCTAAGAGCTAGTGAGTTATGATTGCTAGGTCTTAAAAAAAAAGGTTTATAAATGTACCTGTTAGCTTGAATGTTCATGCTTTGCTTATATGTGAATCATATAGGTAAAACCTATAGTGAATATGCTAGGTTAAGATTTCCTTTAACTGAGATCCACCAGATTTTGTCTCTGCTAATGGATCTACAAAAGATTCTAACTTGTCTTTTTCATAATTATCCTGTTGTGATTATTTGACCCATGCATACTTAATTTTTTCTTTGGCTTTGTCTCCTCCAGACTCAAAACTATACGTTCATCTATGAGAAAATGCCTGTCATCTATTGGGCCTTTAGGTAGAACCTCTGAAGAATATATCTGACTGCTGGTCAACAACTACAACCCCTTTCAGCTTGAAGAAGCCAGAGCGGACATCACCCACAACCTTCACGGCAGTTCAGGTTGCTTCTTCAGAGGGGGGAATGTTGTAGACAGCTAAGTTAGATAGAAATGTTATAGGCAGTCAGATAGGGCCAGGCCTTCAAACAGACAGGATGGAAGACAAGGTGACCTTACAACTTTTGGAAGAGACAGACACTCCCATATGGGCCCATACTATTAATCTTTTTCATTATTGATAGGGAAGGTAGAATGGAACTCAGCCCAACAACAGCTAAGGGCTAAGTGGCTAGAACTGACACTGCTCCAGCTGCTTCAAAGCAAAGAAGGGGGAACTGTGGAGGACCACCTGAGCAGCTCTCCTTGAAAGAAGAGTGACTGTCTCCATTTTGACTGAGCCTGACCCTATTTCCTATGTACAGAGCTGGCTAGGACTTCTGTTTATCAATTGGCCTTAGGTAAATGTAGGCCACCCACCTAGCTCAGTTCACAGTGATCACCTACTTTCCACAATTCTCAGTCAATCCTCCTCAAGCCACTCCCCCACTGAATAAAAACTGGGTGAGGCCTTGGGTTGCTCTCTTCGTTCTGGAAAGCCATCTTTGTGGCTGGACTTAGAGCCCCTTGACTCCCCGATGATTGAAAATAGAATTGTGTCTTTATTTTTGCCATGGGCTGCATTGTAAGTGTTAGATTGGAATCAACTTGATGGAATTCCAATAACGTAACTTTGGGATTATAAATATTGGCTTCTTGGACTGAGACATGGTCCTGGGAGAGTCTCTTACAAAAAATATGAATAAACAATTACATATTTTTACACAGAAATTTAGAAATCTAACCATATATAGCCTTGTAGCAGGATAGTCATATGACATTTCTTTTTCTTCTCTCTTGTTTTCATTTACTACGTTTTTTTTTTAAACCACCAAACATTTACTTGAGAGACACTATAGCAGTGATTGGTATGACATGACAAGCAATATGTGTTTAGAAGACCAGAATGACAGGCATTACAAGCATGACCCTATTACACATTGCTATCTTCAATGCAGTTGCTTACTTCACAGGTATCAGCATATATAGTTAGTCAGGGTGAGAATTCTACCAATTAACTGCTAGTTTCAAAAACCTGCTGAAGATTCTCAGAATCATTGCCTTAACCATCTTGTACCAAAATGTATGGTTTTGCCCCTGTCATGTTTGTCTATTTTTTTTTAACCTATGTCTTCTTTAGATGTGCTGAGCAATTCTTTTATGAGTGTTGTCATTTGTTTTTTTTCATGAGAGATTATTTCTGATTTTATTTTATTTTATTTTTTTAACTTTGTGTATTTGAACAGGTTCTTGCTATACAGTTCAAACTCATAGTGATCCTACTGTTTCAACCTCCCCAGTATTGGGATTATAAGCATATGGCACCTATAATTTTGACCTGATTTTTTCTATAGCCAATAGAGTTGTTTCTTTACTTCACTTGACATCATTTTCAAAATTTCAGATGCGTGCCTTCCAGGTTCATCTATGTCTGTCTCCTGGACTTGTTCTGGGTAGGGTGGAAGTCAGACATTGCCTTTTGCTCCTTGATTCTGACATTTTTGAAGCTCCCAATGTTCACCCAGGCTAAGCAGTGATGATAGGTGGGTGGATTATGAGTCATCAAACCTACCCCAGCAGTAGGAGGGACAAGATAGGCTCACCAATGCCCTATAGCTGTTGGGGGCTCAGCCTTCCTGCTGCAGTGGTTGGGGAGGGCGCACAGCTCAGAAAGGCTCCCATTATGGTGGGAGGGGCTGGGGGAAAACAAAATGTCTTAACATAGATTCTTGGCCTGTATTGTTTGTAGGACACTATTTTAAACCCCTACTGAAGAAAAATGAAAATAATGTCAGTTTTCAAGAGTTTGCACTAAAACAGCACAGTAGCACTCATTTCTCTCCTCTCCCAAGTATACCTTTCCTTTGTGGGGACTTTCCTGTGAATGCATTACCCACCATTTCCATTTCCTTTCAAAACTCAATTGTCACTTTGTCTTTGAACCCTCCCCCCGTCATATCAGGATTTTTAAATTTTGTGACTAGAATATTTTGTTCTTGCTAAGGTTCTAGCACTTTTCACAATACATTATACATATTTATGAGTCTACCTCTCAAATTGATTAGCTTTTGAGCCACACAGGGAATTAGTATAGGACACATCTGGGTGTGTCTGGGTAGGTCATGATGTATGTCCTTGATTACACATCTCATCCCTGGTCCCTTCCTCTCTGGTGCTATTCTGTGGCACTGTTCCTGGTTACCATGAATGAAGCTGCTTTGCCCCTCCATGCCACGATGTTCTTGCCAGGTATCCTGTTGACAATGGACTGGTGCTTCTGAAACCATGAGCTAAAGAGATATCTTTAAGTTGTAGGTATCAGGTATCATGTCCAAGCAATGGGAAAGCTGACTGATATGCTGAGTTCCTTAAGGATCTACTCCATATCTTATATATCTTTGTATCTCTGGTACTTAACATGATACCTGGCACATGCTAATCCAATAAATACAAACTACTTTTAAGTTGAGATGTTGTGTCCCATTCCTTTAATGTATTATATACATAGGGCTCAACTGAAGTGACATTCACCCTTGTCTTAGTTACTTTTCTCATTGTTGAGACAAAATAAACTAACACACAAAGATAAAGGAGGAAAGCTTAATTGTCTCATAGTTTGTTGAGGTTTTAATTCATAATTTGCTGCCTCCAAAGCAGAATGACATGGAAAAGGAGAACTTGCTCATGGTGGGCAGAGAACAGCAAGGCAAAAGGCAGCAAGCAGTGAAGTAGGGAAGCAGCAAGCAGAACAGCAGCCATCTTCCCATCCCTTATACTCTATTCAGGCTACCTGCCTTAGGGTGGGTAACACTCCCAGGGTGGGACAGCCTTAATGCAACCGTCACATGCTCTAGATCCAGATACTTCTGAGAAGCTCCACCTATGGCCACATGAGGCTTTTTGGGGACATCTGATTCTAGATACAAGCCACAACAGCCTCCAGTGTACCTTTGCCTATTCCCACAGAGAGTTTTGCTAGCTAAAAGTGTATTTTGTGAGGAGGGTGTGCATGCTGGCATCTACTGGCTACAGGCCAAGGATATTGCTAAACATTCTACATTGTACCAGACTATCCCTACAGCAAAGTATTGTCCTACCCAAGATATCAATTGTACTGAGATTGAGAAATTCTGTTGTTCATATGTATTATTGTATATTAAAAAATTCTGTTGTAGAAGAAAAGACCTCTGTATAATTATATACTTTCTAATGGTTGACACCCATCTATACAGGGTATGTGATCCTATATATTGGTACTTCCACCCAGTAACTCCTGGCTAAATGAGTGCTCTAAGGTGCTGATCCATACAAGGATCATACTGTCTTCCTTTTCCTACCCTCTTTTCCTTCCTCCTTCTCTTCCTTTTCCCCTCATTTCACCATTTTAATTTCTTTCCTTCTCCTTCTCATCATATTTACTGAGCATTTCTATCTGCAGGTTTCTAGGCACCTCAAGCCAAATACAGCGATAATAAAATTTACCATTTTCCTGGGATAGTTCTTTTTTTTTTTTTTAAATTTAAATCTTTTGTTTAATTGTAGGGTCTTGCTACACAGCTTAGACTCACAGTGATCCTCTTGTCTCAGCCTCCCCAGTACTAGGATAACAGGTGTGCACTACCACACCAGTTTTGGTGACTAGCGCAGTATTCAGTACCAGGGATTGAACCCAGGTCCTAGCGCTTGCCAGGTAGGTGCTTAGACTGCTGAGCTATCTCCCTAGCCCTTCCATTCATTCTTCAGTATGTATGTTTTTCTAATTTAACACTTCTATGAATATTAATTAGCTTCCCAGGACAGAAAACATATTCATCTTCAACATGAAATAAGCCCTGAAGTCTTTATACTCTTTGAAAAACTTTTATTTATTTATTTATTTATTCATTTATTTTTTGTCAGATCTTTTCTTTCTTTCTTTCTTTCTTTCTTTCTTTCTTTCTTTCTTTCTTTCTTTCTTTCTTTCTTTTCTTTCTTTTTCTTTTGCAGTACTGGGGATTGAACTCAGGATCTTGCACTTGCCAGGCAAGCACTTATTCTACTGAACTATCTCCCCAGCCTCTCTGAAAAACTTTTAAATCCTTCAGTTCCAGTTAGCAAGTGTTTAGACACATGCACACTCTGTGTTTAACCACCTGCTAATTGGCAACCTGCTCTTACCTTATAAGTTTTATGATGCGTAGTTAAAAGTGACTGATGTCAACAATTTTGTATACTGTGGTCTCACGCATAAGGCTGATCTTGTGACGGAGCCAGCCAGCCTTCTGGAATGTCTGATGCTGCATTAGTTTTTCATTACTGTGACCAAATGCTTGAGACAAACAACTTTAAGTGAGAAGAGGCTTATTTGGGATTGTGGTTTCAGAGGTTTCTGTCTAGGCTCCCTGGCTTGAAGGCAGAAATGTTGCACAAGGACTGGGAGGACAGCAGCTCACCTGTAGTGTCCAGGAAGCAGTGAGCCAAGAGCAGCCAGAGAGAAGGGGAAGTGTTGGGGACAAGAATACACCTTTCAGGTTCTACCCTCTGTGGCCTTCCCCCTCCAACCAGGCCGCACCTCCCTGCAGCAATTCAGCTATTGATAAATGCATAAATATGCTGAAGAGCATAGCATTCCCATGATCAGTCACCTTTCAAATCCTGACCTCTGAACACAGGAAACTTTGGGAGGCATTTTTGATCCAAGCCACATTAGATGGGGCCTCTACTTGTTTTATCTTACCATATTTGTAATTGCGGCAGTCCAATGAAGTCTTTTTAGGAGTTTCAGAGCTTAAAGTTTTACCAGTTATCTGAAAGTGTTGATTATCCAAGTTGCATAGATTTTCTTCCAAATTCTGTTCCATTTTGGTTTCTTTCATTGTTGTTGCTTGAGACTGGGTCTTTCTGGGTAATTCAGGCTGGCCTCAGTCTCACAGTGATCCTGTCTCAGCCTTCCAAGTACTAATATTACAGGAATATACATGCTGCCATGCCCAGAATATTTTTTTTCCCACTGTGCCAGGGCTTGAATTCAGTGCTTCAAGAGCTCTACCATTGAGCTATACCACCACCCTGAGTCTTCTTGATGAAAAAGAATTTTCTTTAATTTGTCTCAATGGCTTCGGGTCTGACAAGTTTTTCTGTCTGACCGGATGTTTCACAGTGGTGATCTCACATGCTCTGGTGCTCTTTGTTCACTTCCTTCCCTTTAGAAATCCTGCATTTTTATCTGCTCACCTTCCAGTGACCATCTCTAGCCACACTTTTTATGGTAGTCTGCGTGTCTTTCTTTGGGGCATGGAGCAGATCTTGTTGCTAAGCTGTCTTGAGATTACACTGGTTAGGAGCCTCTATACAGTCCTGGTGTTCAACCATTGAATCTAAAAGATATAGTACCTTGTGTGGGCCCCTCTCTTTTCCTTATTAAGCTGATATAGCTAAATGCTGCCTCCCCGTAACCCACTTAATCTGAGTAGCACAATGTTTTAGTAAGAAAACTCGACTTTGGGGGATTATTTATTTATTTTTCCCATTTTATTCTGTATTATTAGTAGTTTTATTTGTTTCCTGTCTTTTACTCTGGAAATTTTGTTTCTGTTTGACTCACATTCTTAACTAAAAATAAATAAATAAATAAATAAATAAATAAATAAATAAAAATTATGTTTTTGGTACAGGGTCTCACTACACAGCTCAGGATCATAGTAATCTTCCTGTTTCAGCCTCCCCAGCATTGGTATTAGAAGCATGTAACTCCATGCCCAGTCTTGGTAGCTGGCTCCATGTGCTCAGCGTGGGGCCAGCATGGCATGTGGTACTGGGGACTGAGCTCAGGTCCTTTCACAATATGCCTTTCACAATAACATCCTCAGAAATGAAATACTTAGGAATCAATTTAACAAATGAAGTAAAAGGTTTATGCAAAAAAAAATTTATAGTGCTTTGAAAAAAGAGTCAGAGGATGATTCCAAAAAATGGAAAGATATTCCTTGCTCCTGGATAAGAGGAACCAACATTGTGAAAATGGCCATCCTCCCAAAATTGTTATACAGATTCAATGCAATTCCAATTAAAAATACCAATAGCAAGCCTCATAGATCTAGAAAAAAAATTCCTAAAGTTCATCTGCTACCAAAATCAACCTCAAACCCATCCTGGGTAACAAAGGACAGGAAGGAGGTATTACAATCCCTGACTTGAAATTATACTACAAAGCTACTGTGATAAAATCAGCATGGTACTCACAAAAAACAGATGTGGTGACCAATGGAACAGATTAGAAGACGTAGACCCAACTACAAGCACACTAAGCCACCTTATCTTTGACAAAGGGGACAAACATGTTCATTGCAAGAAAGATAGTGTCTTTAATAAATGGTGCTGGAAATATTTGCTTTCCAGATGCCAAAGGCTTAAAATAGAGCCATGCCTGTCACCATGCACAAAACTACAGTTAGAATGGATCAAAGACTTAAATATTAAAACGGAAACACTAAATCTTCTGGAAGAGAAAGTGGGTAGAAACCTTAAGGACATAGGGGTAGGTAAAGAGTTCATGAACAAAATTCAGACTACATAGGAAATACTTCAAAGGATCAACAATCATGATCTCATCTTTTTGAAAAGATTTTGCACTTCCAAAGAAATCACCAACAGAATAACAAGAAAACCCATGAAGTGGGAATCAATTATAGCAGCAGATGCCCCCACATTCTGAGCCTCTCACCACACATTTCTTACCACTGTGCCTCTCTTGGCCCTTCTCGTGGGTTTCCAAGGGTCTGACACTACTGCTCTGCAAAGTCTTGTGAGTTTCTGGAATTTTAGTTAGGAATGAATAATATATAGCTGGGTGCTAGTTCTCAGTTTGGTTCAGACTCTGGGTGTTTGAGATAGGGAACAGGACTTGGAAGAGGATCACACATACTGCATTCCAAGACAGTGGAAAAAAACCAAGAGAGCTGTTGGAGGACTTCAGGCTGGAGACAATTTGTTCAGAATTCTTTTCTGGGTTTCTTTCACTCACATTAGAGCTAAAATTTCTGCTCCTCTGCCCTAGCCACCAATTCTACCTTCAAAATGTGTATGGTTTTGATAGAATGTAAATCATTATGAGGATTTTTGAACATCTCAGATTTTATTAATGTAGATATCTATGACCTCTACACTTCTAATAATGTATATAGTTTTTGATTTTTCAAGAATTTTTGAATTTTTTTATAAAGCCCTATTATATGAAACTGGAAAAGAGTTGCTAAATCAGAAAATGAGCAAAAGTTAGTTATCTGCATCTTACTCTTGAAAGTGAGTCTGAAAAATACAGAGCAAAACAGTTAGAAATTTATTAACTATATGCCACATGTTGTTTCTGTAGTTCAGTGACATTTGGTTACAATGAGAGCTCCCAAGTCTCTGTGACAGTTGAATTTATTTTGAAATTCTCAGAGAGAAAGTATCGTTGTTTTCATTATTATTTCAATGTATGTTTTATTGTGATCTTATTTTCTGAATACTTGTGATCTTTGCCTACCCATATGTTTCATATTTTGCATATTTTTGGATAAATTAGAGCATCTCCAGTGGGACGTAGTCTCCTTTCCTGAGTTGTGCAGTTTTACTCTCATTAAAATGCTCTCCATATTTTGCTTCAGATCAGAGATATTTAAGAATGTGCTTTTATTCCTTGGTAAGTTGCTGGCTCTTGGAAACCAGGCTGTACGTCTTTCCCTCCCACCCTTTCCTGGTCCTAAGGTTTGAAATCAGTGCCTCACATATGCTAGTCATATGCTTCACCACTGAGCCACACCCCCAGCCCCAGAGGCTATGCCTTTTTATCTTTTCCTTTCTACTATCACTTGGGACAACCCTTAGCACAACTTGTTTGGTAAGTATTGGTTAACACTAACATTTTAGAGTGAAAGTACTACATCAAGGAAACTAGCCACCCTGTCTCTTACAAAATTGCAGAATCTGTCCTTTCCCATCCTTTTCCTTTCCTGTTCTCCTGGGTGTAGGTGCTGACCCACATCAGAAGTTAATGTGAAAAGAAACTCTCACTAGAATTCATTTTGACCATGTCCTTCCCTTATCTGTTACAGAGAAGTAGGCGATGGGCCATTAAGAGGCTGTTGCACATGTTCAGAGGAGATAGCGGGGGCTTGAACTATGATAGTGATCAAAGGATTGGAGAAGAGTAGATGATTCCACCTATGCAGCATGATCAAAAACTTTGGAGAACACTTAAATTAAAATAATTATTACAATAAAAGATGACTTGCCCTTAATCACCTTCAAAATACTCCCTCTCACTTCACAGGTGTTTATCCCATCATGCTGGCCACTTCCTGAAGCAGTTCTACAAGTCTGTGTGAGTGTCTAGTTGTACTATTGTGGCTGCCTCCATGGCCAGAATGAATTCAAAACCATTACCCTGTATGGTCATTATTATTATTATTATTATTATTATTGTTATTATTATTATTTTTTTTTTTTTGCGGAACCAGGGATTGAACTCAGGCCCTTGTGCTTGCCAGGGAAGCGCGTATTCCACTGAGCCATCTCCCCGGCCCCTAGTATGGTCATTTTGACTTTGGGGAAGAGTGAAAGTTCACACAGAGCTGATCTGATGTGTCAGGTGGATGAAGACACACCATAATGTTTTTATGAGCCTGCCTTTTGTTGCATGGTGCTCAGCAGTAGCAGTCTCCATATTTCTGATTATATATTGTAAAGCCTCATAAAAGTGGACTTCCTGCTTCAGAGAGTGACAAGATGAAGAGCCAATTGTATTCAAAGTGAGGAGTGGTATTTTGGGAAGGATTAATAGTAATGGCAAAATTTTTTTAGAAAACATAAGCACACACCATGCTTTCTGATCAGCCCTTATACATGTTAAAGTCAAATGGACTGGGCTTGGGGGATAAAAATAGAGGAGAAATAAGAGTTTTTTCCCCATATTTTTTGATTGAACATTTTTTTTTTTAATACTGAGTTGGAAATGTGTTTGAAGAGGGAAGATGGACAGGGTTTTTCCCATAGGAGTGTTTGTATGTGTGTGTGCATGTGTGTGCGTGCATGCATGCATATATGTGTGTGTGTGTGTGTGTGTGTATGTTCACACTTAACAGCTATCTAAAAGGGATGTCAAGCAGACAAGTATATATGTGAGTCTATTTCATAAGGGAAAGGTCATCTCTGGGAATATACAAAAATGTTTAAACATGGAATTGAAAATGTTCTGCAGGGAGAGTGAGGTAAAAGGAGGGGAGGTTAAGGTGCACCAGGGAAGGAGGCATTTCTACATTTGTCAGCCAACTGAAGCAGGGTCCATACACTGTAACCCATGGGCCAGAGCAGCCAAAAAAGTTTATTATTGTTGTTTTTAACATTTAAAGAACTTATCAATAAAGAATACATAAGATAGCATGTGGCCAAGTCTAAAATATTTATGATCTAACCTTTTTGGAAAAAGTTCACAGACCTCTAACTAGAGGGTATGGAGACAGCAAAGGAAACAGGAGTGTGTGGAGATGCAGGAAGACTTGGGTTCTAAGAGAAGAGAGTATCTGAAGGAGTTAACTGAAGGGTTATGTAAGATAAAGACAAGTATCACAGATGACATAGTAGTTAAGGTATATAACATTAGGTTCTATGACAAACAATCCCGGCATTTCAATGGCTTGACATACTAGGAAATTATTCCCGATTTTTAAATGTTACCATTGGCTGTGGGTAAAGTGGTAGGAGTGTGTGTGTGTGTGTGTGTGTGTGTGTGTCTGAATGTCTTTGTGTGTTTCTGAATTCTGCTTTATAGAATTATACAAGATCACTAGCTTCTTCATTTTAGGTTTCTGCTACATGAAACTTGATTCGCAATGCCAAGTTTTGCAAATGTGAGAAGAGAAATAATCACAAGAGCCTAATGGACTACCTTACTCTGATTTGCATTCATTTGGATAGAACTTAATCACATGGCTACATCCAATAGCAAGGGAAGCTGGGAATTATGATCTTGATACATTCCTAGGAGATAAAGGAGATGTGTTTTTATTTATTTATTTATTTATTTATTTATTTATTTATTTGTGTGTGTGGCCAGCTCAGCCCACCAGGGGGCGGGGCTGGCTGGCATGTGGTGCTGGGGGATTGAACCGTGGTCCCTGTGCTTTGCTAAGCTTGTTCTAAGTAGGTGCTTTAGACCACTGAGCCATCTTACCAGCCCCAAAGGAGATGTGTTTTTAATTAATGAATGAATCAATTGGTAGAAGGGTTTTGGGGGACTTGAAATAGTCTTTGAGAACTATCAAGACAGGCAGTTTCTGTGGAATGGTCCACAAAGGCATAGCAGAGTGGTCTAAATGAGAGTGGGGATAGGAATGTAGGGAGAGGAAGCAGAGACATCCTGTTCAGTAAGTGCACCTGCTAAGGGGAGCAAGAAGTGGGAGGGCCGCTGGCGGAGGCTGGTGCGGGATCTGGGGAGGCTGCCTGTGCAGGGAGCACTGTGTGACAGCGATGGGAAGGATGATGGTGGCTGC
This sequence comes from Octodon degus, assembly GCF_000260255.1. Taxonomy (NCBI): domain Eukaryota; kingdom Metazoa; phylum Chordata; class Mammalia; order Rodentia; family Octodontidae; genus Octodon; species Octodon degus. Next base: position 9,117,168 of record NW_004524585.1, on the reverse strand, counting down.
GAGATGATGAACAGACCTCCCTCCCGTGTGCACCAGACATGCTCCCAAACACTTGCCCCATGCAATCTTTCCAGGGCTGCTAGTAAGGAGGTATTTTTGGTTTTTTCTGTTTCAACATAAGAAGAAAATGAAGAACAAGGAAGTTAAATAGAGAGCCCAACATCACATAATTACTGAGATTAAAGCCTGGTTCATAGGTTTGCTGAGTTCATGCCAGGTGTACTGTGAGGTAGAAAAACAGTTTTCAGAATCAAATGGACTTAGGTTGGCATTCTTGACTAGATTCTTCCGCTGTATGTCTAGGGACAGTTACAAGGTTTTCTTAAGTATGTATGTATGTATGTATGTATGTATGTATGTGTTTGGTACAGGGTCTTACTATGCAGCTTGGACTCACAGTTATCCTCCCATTTTCAGCCTCCCCAGCACTGAGATTACAGGTGTGCGCCACCATGCCCAGTCACGGTGGCCAGCTCATTGCTCCTGGGGTGGGACTGGCAGGGCATGTGGTGCCGGGGATGGAACCCTGGTCCCTGTGCTTGACTCAGAGTTTTCTAGTTTATAAAGTGAAGATAGTGCCTACCATCAAATTATTGTTAGAATTAATATATATTTAAGGTATCTAGTAGCACGCCAGACATGGAGGCCCGTGCCTGTAATCCTGGCATTCAGGAGGCTGAGGCAGGAGGAATCTCAGGAAGCTTGGACTTTGTGGTGAGACTATGTCTCAAAAAACTCCCAAAATGAAAAGCCAAGACCATCTGGTATCGTGTCTGATATTTATTTATTTTTTTAACCACATTTATTTGGCACAGGGTCTCACTACACAGCTCAGATGCGTAGTGATCCTCCTGTTTCAGCCTCCCCCCTGCTGGGATCACTGATGTGTGCCACCATGCTAGGTTTTGGTGGCTGGCATGGCACACCCTGGGTTCTGGGGCTAGCACAGCATGTGTTACCAGGGATTGAACCTGGGTCCTTGCACTTGCCAGGCAGGCACTTAGACCACAGAGCTATCTCCCCAGCACTATGTCTAATATTTAATAGATATGTAATAAATGGTAAAGTAGTATTGATGAAGAAAGGTGTAGGTTTGAACAGATTTTTTTTCCACGTTACGTGTTTCTTTTAAAAATTGGAAACAGATTTAGATTTGTTCCAATTCATAATGCTGTAGGTATGAACAATAGTATCATTATGTATAAATATTTTAAGACTCTCAGGCATTGAAAATCAGGTTGCAGATGATTTTAAATGTGTGCACTGCTTTACAGTCTTTGACATATCATGGGAGAAACTTTCACAAAGCAACCTGCTGCCTGGCAGCAGATGGATGTTCAGTGTCTTTATCGTCATTTATCCCCTTATCTTGAGTAAATGTGGCTTTGCTGTGAAAGTGCTAGATATGGAGCGACAATCTATTAAAAGACCTCACCACCTTTCACATTCAAAAGGTCAGTTGCATTTTATAAATATAAGTGAACCGATGTATCATCCAGTCAGAAAGATATTTCACCTAGCAAACCAGGGCCTCTGTCCAGTGAAACGTGACACCTCCTAAATTCTCTGGATTTGTACAGCCAGATAATGGAAAGAAGAAAGCAGGAAATACTGTAAGTAGCAGAGTACGGTCAGCTACCAACGCTTGCCAGACAATGAGCACATCTTCCTATCTTAAACTGTCTTTCTAAAAAGGCAAAAACAAAGTAGGGTACACAGAAGTGCCTTAGATAGTTTTGGTAGGTAGGATTAGACTGGAGTTATTCCACCTTTATCCAAGATACTCTCATTTCTGAAAGTGAAAGATGTTATAAAGGGTACAGAGGAAAGTCAGTCCTGCATACTTCATGATTTTGTACAAAGGCTGTAAGTCATTTATGCTGTTCATGTAGAAAGTTCTCTCTTCTGATCTCTAGGCATTATGAATTAGCAAATGTCAGGGTGCAATAGATGTACTCATTCACCTGATTCTTCAGTTCTGCTCCTTCTGAGGACTCCAGACCCACACTAACCTTTCTGCAGTTGGACCCCTGAGCTCTTGGGCTGCTGAAGGCTGATCAGACTCTTCAGAGGCACTCAGGACATGGCTGGTCAGGGTCATGTGGCCCTGGAACCACAGGATTTGCAGCACAGCTTATTGGTAAAACGCTGTGAATTCAGATCATATTCTAGTAATCTTGTAACTCACCAGTGGGAAGGGTACTCAATCTCTCTGCTCTTCTGGTGTCTCTTTGTAAAATGTGGCTGTTGAAGTTCTTGGTGTAGAACTTCTGCAAGAATGAAAGAGACAGTGAGTACAAAGCACACTGCAGTGAAGTCCGCCCACAGTCATAGCCATTACTGTTACTTCATGAAGCAATCTACCATTCGGCTTGGAGTTGGGGAATACCGAGTCCATGGCCCTAGAGACCAAATGAATAAAGAAGAATAAGAGTAATGCAAAATTTGAGTCCTGGCTTCTGGAGCCTCTCATTCAAGTACAGCCATGGAAGGGTATAGGAGAGATGTCAGGATGGGAAGCCAGCCGGGGGACACGTCATGATTACTATGGTTCGGATAATGTTTTCTCTTCATAATTCATGTTGAAACTTAATCCTGGGTGCAATGGTGTCCAAAGTCCTACCTTTCAAAAGCCATGACTTATGAATGGGGTCAGCACAAAGGCACAACTTTGAAGGGAGAGTGTCTTACCCTTCTCTGGGTACCCAGCATTCATCCTCTCTAAAGCTGGGAGTAGGGCAGCTGTGCATTGAAAGTGAGAAAAAGACCCTCATCAGAGGCCTGGGCTGCTGCACCTTGGCCTTGGCCCCCCCAGCTCCCAGAACTTTAGGGCATAGGCATAATAATTTTCTATTGCTTATGTTGCACAGTCAGTGCTGTTTTGTTATAGTAGGTTAGACTAAAGCTGACCATGGATAGAAAAAAAGCTCAAAAGTTGAAAATTCTGCTCAGACAAATATGGAATTAGAGGAAATAAGACTTAGCAGGACTTCAGGGCCAGATATGGTGGCTAGTGTCAGCATGTGGCTACTTGAGGGGCAAGTCTCTCATTAGGCACAGGGCAGGGGGCAGCAGAGACAGGAGGAGGCAGAGTTCAGGGAGGCAGAAATACAGAGTTCAGCTGAGTGCACAAAGGGTCTGCGATGGTGGGAGACTCAGGGCTCAGGAGAATGAAATCACCAGGTCTAGGGCTGACGCTCGTAGGTCACCAGACCAGGAGGTAGGGAACACTGATGGCCAGGTGTGGTCACAGACCTAAAGAATGAGTGGGGAACAATAGAAATGAGGCACAGTTGCTGCAGGATTGGGATGAAGACTATGTTCTCAGCCATGAAGGGGAGGGATGGCAGAGGAAGAAAGGTCAGCTGTGGAGAACAGAGGCTTCCAGGTGACAGCTGGGCCAGGAGTGAGCTGGACTGTGTGCTGTGCGCAGGAGCAAGAGCACTTGCTCAGTGCTGCACCAGAGTACAGCTGAGCCCTGGAGAATGGGGCTGGACTGAGTCTGTGATGGGAAGTCAGAGTCATGTGTGGATGGGTGCAAACCCCAGGGTACCCTCTCAAGGCCCTGGAGTACTCCTTCTAATGATATAGATCTGACTGGATACATCCCTCTCCTGAGTCTTTAACTTCCATTGGTTATGGAGTAGCTTAGCCCCTTTTCTGTTGCAGGGAGAAAATCCCCAACACCCGCAATTTAAAGAGAGGTGTGTTTTGGTTCTTGGTTTCATCCATAGTTGGCTGGATCTGAATCAGAAGTGAGATGATCAAGGGGCTTGGCGTAGGAAATGGAGCTTAAGTCATGGCAGCCAGGAAGCAGGAAGGGAAGGGGAGGAGGCCAGGTCTAGAATGTAGGCTCCCAGTCACTCTCCCAGGGATATACCTCCAACCAAGCTCTTTAGGGCACTTTGCACTACTCACAAGTGGATGAACACACTGGGGAGTACTGAGCCCCACAGCCCCATCACCTTCCACACACATGAGAGTAACTATGGGGTGGGGGATTAGATCTAAACCTTAACTTGAGGCAAAGTGTAGACTGGTTATTTGAGGCTCATTGTGTGCTGGCCTGCTCTGTCCTCTCTGGTCTGACCTGGCATTTCCCTCAGTTCATCCTGGATGCAGAGTTATGCATCACTCCGCAGGAGTCACCAACTCCCGGGCTGCGGGGTCTCCTGCTTTATACACAGCCTAGTCGTATTTAAAAGGGCAGAGAAAGGGCTCATAAGAAAATTAAAGCAGTGGAAAGTTAACTGTGTTCCAAGAACAACAAATCCTTTATGTGCGTTTGAAGGTCTTTGGAAGATCTTGATGTGTCTTTCCTGGCTTAAGCCACACATCCTTTTCTCTGCTTCTATGGAATCCCTGCACATTTCTGCCTGGAAATCAGCACACTGTGGTTCTTCTGTTTCCCCCTTTATTTTTATAGTCTGACACATAGGTGATCCTCATGTGGTTACTGAGTGACTGCTGAAGCACCTGAGGATGGCTTTTCCTCCAGTCTCTACTATACACCAAGTGTCCCCATATTGTGACCCTTACCTGAGTGTCCATTTGTTAGATTCAGTGTCTCTGGCGTCCCATGCCCATGAGCTTAGTAAGGCAAAGATTGGTGATTTTCATTTCTATGCACCCTCTACCAATGTAGGGAAGTTAAAACAATTGCTGAACAAATGAATGAATGGTTACAATTGGTCCCCAAATGTGAACTTGAGTAAGCTTTAAAGATAAATGACCTCTCTATAAAACCTGTAAAAGTTGTGGTTGAAAATGTTACTGTCCATTAAAAAAAGAAAGTAGTCCCAGAAGACTTTTTTTTTTTTTACCTACATAAAAGTTTTCCCATTATTCCTTAATTGGTGTTCAAGAGCTAAAACTCCCTTTGTTTCGTCTATTTTCCTGTACAATGGATATAGATTCTCTTCTGGGTCTCCCTGAAGTGAATAGCAACATGTAAAACTTCTATAGATTCAATATATTGATTGCAAACTTGGATATGTCATATGACTTTTATCTTTTTTATTACACATACTATCTTAAAGTTAATTGCAGGGAGTATCTGTAAGAGTTTTGAATTCTTGGTGTGGATGGAAGAGAAATTTCTTTTTCTTTTTTTTTTGAGAAATTTCTTAACCTTCCAAGAAATAATGTTAAAGAATTATATTCTAGTGTTCTAGGTAATTTGTATTAATATCATTTTTTAACCAATAGCTTCATTCTGTGAAAGTATTTAGTTATTTATTTTTGATACCAGGGATTGAACTCAGGACCTTCTGCTTGCCAGGCAAGGACTTATTCCACTGAGTTATCTCCCTGGCCTGTGAAAGTATTTAAAATACAAATTAAAAACATTCTAAATATAAAAACACCAAGAAAAAGAATCATAAGAGTTCATATACAGAAAATTAGCATAATCTGGGCATGGTGGTACACCACTGTATTCCCTGCACTTGAGAAGCTGAGGCAAAAGGATTACCATGAGTTCAAGGCCACCCTTGAAGTTCAGCTACATGGTGAGTTCAAGGCCAGACTAAACTATACAGCGAGACCCTGTCTCAGCAAACAAATAAGCAAGCAAACAAAGTCCCCCAGAAAAAGAAAATTTACATAGATTTTTTTTTAAATTTTTTTTTTAACATTTATTGTGT
>NW_004524585.1:9103009-9111423 GCF_000260255.1 Octodon degus | reverse complement strand
TGTGTGTGTGTGTGTGTGTGTGTGTGTGTGTGGCCAGCTCAGCCCACCAGGGGGCGGGGCTGGCTGGCATGTGGTCCTGGGGGATTGAACCACGGTCCCTGTGCTTTGCTAAGCTTGTTCTAAGTAGGTGCTTTAGACCACTGAGCCATCTCACCAGCCCCTACATAGATTTTAATATTTTCTTTTTTCATTAACATGAAATTCTTTAATGAATAAAAAAGTATCTAATTGCTAAATATACATGAAATAGTATGTCTCTTAAATCAAATCATCTAGTTTCAAGATGCAAAATGGGCTTTTTTTGCTGAATTGCTTTAAGTCATTCTTAAAAAGTGAAATCTTTGAAAGTACATTCTGATAAAGTTGTAAGATAAATTAAAGCAGTGCTAATTCAATTACAAAATTAAGTTTATTCCGTTAATATTGAATCTGAAAATTCAGGTACTTTAATTATATTAATTTTTAGTAGGTTTACAAAAAATAATAATTTCCTTTAAAAAATTGAAGAAAATTAAGAGATAACATTAAATAAAGCAAATAGCTATTAATCCTGTTTGGAGCAAAAAATTTATTTATATTAGTATAATTTTCTTTTTTTTTTTGTATTTTAGAGAAGGATCTATAGGGTGTTCAGAGTCTCACTACTAGATCAGACTCATAGTGATCTGCCTGTTTATAGCTTCCCAGGAGGTGGGATTACAGGCGCACTCCACCACACCCAGTCTCAATTGTCATTTCAGCATGGCAGGCCTGGGGATTGAACCTCCAGCCCCTGTGCCCACTTGCAGGTGCTTTAATCTGCTAAGCTATTTAGCCAGCGCTAGTATAATTTTTTTTTTTTTAAAATATGTATTTGGTACAGGGTTTCACTAGGTAGCTTGGACTCATGATTCAAGTGATCCTTCTGTTTTCAGCCTCTCCAATGCTGGGATTACAGGTGTGCACCACCACACCAGGATTTGGTGGCTGGCTCAGCATGCCCGGGGGTGGGACCAGCGTGGCCTGTGCTGCCTGGGATTGAACTATAATGGTTTTATTAGTATAGATACATACAAGTCTTTAATTTTATTTGACATATAAACTTCAGCATATTTATGGGGTACCTTATGATGTTTTAATACCTAGATTGTATGATAATCACATCAGGTTAAGCACATCTATCACCTCAAGCCTTTATTTGTGGTGAAAACATTAATTTTTTTCTAACTTTTTTGATACAGTACATGGTCATCATCTATAGTACCCTCACTATTCTGCAAAAGAAAACTAGAACTAATTTCTCCTATCTAGTATTGTTGTAGGCAGCAGAGTTAGATAGAATTATTATAGGCAGTTAGATAGGATCAGGCCTTCAAGGAGACAAGATGGAAGACAAGGTGACTTTGCAACTTGGAAGAGACAGACACTCCCTTATGGGCCACACCTTAAGACCAAGACAAAAAGAGGAAGCACCGCTACATACTTCCCTAGGGATGGGCATTAGGGATTGATATCCTAAATAGTATCAATCAACTTGAAAGAGCCCATATGAGTCACTAGCTCAACCCCCAACAGGAAGAGACCCTGTTCTGTATTCGTGCCTGCTTGCTATGTGACTTGCTTTCCCATTTGATGCTGGATTCAATCAATTTTACCTGAGCAATGGTGCTTGTAATCTCATTGGTTGACCATAGTTTTGTCCCACCTCATGCCCAACTAAGCAAGTTCCCATGTCTTCTCCACTACCTTAGACCCACCTCACCACATGGTTTTCCTCTATAAAAGTCCCTGCAAGAGACAACTTCTGGGGTGGGGTGGGGGAACTACCCGCTTGGCCCCCCTCCTGTCCCTCTCTCAGGACAGGAGCTTTCTTTCTCTCAATAAATATATTCTGCTCATAACTTCCATTTGTTCCTAAAATTCATTCTTCGGTTTTAGAGAACATGAATTTGTGCAGCTCAGGTTCAGAGCCCTATGTCATTTGGAGGTCACCCACCAGAGACCAGTTTTTCTCCCTGTATCAGTATGAGTCAAAAACACTGGTGCAGCAAAGGTAACGTACCTTATGCTTTTTATAAAAAGTCAGGACCTTTAAGCAAGTCTCTATGAGTGAGTCTGTGGTAGGGAAAGCTACCTTGGGCAGGGCGGGTGACAGACGTTGATGGCCTCAGTGACAGATGAGACACAGATCACTACGCAGTAGGCTGTAAACTCCGTGGTGACCTCTTTGATGAAATCCCAGAGGTGGATTGAGGGGTTAATTCCTCCCTTAACCTATGTAGTGTTGATTAGCCAATAATGAAACTGTGTAATTGAATCCAACTTGAAGCAAATCTCTTAGCAATTTTCAGTGAGATTAAAAGAGTGGCCTTCGTATTAAGGGAACTAGATGAGACACGATATTTTTTATGTCAATGGTCATTTCTTATCACATGTCTATTAATGCCTCTGTACTTTCCTTTGCAGCGTCCTACAGGTCTTTTGGGGGATTCCTACGAGGGAAAAAGATGAGAAATGAAAATTTTTGCTTTGTGTCTAGAAAATGCCAATTCATTGAAAATTCACAGAATCAGCTACTCAGTTGATTGTTTTGTCTGTGTCCATGGACCTCAGGGAGCTGTCGGCTGAGCAGGTGGTCCACAGGCTGGTCAAGCCAAGAGGACAGAAAAGTGACCCGAGGTCCGGCTGGCAGCCCTCGTGGTTGAAAGGCAGAGAGTGGATCATGTATATTCAGAGGGAATTTCTTGGCCACCATGGGGAGGATCACAAACTCTGGGGTTTGCGTTCTGCATTCATGAGGGTGTGTGTGTGTGTGTGTGTGGCTGGGGACTGAACCCAGGAGCTTGGGATTGCTAGACCCTACCTTGCTCTGTTTTTGCCTCTGTTCCCTTAAAATTTCTTCCATTGGTAAGTCAAGATGAAGGTGGCAATTATAAAAGACTAAGATGTTATTCATAGGTTATTTTATTTTATTATATTTACTTTTCCCTTTTTATGTACTTAGTACAGGGTCTACAGGGTTTCACTATGTAGATTGGACTAGTAGTGGTCCTCCTGTTTTCAGCCTCCCAAGTGCTGGGATTATACGTGTGTACCACCATGCCTAGTCTCATTCACTATGTCAGCACACCCTGGGGGTGGGGCCGCCACAGCTTGAGGTGCCACGGATCGAACCCTAGTCCCTGTGCTCTGCCTAAACACACACTTTAGTCTGCTGAGCTATCTAGCCAGCTCTGGTTATTTTATTTTATACAAACAATGTGTAGGCTCAGAAGTGGACTAAAGAAAGCAGAAGAAGGGGAAAATTGGCTTGTCTGACTCCAGAAGAATTATTATCTGGTATTACCATTATTGTATGAAGTAGTAACTTCAGAATCACGTAGAAAAACAAGATGTCCAATCTTCATTTTGGATTCTAGTTATTTATTTATTTTTTTTTACAAACATCAATAGTAATTATTGAGTAAAGCTTCTTGGAAATAACATTTTATGTCTAGAAGAAAATGTGCTGTTCATAGCGGCTGGTGTCCTGGATAATCTGTTCTTCTCACTAATGAGATACGTATTTTTAGAAAAGTATCTTTACTCTGCTGTTTCTTCATTTTCAAAACTAGCTAGTGTACTAAATAATTTCTAAGGTCTTTTCAACTCCTTGTCAGTCTGTGGACAATTGTTGATTAAGTTGAATGTTTTCCCTTTTCCCTGTTGGTCCTATCAGTGATCAGAGAAAAAAGATTTTTGTGTCTGGTCGATGACAGTGAAATAAGACATTTGGAGACAAAACAATTCACAAAATGGAGACCTGCTAAATAACAGAGACCATCTCCCATCGGTTGCTTCAGTTGTTTTAAATATCTCAATCTGTCTGTGAGTCAGTAGCTTTCTAATTCATTAAGGGGGAGGAGTTGGAAAATAAAATCCCCTGGAATTTAAGTTGGTGTGTTTATGGTGGAGGTGAACTCCTCTGATGAACTCCTCTGGAACATAATTTCATTTAATGATATGTTCTCTTTTTATTTATAGATATCTGTCTGCAATGGCTTTCTAGTCTTGAAGCTATGAAGTGCAGGCTCTGCATTTGATCCCACAGCAAGGAAGGCTTTCTTTACATCTTCCCTCTAGGGGGCCCCTCCCTTTGGCTTCACCTCAACCAGTCAAAATACCGATTGATGTCGTGGTGACAGATATTTTTCCTGCCATTATAGTGTCTATAAATCAAACACCATCAGTGTATAACAGAAGATACCATGATACTATGTCACACTTTGCTATTCTACTGGTGTCAAAGAACAATAAGCATTACTTTAAAGGAAAATATTTTTTTGAAAATAAGTTGAGGCAGTATTTCAAAAAGTTGAAATTTCTAGTGCAAAATATGGCTGGAAACAGAGCTCCTTGTTAGTTGCTGGGGTGCATGTTCTTTTCTTTTTATTTGGTTGCCACTAAGCTTGGAAGAGGAAGGCTAGTACTGAGAAACAGAGTTGCTTTGCAACAGACAGAAGAAAAGATGTTTCTTTCTGTTTACCAAAATGTTGAGCAAGTGAAGTCAAAAGCTAAAATATTGTAACACAAGGAGCTATCTCAGGTGATAAATAAAGCGGTCTTTGCAAACCCACAGTCAAGAAATCAGGAAATGACTTCTTCCTTCCATGGATGAAGCATGCAGGAGATGGGAATTATTGCTTGTAAACAGAGTTTTAATTAGAAGATTCTTGACAAGAATGTGAATGGCCAGGCAGAGCTGAGGAGGGGCAGGAGCACGCAGTTCACATCCATTCACCTGTCCCAAATATGGGGTGGGATGCGCTCCTGGGCAGAGTCCAGCTGGGGCACCAGAGTGCAAGAATCTGTGTGACTGAAAGAATCTGATGAAGCAGGGAGTGTTGACAGGGCCATAGGCCACAGCTGGTGCACGGGACACTGTTCTGTCACAGGGAAGGCAGAGAGAGGGTCATAGTTGCAAGTGTGGCTGTGTGTGTGCTGAGTTGCCAGTGAAATAGGTGGATTTTCTTTACTCTTGGATTTTACTGCACTTTCCAGAATGGCAGAGCATAGTGTTCAAGAGTCATGGCAGGGTTTAGGTCCTAACTCTGCCTTGCACTGGTAGGGTGACCTTTGTCTCCTAACATTAGTTGATCTTGGTTTTTCCATCTCTAACATGGGCATACTGATTTGAAGCCACCTCCTGAGGTTGTTGGGAGTGGCCAGTTACTGTTTACGAGCACAGCATGTAGGCCAGTGCCCAGTATGATGGTGGTACCAAACTGCTAAGCGAGATGTACAGCAGCATTCTGTCAAACTTGGGGTCTGCCTCCTGTGTCCCACCTTGCTTCAATTACCAGCCACGGGGACAGGTAACAGCACTTGACCCTCACATTCATGAGGCATCTCAATTACCGGTCAATATGCTTTGATGTTTCCAGAAAAAAATTTTCCCTGAGTCCTTACTATGTTGGGGGGATGACATCTCCAGGGCACACCAAGGAGAACCCCTTCTGTGAACTATAGGTGGGTGTAGGGTCATTTGAATATCCCTAATTGTGAAGAAACAGCTGTATATAAAAAAAAAGAAAAAGAATCTTTTAGAATTTGAGAGCAAGCTGATGATGAATTTGATGAATTTTGATGAACTTGAGCAGGAAGAATGTAGGGAAGGGTCACATTAAGAAGATTAAGGATGCTGGGCTTTCATTTTCCCCAGGGATATTCTAATATGACACCATCCCAATCAGCAGTACCCATAGGCAGTCTTTTGCTCCCTGTGCCTCTCTTGCTAAAGAGTGAACTCAGGCATTGGCCAAAGGTAACAATAAATATTCAAACCTTTATTATCAATGTTTGATAGCAGTATAAAACATTCATATTTATGTATTATTTCATTTGCTGGGAAGATGCAGGTGATTTTAAAGATGCTATTGCTAGGTCATTTTAAAAAAGAAGATCTAATTATCTTCTTACCAATTTCTCTTTGTTAGAGCTGAGCAGGTTGGAAAAAGATAAACTGCGCTGAAAGAAGGGCTAGGTAATGTTTGCTTCCAGTTAAATAATTTGTTCTGAATCAAGGTCGGCAGTATAGAGGCTGTTGTGTTTTGCTTCCTGCTCAATTTTCTATTTAACTTCTTTCACAATCTTTCTGTGATTTAAAAACAAATGTGCACAGACATTTTGGCAATTACAAAAGCCATTTTCAAATGATAGAAAGCATTAAAAATGAGGGCTGGGACATTAAGAATTCCTTCAGCATAGACGTGGTAGGGACCTTGTTCTTTATGTAGCTGTCTTTGTACAGAATAAAAATAAAAAGACTAGAGCCCCCACCTGTCATTCTCCTCTATATCAGCATCATTATGCCTGTTGCTTAAAATATTTTGTTGTCACAAATGTTGGTCATATATGAATATTTAAAATATTTATACTATAGTGGGATCAGGATTTAAAAAAATCCAATTTGTATTTCTAATCTTAAATCCCTAGGTGGGCAAAAGTGACCAGACCTTAGAAAGAGCACTAAGAACTGATTTTGGACTGCAGTACATCTGGATCTGAATTCTCTCTCTGTCTCTGTCTCTGTCTCTGTCTCTTTCTCTCTCTCTCTCTCTCTCTCTCTCTCTCTCTCTCTCTCTCTCTCTCTCATTTTTGCATTATTAGATATTGAACCCAGGGTTTCATGCATGCTAGGAAAGTGCTCTGAGACTCAGCACTGTCAATTTCCATCCCTTTTTGCATTTTATTTTGAGACACATCACCAAATTGCCTAGGTTGGCATGGAACTTGTGACCCTCCTGCCTCAGCCTCCCAAGTAGATTTCAAGTGTGCACCACTGTACCTGGTTGAATTCTTGCTCATATCATTCACTGCTTAGGTATTCTTGGACACAATACTTTCTGAGGCCTAATGCTACTGTCCATAAAATAGATATAATGATGCTTACTTTCCTGGGCAATTGTAAAGATGACATAAGATGACATTTGTAGAATTTCTTCACATGTTTGGTGGACAGCAACCTGCTTGTTAATCAGTGTTTTTCCATTATCAACAATATATTTGCTTGCTAGGTTTAGAGGTGAAAATAATAAGCCACTTGCATTCTGTACATGTAGTTGTTCTCTCAGATCATTTAAAAGTTGAACTTTCGGCATATAAAGGTTATCTAGCTTCTTGAAAACGTCCAAATGTTTCCCAAAAGTGAAGAATTTACTCTAGCTTCTCAAAATTTCTAGTATTGTAGATGTAGCCTTGAAGTTCTATATAAAGATGTAGTTTTAGAGTGTGTGTGTGTGTGTGTGTGTGTGTGTGTGTGTGTGTTGGTGTGTATATTTAGAAATTTTTATTTTTACTTGGCTATGCTTCAATTCAAGTGAACATGGAAAAATTTGTACTGGTTCTAATCTGCTTAAAAATCTCTGCTTCTTGAATGCCTGGAGGTCTGATACAATGTAAGCCATGTACATAATAAATAATTAAATATACCTCTCTAAAAGAGCCAAAATAATACTTAAATAATTAAGTATATGTCTCTAAAAAAAGACAAAAATAATACTCTTGACAATGACTTCAAAAAGTACAAAGGACCATTCAGCCATGTAGTTGAGACACATGTTAATTAAAAATTGAAAGTCATAAGTAATAGAATATTGATTCAGAGTTCCTGCCCAGAGGGCAAGTTGAGGACTGGCAAATCCACATGGGAGAGAAAGCCTTCTTCAGACGTCCTGGGGATAACATGTCTGTAGGTGGCCCTTGCTGAGCTTAGTCTGGCTGGTGGTCTGGAAAGTTCCAGAAATTGTCCTGACTAAAGGCACTCCTGGCTTTTCTGTCTCCACACAGCCTTGACCATGTCCCTGCACAGAGCCCTCAGTGAGGCAGGTCTGGTGCTCATCCGAGGGGGTGGCTCTGGCTCCAGGGATGTCAGTGAAGCGAGGCACTGAGAGTAGCTGTGAGTGTTTTTATCTCCTGAGAAAGTGTGGCTCATTGAAACAGAAAGAATATACAGTGTTATAAGAATTCCTTATACATTTTAAGATCAGAAAGATGTATTGACAGTCAAATTTGGGGAAACCAAGAAAACACAAAAGAAAATTACCTATAAAACCATCCTACATAGTGCAAACATTTGTTGACGTATTGGTGAATTTTCTTCTTTATCCTTATCCCAGAATTTTCACAGAGCAGAATATGAAGCAGTGAGATGAAAAATTAATAGGCCCAGATATTGGGTGTTCTTACATTCAATAAAATAAGCTCAAAAATAAGGAACTTAATATTTTTTCTCATATTTTTTTGTGGGCTACCTTTTATCCCAAACCAAAACATGTATTTTTATTTACTTATTTATTTATTTTTATTAAATAAACAATTTTTCAAGTTTTAATGAAAAGTGGAGTACCATACAGATTCAGGTAGCAAAATGTATATTCAACAGTGAATATACATAT
>NW_004524585.1:9086872-9102842 GCF_000260255.1 Octodon degus | reverse complement strand
CCTGGTTCCGCCAAAAAAAAAAGTTTTCCCTAAATTACCCCAATTGTCCACCTGACCATGGCAACACCATTTCATTTGAGTTGACTCATGAAGAACATTACATTTAAAGGAACAAGCCAAGAAATTTTGAAAACAATATTTGGAAACATTATGAAGTTTGAATATTTTATCTAAAAATAGCTGTGACAAAAGGTTAAAATTTTGTTTAATTATTACATTCCGTGATAAAAATATGTCAACAGAATGTCTACATATGTAAGAGCTGTGAGTGGAAGCAAATCTCAGAGACAGAAGAGGGATGGGACAAATAACCTGAAGTTTTGAATAGCGATCTGTTATGGGAACCATACAAATGTCGGAAGGACAGAGGTGGACAAGATGACTACAAATCATTGCAGTAATCAGGAAGGAGACAGCAAAAAGTTCATAGTAAGGCATATGCAAAACCTTCTGGTAGAGCTAAGAAAGGGCTGAGACTAAAGATTCTCATTTGCAAACCATGTATTAATGAGTTTGCTTTTATACACATTTGAGAAAGACAGTCTCCTGACCTTTATCTTACAGCAGGTATTCAAGGAATAGAAACACCCCCCCGTGATTCCATCTCGGAATTCTGTATTGTGTTCTAAACCATATTTTTGGGGGAGGACTCCCAGGAAGAGGGATTTCAGCCTTGAGACAGTGAGCTGGGCATTAGGGATGAACTTGCATGTCACAAAAGATCACCCGCTCTGCGTGACCAAAGGCTGAGCACCAGGAGAATTTTGCATAGTGTTTTTCTCTTTTCTTTTTTCTTTTTTTCTTTTTTTCTTTTTTTTACTTAGGGGACATAAAATAAATGGGAGGGGAGGTTGTGATCGTGTCATAACTTGTATCATTTGTTTTATTGGGTCCGTTAGATTTAAACTTGGTTAAAAAAATTAAAAATTTCTTTGGCAGATCATAATGCTAACCTGTGGGAGGAAAACCACGACCATCAAAAAAATCTAATAACAATGCTGGGGAGGCTGCCCGGCAAGAGGAGCCCTTCTACACTGCTGATGGGACTGCAAGATAGTATAGCCACTGCAGAAACCAGTGTGGAGAGTCCTCAAGAAACCAAAAATAGAAATTTCATTTAAGATGGAGGCAAGGATAGGGAAAGGGAAGGAAAAAGAGTTGAGATATGTTCTGCATGTGTACCAGCTCCCCAGGAGGAGTGTGGTCATTATGTTCTGCAAACACAACATATAAAATAAATTGAAAAAATGAATAGAGTATATGTCATCATATATTGTTAATAGAAGGTGATTGGGAGTAACTTGTTTATGTAATGTTTTTTTGGGTACCAGACATTGAACTCAGGACCTTGTCATGCCAGGCAGGTGATGTGCTGCTGAGCTAAATCTCCAGCCTTTAAGGAATGCTTTAAAAGCACCTTTAGCTTTCATGTTTTCACAGGTAATCTAAAACAGTGGAAGGAGTGTCAAGAGAAAATGGAATAAAATAAAACTGTTCTGGGTGAAAATTCAAACTCAGGAGAAATGAGAAAGTTTAAGTCTCTGAGTCATGAGTGAATTTTTTGTTTATTTTGAGATACTGGGGATTTTTTGGTTTCTCTCAGTCTTACACTGCTTTTTTTTCTTGGTGCCTCCACTGCATTATATTTTGCAGGTTTATGCTGAAGTCATTTGGTGTGCATCTGCCTCCTTTTTTTCCCTTTCTGTATTTAGTATCAGGTCTACAAGGCCTATAGGGTCTCACTACATAGACTGGACTCATGGTGATTCTCCTGTTTTCAGCCTCCCAAGTGCTGGGAATTACAGGCATATGCCACCATGCCCAGTCTCAATAGCTGTCTTAGCATGCCCCAGAGATGGGGCAGGCACTGCACACTGGGAATTGAACCCCGGCCACTGCACTCTGCCTAAGCAGGTACTTTAATCTACTGAGCTATCTGGCCTGCTCTACCTCCTTTGTTGAAGATAATATGTTTTTTCAGTTCAGGTAAGCTATGTCTAAATTTCTCATTAACTCATCATAAATCTTCATAAAATCAGTTTAATAAGTCACCACTTATAAATCCTTACAACTTATTAATTTAATGTAAATCATAAAGAGGTACTCTTCCTAAATGGAATTTTTCTAAACCCTTGACAGACTAAGACCTAAGGGGTGTAGCTTCTTTGCAAACACAATTTTTCACAAATTGAACAACTTAAATTACAAGTTTCTGAGCACCTACCCTAGATATATAAAAATAGTGGATGGAACAAGAAAATTTCCTGGGCTATTATTTGATCTCAACTACTTACATTCTACAAAATTATGAGTAATTGTGTCTGAAAATTTTGACATCATGCTCTATAAATAATTTGTTGTCTCATAATGAGAGTGAAAGTCAAAGCAACAATGATTTATTTATTTTTTCATGTATTTATTTTACCAAAGTTTTATTGATAAACAGATAGCAATGAGACAGTTTCAAATCAAATTGGAAGTACAGTTTCAACAAATAATACACTGCATATATTCTTCTTAGTGGTAAATTGCTGTATAAGATGCGGACTTGTGATCCTATTTACAAACACCATTCGAACAAATCATTCTATTCATTAAGAGAATGCAACTATATATCTATCCTAACCACTTTGAATACACAGATACAAAATGGACATTCATCGTTATACCCCATTTTTTCTAAGTTCCGTTATTGAATATTATAGGTGTGTAAACTCAGCAAAATATTCTAAAAGAGTCCAGTAGCCCATAATAGCATTGGGTCTTCTGTTTAACTGGCAATGTCAGAAATTATTGACCTGAGTCCCCCACAGCTCAACTTAACAGCATGGCTTTATTTCCTATATTTCGTCTTCATACTTTTCTACTGGATGGTTAAGACCAAGGTAAAGCAGGACCTATGCAACAAGAGTTGTAGCTTTTTGGTCTGAGAAGGTCGGTGAAATGCCCTTGGGATTTGTCTTGAGATCCTGTACCTCAGATTGTAGAACTTTTGTCAGTGCAGCCATGTGGATGAGTCACGGCCATTGCTTGGCCAATGTGCTCTCTGTGAAAGCCTGAGAGAGTGTCTTCTCCCCATGTGACTCTCCTGAGGCACACTCTACGTCATCGATCACTTTCCTTTTTGGCCCCATAATCTTCTTGATCAGAAAATTTGGGACACTACTGAGGTACATGATGTTACAGTACAAGTTACTGTAATGCATTATAAAAATATAATGCAGTTACTGAGTCTTAATTGACCTTAGAAGGAACAATGATTTAAATTGTAGGGTTATTGAAACTTTTATTCAAATATATTTAAATATTGAATTTCTGGAAGCACCTTATTCTCATCCTGTTTTAGCTATAGACACAGGCAGTTACATTAACTTTGTGCAAAATAAAATTATCTTCATGGACATTTCAGGGATTTGTCCATGGGTACAAGAAATTCAAATTAGAAACTATTAGAGCCAAAGACGTGCATAATAAAATATTTATCAAATAAAATTTTGATATGTATTGTAATTGCAAATGGCTAGTAAAATACAGAAATTATTGATCTCTAACAGACTTTATTTGTTTAAAAGAAAATTAAATTTGATATATCTTGTTCCTAGATATATGTAGAAAAGTTATAGAGATGTAAGTACAGTGATGTGTGTACACCTACCTAGCTTTGGGAGCTATAAATATACACTTACGCTATGTGAATCTGTATATTTATAACCATATCTCTAGAATGCTAGTGATTAAGAGTGAATCAGAAGAAAAGAAATTAAATTTGAACAGTTATTAATCCACTTTCTGATATAAAATATGTGAGATTGAGATTGAGGAGGACCAATTTCATAGAATTGGAGACACCTAGAAAAGAAAAGGAAGGTTGTGTAATGTAGATTCTCAATTTCAAAATTAACTTTTGAAAAACTGATGATAAAAATAGAGGTGCACTATTGAGACCTTCAGCAAATTCTCAGTGCAGAAGAGGTGTGAGGCTGAAACTGAGAAGAGTGAAAGAAGATACGAAGAGTGGAGTCTAGAGACCAGAGTGGTGCACAATGACTAATGTCTGAAACTCCTTAAGAAGGACTAGGTAAGTCAACATATTTTGTTGAATAACTTCTCTAATTAAAAGATTAAAGACAAAAGTATTTTGTATGCAATAAGAAGAAAAGGCACCGATGCTAAAAATCAAGTGTTCTTAGACTTGTCTTCTACATCAGTGTGGAAGACATGGAACCATAGCTGCAGTTTTGAGGGGGAAGATCTTGACTCAGGTTCCTGTGTGAGTGCAGCAGGTATTACCACTCTTGCACCTTTCTTGAACAACTTGTTCGTATCTGAAGAGTTTAACAAAGGAAATTGTTGAATATAGAAATGGTGAATTTCATCAATGCTGACAGAGCAAATACAGAATAAATACTTTTACATTTGGGGGAAAAGCTCAATCAAAGTCAATATTAACATCACTAAAAATACATAAACAAACTCTTTAATCTCATGTGTAGGGTACCACTGTGAGAAATGATCATTCTCTTAATGAATAGAGAGATTTGTTCTAAGGGTGTTTATAAATAGGATCTCAAGTCCGCATCTTGTACAGCAATTAACCACTAGGAAGAATGTATGCAATGTGTTAATTATTAAAACTGTCCTACCAATTTAGTTTGGAAAAAAAATTAAAAAAAAATAAATTCATCTTAAAAGCAGAATCACTTGTATTGTATGGCATAGCGGTGCTACTGGGGATGAGGGAAGACAGACTGTGGAAAACATGACAAAATGTTATATAGACATCAATGAGTAGGTTTTTAGATTGCATTTAAGCAGCTAGAAATGAGCTGTCTATAAAGATGAAGAAAAGTAATTTTGGGGCTGGGGATAAAGTGCAGCAGCACAGAACCTGCCTGCCTGGCAAGCATGAGGTCCTGGGTTCAATTCCCAGTAGCAAAGGAAGAAAAAGAAAGACAACAGAAATGCAACTTAAACATAGGTACAAACTGACATTGTGGGTTTGTGTGGATGAGTGTGTAGAATGCATGTCCACTTAGAGAAGATGGGTCAAAATAAAACAAAGAAAGAAGTAGTATGTATCTCATGAAAGCATTGTTTTGCTTATACTTTGCATGATTTAAAAGCTCTCTACAACTTCAGAATACTTCTGTGCACTATGAGTTTATCTAATTAAAATGTGACTGCTTATTGTAAATGATGTATGAAAATAAGATAGTATTTTAAAATGGTCTACTAAAATTATTTGACAGAACATTTTTAAATACAGAAAACAGGAATTTATGAGTAGCTGAAGACTCATTTGTTTTATTTGTTTATATTTGTATTTTAGGCAAGGG
This sequence comes from Octodon degus, assembly GCF_000260255.1. Taxonomy (NCBI): domain Eukaryota; kingdom Metazoa; phylum Chordata; class Mammalia; order Rodentia; family Octodontidae; genus Octodon; species Octodon degus. The sequence goes on along the minus strand of NW_004524585.1, from coordinate 9,097,506 downwards.
TCTACAGGGTGTTCAGGGTCTCACTACTAGAACAGACTTATAGTGATCAGCCTATTTACAGCCTCCCAAGACTTGGGATTATAGGCGCATGCCACCACACTGTCTCAATTGCTGTCTCATTGTGCCCCAGAGGATCAAACCCTGGCCCCTGTGCCTACTTGCAGGAGCTTTAATCTGCTGAGCTATATATTTTAATATTTCTGAATCTCCAGTAAACTTTTGTTGTTATTGAGGTAAGCGCCAAACATGTGCCTCATCAATGTGTCTCTATTTCCTATGGTTTTGTTTCCTCTTCTGATTAGTTTCAGGCACAATGAGCTTCAAACATTTGACTTTCATCTTCCCTTTAAAGATCATTAGAAAAGTAGGCATTCCCATACGTTTTTTAAAGGTGGAAACCTATTATTTTGCTTTGTATTAATGGAAAAAGTAGAATAATAGCAATTTGTGATGTTTTGGAAATATTAGTATTTTGCAACAAGTATATTAGACCACATTGGATGCCGGATCTGGCCACCCCACCTCTGCAGACACATATAAAGCTCTTGAAATCAGTATGTGAGGGGGATGCCTGCTTTCTCATCTTCATTGGGGTTCTTTACAATAGCAAAGATACAGCCTCAATCAGCTAGGCATCATCAGCGGATGAAGGGATAAAGAAAACGTAGCACATAAGCACACAGAATCCTACTCAGCTCCAAAACACAGAGAAATTTCATCATTTGGAAAGAGACAAAGGGCAGTTGTGGAGGGAAAGGGAAGCTCTGGCCACAGCTTGCCTTCAGGTAGAACTGTTGTTCTATGGAGTTTATGCAGGAGGTGCCAGTCAGAAAATTTATTACCTGAAAACTAGCAGGAATGCAACTTTCTTTCTTTTAAGTGTGACCTATGGAATCTAAATATTAGAGCATTTTATCATCCATTTAAAAAGTGTGTGGGAAAGCTCTTTGTTATAGGTTTAAATTTTAACATCATTTATCTTCTAAAATAAATTCATTTTTTCTTTCCTGCTTGACAGTGTTTTACTAATGGTTTTGGGGGTGAAAGTACTTTTCACTGGGAGTGCCTGACTTCTCTTGGGGACCTCTTTCTTATGAGTTCACAGTAGGAAGGTGAGCCACAGTGAGTGAGACGCTAGTTCTCTTGGTGTCAGCTTGAACAACACCCCACAGTGGGATGAATCAGGTTCTGATTCTATGTTTGGTGGAGTCTTACTTTTGGAATGAAGTCCATAATTACATGTTCTGCAAATTCCCTTGATTTCTGTTGTCAACATTTTGAAAGCAAAGATTTTTTCCCCCTCTACTACACCTATAGGAAGGTGATAAATATTCACCTGTTTATCAGTAGATCGATCCCAGCAAGAATAAGACTACAGATGGATAGGCACTGTCCTGACTCGAGGGTCCCATAACCTCGAATACCTTCATATTCAGAATCTTAGCGCCTAAAATTCTTCCCAAAATGATTTCTTGCCTCAGACTAGTAGTTATGCTGCAAATTCTTTGACTATGTTGATTGTTTCCATCAGTGGAATAACTGGAGTATAAAATTGCAGGGAAACTGGGTGGGAAAGAAGTGATGAAGGAAAAAGCCTTAAAGAAGATGTCACCAGAAAATTTAAGAAGGAAGAAGAGGCCAAACATAAAGCGATCGAGCATTTTCTTATTTTGTCTTAAACTAGCTTTAAAATTCTTTATTGTAAATTAGCCTAATCTTAGAGTTGAACTTTTATCAAGAAGGGTAATGAAAAAAAGAAGAGGTTGTTGCAAACAACGTAAGTAAATTTTGGGCCCAACTCCAAATATCTGAAAATGAATCTCACCTGACGTCTGATGTCAATACATTTAAACTGCTTTATATATTTTTATAACGCATTTTTAATACATTAAAGATATCTTAAATCTTTACGTTACTTAATGAAATCTTCAAAAAAAAAAAAAAACTATGTGTGTTGTGTGTAGACACAAAACCAATTTAACCATTTAATGTGTAGGTTCCCTTTCTCTCTCTTTTTTTTTTTTTTGGCAGAACTGGGGATTGAACTCAGGCCCTTGCGCTTACCAGGGAAGCGCTTATTCTACTGAGCCATCTCCCAGGCCCCTCCCTTTCTCAATTGGTTTATCATCTAGTTAAAAGGTGGAAAAATTAGCTTGAGATGCCAAGTACATAATGCTTTTTCCTTCCAGGGGTATATTTTCATGTGTCCCAATCACTTTTATTGCTCAAAGGAAAACCTTATTTAAGACAAACACAGTTTTTTACTATTAAGCCTATGTCAGAATTTATTTTGATTCATAGTACAGTTCATGGTGACCGGAAAAGGCCACCTGCTCTATAGGCTTATACAGATTCTATTCAGTATGTTGATCATGCTCAAATTAATTAAGATCAGATTTTAAACTTGTGAGGATGGTTACCTACTCTTCATATTTCTTATATCAAACATAAACAAACAGTTGCAAAATTATATACTCTATTGGACAATCTAATTGAATAGCGAATTTATCAAAATCATGATATAATGAAGAATGTATATTAAAAATGGCCAGCAATGTGGTTTGGCCATTATTGGGTCTAAATCCTGCCTAAGTCACTTCCTTTGGAATTGGGACAAATTACTTACCTTCTCTGACTTAGTTTTCTTATCAATAGAATAGAGATAATACAGTAACCTCATAGAGATATTTTAGATTGAAACATGCACTGAAAATGAAGCATTCGGCACACTAACATGGTAACTATTTAGAACACATCTAGCTATTATTTTTATTTATAAAACAAAAATTTAAAATAAATTGTTTCTCTTGTTTAGGTAATATGGAGTTCATCTTCAAGTAATCTGGAGAGGTATTGAAATGTTTTATCTTTCCAGCTGATGCCAAGGGTAAATACATATATATTCTATTATGTCTCAGTAAATGGGTTAGTATAAACTAGAGGCTCGGCTCGGCTCGGCTCGGCTTGGCTCGGTTCGGCTCAACAGCCTGATGTGTGTTAACCTGATTATGACAATGTAGTTGTGCGTTGGAACAAGACAGGGTTTGCCAAGACTAAATCTTAAGGGAATAGGCTTTCAACTCATGTACAATGATAAACCTTTCCGTTACATTAATACCTACAGGTTGTTTTTTTTTTTTAATAATACAATAACATGAAGCCATCTCTCGCTTTCTTTTCTATATCGCTGGGAGAATATTACAATCAGTCTTCACAGGACACTCTGTTATAAAGACTTTTTGTAAATGTCTACAGGCGTCCTTAGATGAGAATGAATCTATTTGAATAAAACCCATAATCTGAAGGTAATTAAAGTAGTTTTGTAAGGTGCAGTAAACACACATTGTTGCGTCTACAGAGCATTAGTTTATGCTATTGTGAAGAAGATGTCTTTTTAGTCCTCAAGCTGTTATGAAAAATTTCAGAGGCCACAAGTCTGAAAAAAAAAAAAAAAGAAAAGAAAAAAAAAAAAACCAACACAAAAAACCAAACAAGGACATGATAATGACTGAAGACACAATTAATCCTGGTGCCACTGTGTAGCACAAAATGTTACAACAATCAGAGAAAAAGCTGCGCAGGGTGATAGAAAGAGAAGTTAATATGTAGTCTTTAAACAAATGAAAAGCTTAACTATAGAGTGCTAAATGGATAAAACGAACAATAGCTGAGAAATGAAAACAGCACAAGGCAAGGCGTTGTGTTTCAAGGAAAGGGCAAGTGAATCTAAAATGTTTGTAGCAAATGCAAAATAAGATTTGCAGTGGTGTGCTGGTGAAGAGATTACATTTTAGTAAACACTTTTGTTTCCTTAGACATGACCTCGGCTGGTGTGGAGGCAAGATTTCAAAGGTGGTCAAAACGTCACACACTCCTTTCTCAAAATTCTTGCCCACAGTGTAAAGGGTGAAAATTGCCTGAAGCAAGTCTCTGGTTTAGAATCTGAAGGTCAGCTTTTATCTAGCAGCAGCCTTTTATGCCCTTCAACTCTTTTTCAACTTCCTTCAAAATGGCCTATGTTCAAAAAGATAAACCAGAAACAAGAAGAGGTTTGGGGGACTGACTCCTACCTTAGGAGCCTTAGAATTCGCAACCTGATATCAGAAGCTCAATCTCAACACTTAACATTAAATCGTCACCTCTCCATTCTGCAGCTGGATGCTCAAGCAGAAAGATTTCATTGTCTTTGCTTCCCACTCCTTTTTCCACCAAATAGATTCAGTCAGCATTTTAAGGAAACCTCATTTTTTATCCATGGCTGTTTCTTATGGGATCTTACAATCTGCCAGGGGAGTGTTCAGTTAGCCCCTGTGACCTCTCCCAGAGTTGGGGCGGGTGCTCTCTGCCTGCTTTGGGGCCCCACTGTTATTTCAGACAAGTAGGAAGCATCTTCTTGCCCGTGCACTTAGATGGGATGGAGGCATTAGGTTGAGCCGGGCTCTATTAAAGTTGTATGGAATCGATGTGCTGATCCAAGTGAACTTCTGCTCATTCTCACCAATTATGGGCAGCATTTTGACTGTAGTTTGAATTGCTCCTCTTGTGATACATGACATTTGAGTTTATTTTGAGACATTGGTACACAGAGCATAGATTTTCATCTAGAGACAGTTGCCTTGATTCATGTCCCCTTGACATGCTTTCTTCCTTGTCTGTCTGTGTAGAGGTACCACGGACATCCATAGTCCTGCTTGGACTTGGCACAGCAGTGTGTTACGATGCCTTGGAAGAAGAACTCTTTGCCTTGAGGAAAGCAAGGAGGCTTCATTTGAATGGTTTATGACTTAAAAATTCCATTCTCATCATGTTCTGACATTCTTTCCACACAATACATTTTTCAGAGGGGGGGTTTCTCAGTCACAAGAAATTTTTCATCAAGACAGCAGCAAGTCTGAGCTACAGCTCTAATGTCTGTGTCTCCTTGGAACAGGGTGGACAGATTTAGCGACAGACAAAGAGGGAAGCGACCAAACATCTGAACAAAACAGAATGGCCGGTTAAGTTTAAACTTTAGGTAAATGAGGATTTTTTTTTTTTTTAAAGAATGTATTTGTGCCACACAACAATGAGGACACACACTAGTTCTATTTATCCAAAATCCAAATATAATTGTACCTCCTCTGCGCTAACTTGCAATCCCATTTGAAACAATTTTCTAAAGCAGTTGGAAAAGAGCTCTTCATTTCACAGGAGGAAGGTGAAGCCCAGCATGCTTGAAAGCTTATCTCCAATATGTCAAGGAGTTGCTGTTTGGCTGTTTACCTATGTGGTACTTCTCAGGAAGGAGGCAAGATTGTTAAGATATTTTTACATACTCTCATTTTCTTTATAGCACTGTCCTCTGACCTTTGGTGTAGAGCTTTGGTTCAGTTATAACTTTAGCACCTACTGAAATTCTTATCCAAGGGAGATTACATGGGTAAGGCAGTTATAGTTTTGTATTTACAGACCTACAATAGGAACACTAATAATGGGTGGTGATATTTACCTCTTGACAAACTTTTGTAACTGATGGGCTTATTTTTATTTTTTGCAGAACTGGGGATTGAACTCAGGCCTTTGCTCTTGCCAGGAAGTGCTTACTCTATTTAGACCATAAGAGCAAGCATTATGTCTGTGTAGCTAAGTAGATATTAAATTGGGAATTTGTATTTAAGTTAGTTCCCCTATGTTCTGTCTGATCACCTCCTCTTGATGTACCTGAGGTCTTCTAGGCAGACTAGTTCACCCTAGTTACCTTTTGCCCCCTCTCTCAGTCAAGAGAAAAAGAGGGAGGATGCTTTCATAGATCCGGGTCTGGCAAGTGCCTCAGTTTACCGGGTCCAGATCTACAAAGTTTGAACTCATTTGGCTGTGCTTGACTTGGATCTAGCTGCTGTGCTCAGCTTCTCCCTGCTGCAGCCCTTGGAAGCAAACCTGCTGCGCCCCTCTGGCAAGATGTTCTGCTGCTGGGTTAGCCCCTCTGCAGGGACTACAGCTGGAGAGTTCCACACCAGGCCTGTATGCTGGGCCTGGGCTGGGTCTGGAGGGGTCCGGTGGATACAGTGGAGTGGAAGTTCACCTGCTCATGTGCTGGGCCTGGGCTGGGTCTCCTCATTTTCTTTTAAAAGACATTGCTTCCCCTTTCTTTTCGTTCCTGTACTACCTTATCTCCCACAAAACACAAATTCAGATAACAATCAGTTGAAAGGATCTTATTGAACTATTTTGCCATTGTGAGTAAATTATTGACTTACTGGCTCATTTATTTCTCCTCATGGAGCAAATGCACATTGGTGAAGTTTTGGCACCAATTTGCGATAGGTAGGAGAAAAAATTGGGTGCTGGGATGTGGGGTCTCACAAATGATTAGATTAGGCCAAATTCTAGTGGGTCCTAAATATTAATCCTATACATTATGTAACAGAGTCCTTTGGCTAAATGACAGGTAAATACCAGGCCTCAGTAGCTTTATCTCCAGGAATTCTGGAATGGGCATTCAGAATATGTAATTTACCCTTAATATTGTTAATTTTTTTTGTTTTTGTTTATTTATTGGATACAGGGTCTTGCTATACAGTCCAGACTCATAGTTCTGACTTCACAGTTCAGATCCTCCTGTCTCAGCCTTCCCAATACTGGGATTACAGGTGTGTGCCACCACTCCCAGTTTTGGGCTGGCTCTGGGGCCAGTACTGCATGCAGAACTGGGTATCAAGCTCAGGTCCTTGTGCTTGCCAGGAAAGCACTTAGACTGGAGAGTTATTGGTAAAAATGTAAAACATTGCAAAATTGAAAGAATCATACAGTAAATACTCATTTCTCTAATACCTAGAGTCTATAATAAACACTTTGCTACATTTAATCATGTATCTATTCATCCATCAGTTCATTTTATCTCTGATGCATTTCAAAGTACATTTGAAACATCAATATACTTCATTCCTAAACAGTTCAGCAGATACAACCTTAAAGAGAATTGAATATTTATGATTTTTAAATAAAAACTATATAGAGATAAATGCACTTACGCTAGGTACTGTTTGGCACATTTTGATGAATATATACACTATTTAGGATATATAAAATTATCTTCATCTCAGAAATTCTCCTTAGGACTCATTCCACCATGGACAGTATTGTTGTGGTTTTCTTTTCCACCAAAGTTTTTTGTTGTTGTTGTTGTTTTAGCAATTCTAGTACTTCACAGAAACAATGTCATTTATTTTTTGTATTTTTTAATAACATCATATTATATGTACTCTTTTGTTTAAAGTTTTGTCTACTGAGCATATGTTTTTGAGACTTATATGTGTTGTATTAAGAATTTTTTTAATTATTGAGAAAGGTAGTATTTAATTCTATGAATATTCCACAGAACTTTTAGCCATTTTTCTGTTGAGGGACATGAAGTTGTTTTGTTTATTTTTGTGTTGGGAATCGAACTCAGGACCTCAGTGTTGTGCTGCTGAGCGATAACCCGGCCCCTGGCTGGTGTAAATCACGTTCCTATGAGCATTCTACTCTCTCTTCCTGTGGACATTTTCTTCCCCCTTTCCCACAGCTTCTGGCCTCCAGTGCCTTCCCTAAACCCTGAGCTCTACAACAAGCATTCAGGAATGTAACTGACCACATTTGGGAAGCATTTGACTGGTTCATGTTGTTTTGATAAACACTTGTTGTCCTATCGACTTCCGGTTAGTTTTGCTCAGGGACACAAATCTGTGCTGATTTTAGTCTTTCTTTTGGCTCCTTCTCATTTGTGTTCAGAGCTCGAAGGCCCTAGATCCTCTCCAAACTGTGGGGCCTGTCTAGGAAGTGGATCCCTTCATGTCCCACATCCTGTTCTGGATGTGGGAATCTCTCCTAGGGTCCTGCTCCCTGTCTGATTATACCATAGGGGTGAAGGTACTGTTGATTTATTTTTCCATTCACTAAGCATCACATAGTAGATGTTACGTGTTGTATCGTGAGAATATGAAGATAAGTCAAGATTAGCCCCTCTCAAAGATCTAGACTTGGGGAGAAATAGTCACAATCGAATAGTCCTTTCAATAAAATATGGTTGAGATTTTGATAGAGCTCAGTATTGGGTGCTGTGAGAAGACCTGAAAGATTTATTCAACCAAAAGCGGGGCACCAAACCAGACTTTTTGGAGAATGTAAAGACTAAATCGCACTGTAACGGATGTAGGAGGATTTGAATAGGCGGGTAGCAGAGGGAGGTGTGCTGCCGGAAATGTGGAGGAGCTGTGCAGGAAGCTCAGCGGGGTTCCGAGAAACCAAGGAGAAGGCAGAGTGCAGACCTCAAGGGGTTGGGATTAAGTCTCTGCAGGGTTCCATTTATTTATTTTAATAACCTGAAAGCAGCCTCAGTTTAGGTCCTTACTCATGCGTTCACTCTTCACCAAGGTCCTCCCCGGACACCATGTGGGCGAATGTTAAGCTGGCGCAATGTTCTTAAAACAAGACAGTCTCAGTATCAGGCCATATTTGAAGGGAAATTTCAGAATCTTCGCTAGAACTGGTAACTGCTGACCTTAGCATCCTTAAATTAACCTCTCAGGAAATGCAAGATTTATAAGTTGTGGGCTTTTTTTTTTTCCTTTTGAAAAAAGGTCTTAATAATTCAAAGAACTTTTTAATGATTTTAAAAGTGCATGTTAAGTACTTGATGGATTGGATCAATTCGGTCTTTGTAGTGCTCTGTGTTGACATCCTCCTCTCTACATATGGAAATTCGACAGATGTACAGAAAATGCTACACAGGATGGGATGTTTCTTTATGGCATTTCCTTGTGTACTTCACTGCAGACAAGAAATGTGTATGTGCACTTTATAGTGAGTCATTAACTATAAAAACCAGCTAATTCACAAGCCTGCTTTGATCTGGATTTCCTGTGATTTATCTTTGCTGCCTTCGCATGCACTGAATTCCTTATTGTTATTAACTCCCCAAATATTTACATCACTCCAGATAATCAATGCTTATCACAGTCAATACAGATGTTACAAGATCCTAGAAGAAAGATGGTGTCAGCATAATAACATTTTAATTATTACAGCATGTGTTTTCAACTGTATCTTTTGCTTACAGAATAAGCTAACACAGCTACTGTATGCATTTAATTCATAGAAAGCATTAAAATGATTGCATGTGTAAATGATGGCTTTTTCCCACCAAAGACCTGAAGCAATGGCATGTAGCTGCTTGAAGGTACTAATGCTTGTTTAATTAATTTAAATCATGCTGCTAAGATGGCATTTTCACTTTCCATTCCCCTGAGTTTGCACTCTGCAGGGTTGCCCAAACATTATGTAAAACAAATTTGCATGTGGAGGTTTCAACGATACAAAATATTTGGCTTAAACTAACATATCAATTCTGCTAATGAAATCAGAAAATAAGCCATTGGAAGGGGAAACTGGCTAATACTTCATTATTCAAGATCTTGTTTGCTTTGTAAATTTTATGTACACCGGTGCACTTTACTTTTGTCTAGGCAGAATCGAAACATTGAAAGGTGCTGTTTTCTGACTTTCTGCCATGTAGTTTACAGCCAGTGCTCTTGTGGAGTTGGGAACTGCATTTTGCAGAAAGCATGAGCAGGACCGGGTTGCAGGGGCAGCAATATCCAGCTTTTCCACACTAGTATCTGACCACCACTCTTGCAAATGGCATAGTTTTGCCAAGTTGCAGCCATATTCATTCTGCTCATTGGGAGAACTCTGGTCATACAGCAAGCTGTTGCAGTAAAGGCAAGTGCATGAAAGTTAAGCTGTGGAGAGGCTGTATTAGAGGGACCAGCACCTCTCTCCTCACCTTGCTGAGAACTTGCTAATGGCTGAGTGTGGAGGTTCTGGCTTCTTCCTCCGGCTGAATGCAATGATACAGTCAGATCCCTTTGCCCTTTATTAGGGGTGGGGCTGGAGAAATGGCCAACTATATTGTCAAAAATATGACATATCATAGGGTCTTGGTATTTTTATAAAGGACCAGAGGAGGTATCTGGCAATATCTAACCTGTAGTTATAAATAGAAGGGGATCTGTAATATTAACTAAGACTTGAATTCTTTTGTGTGAATCCACTGGAATAAGGGTCTCTGGAAATAAAATACAACCAACTTGGCAAAGCTGTGTTCCGTGCCCACTGATGCATCTATTCAGGGTTTCGGAGCAGAGCAGTCTGAAGAAAAAAAGGAAAGTGAATCACCAAGGAACACTTGAAGGCCCGTTCTCTTTCTGAATCTCTACTCACCAAAACCTACACTTGGCTGCACTCTGGCAACTAAATAATGTCCCAGATGGTTACTCTTTTCTGATTCAAGGCTCTGACTACGCGGGATCGCCTCACCCGAAGGAATGCAGAAAGAGCTGGGATAAGTGTGGGCCATCCCGTGGGACCTCAGTTCTGCAGCCAGTGTAGGGAACATTGATCAGCACTGGCTTCCGACTTATGGGAAATTACTAGTAGTGCAAGAAGGACCGCCAAGCCTTTTTACAGTCTTACAGTTGGGGAATTTTCTGAAATATATATTTTTATTTTTGACACTCAGTGATAGTATACTTATAGGGCAGAGTAGGATATTTTATTTTTTTAAATTTTTATTTTATTTTATTTTATTTGTGTGTGTGTGTGTGTGTGTGTGTGTG
>NW_004524585.1:9071215-9086772 GCF_000260255.1 Octodon degus | reverse complement strand
GGGGCTGGCTGGCATGTGGTGCTGGGGGATTGAACCGCGGTCCCTGTGCTTTGCTTGTTCTAAGTAGGTACTTTAGACCACTGAGCCATCTCACCAGCCCCAGTAGAATATTTTAATACATACATATAATGTGTAATGATCAGAGAGGGCACACCTATCGCCTCAAACATTTGTCATTTCCTTGAGTTGGAAATACTAAAAATCTTCTCTCCTAGATATTTGGAATCAATTAATTGTTATCAGCTATACTTATCACACTGTGTTATAGAAATTATTCCTCCCACCCTACTATACCTTCGCTTGTTAACTATCCTTTCCAGAGCTGGAGAATTTTATCCAACTTGTCCAACTGGAAAAACAATGTGAGTAGGATTTACATACTTAACAAGAAAAAGTAAAGAAGTTCCCCCTCAAAAAAAAAAAAACAAAAAAAGAGCAATACTTCACATTTTTCCCAGCAGGCCATTTTATTCCATAAACTAACATCATCACTAAGTTCTTTTATCTTATCCAAATCTAGGCTATTTCATTTCTTAGAATTTTGTCAGCAGTTTAGTCATTCTTCATTTTGGAGGGCCCGCAGATGATCAAATAAAGAGATTAAGTATGATAAAATGTGAAATGGAAAATCAAAGAAATTTGCCTGAGATAATACTGAGAATTAGGGGTTGGGTAACTGGTCTGGTTTGGAGCAAGAATTAGTCAACAAAAGCTCACTGAGAGGGTGTTGATTTTGTGGGAGGATAAAGAAATTAAGCAGTGACTAGAGATAAAGCCTACCTTTGTAGACAGGGACATTTCCCTGTATACAAGCTTTGCAAAAGGCATTCATCTGCAGAATTTTTCTAGATGAAAATTGAAGATATGAATAATTTAAAGATTATGTACATATAGAATAAAAGGAAAAGTTATGGTTTGACAGGATTGAAATACAAATATCTTATATAAAGGATAATTTGATTTTTTTTTAAAGCAATCCTCATTTCATAGACTAGCATTCCTGTGTTCTATTTAAAGTATTATTTACTGCTTCTGTTTACATTAAAAAAGTGATTTACCAGTGATTGGAGGCTTCTAGAGTATGTAAATTAATTTTAAAAAGTGAATTAAGTCACTTATAAATGAGCTTACAAGCCTTAGGTAAGCCATTTATTTATTTATTTATTTATTTTGCAGAACCAGGGATTGAACTCAGGCCCTTGCTCTTGCCAGGCAAGCACTTATTCTACTGAGCTATCTCCTCAGCCCTCTTTTATTTAATATATATTTAGACCCAAGTTGTCAAGATTCACTAACATTTTATTATTTTGGGTTATGCTAATCTTAAATTAATACTATGTTGGGGACATTTGGGTTGGAATAATTTTTAAAAATGAAAAATATTTCTAATGATAAATTAACTGAAAGAAAATTATAAATCAATTTGAAATAACTTCTATTGCACTTACTAAAATCATATCTTCCAAGAGATGAATCTCCCAAATACAAACTATATTTTCAAAATAATAAGGCCTGCGTGTAAAAAATCCTCATAATTTAAATTCTCCAAGTCAAAGTTACCATCAATTTAGTAATTATTTTATTTATCTTTACTGAAATAGTTAAGCAAATTGTTTTTATTTTAGGTATAGAACAAATGCACTTGTGACTTATGTGCTACAAACCTCAAAATCTGGAAGAGGCACATATGGGCTACAGCCACGCCGTCCCCAGTGCCACTCCAGGGGTGCCATCACCTGACTGCGTTCTGCATGGTGCTAATCCTTGGGGGTGCACAGAGTAACTGGCTTCCCGGGGGGTTGCAATGTGGGGTTGGGGAAGGAAATCTTTTGAAAATATATGCTTGCTCAATAAACTGGTTGATTTATTATTTAATTATTTCCCAAGCTCTAAGAAAACCCTAGTGTAAAGAGAATGCTCAAAAGTGTGATTGGATCAAAAGTTTCTATAAGTGGAGTGTGAGAAACCCTGGGAGAAGCAAGCATCTTTGCTAGAGGATGTCATATAGTTTTTAAGATGTGCTGGGAATCTACAACATATGCAAGGACTTTTCCTGTGCTTGCTCACTTGTGGAAATGGTTTTGGATCAACTTTGCAATATTAACAGGTCTTATCGGTGTAGTTGTTTCCTCATCACAGGTAATCAGATTGATGGTCCATTTTCATGGATCTTACAGAACAGGCAAATAACATCTAGAATGGGAGCAAATTCTGAGTAGGAAGGGGGGAAAGTACTTAAATTCTCTAGACTTTGCAAAATGAAAATGAGCACCTGACTTTATTCTCAACTTTTAAAACTCCTGCTCTCCTTAATGATTCCATACGGTACTCTAATAATATGATCATTTATACCTATTTAAAAGAGAATAATAAATACTTACTAAAAATAAATGTAGTGTGATACTATCCCAAACATTCCTTTTTCTCCTACCTGGTAATGATAAGTATTCTTGACTGTTTAGAGTATTAAAGGACAGGAAAATAGAAATTACCAAACTTTGATTTTAAAGACCCAGGCACTTAGTCATTTACCACATGGGAAATGTCCCATTGGAAGACAGTGACTGGGTATATTGGAAACAATCCCAGGATGTTCAGTTAACCACAGAAGCCTGGAGTTGGTATTTGTCATCAGATTATAATTTTTTTTTTCAGAGTGGCTTAGATAGAACTTTTATTTTAATAATCAATAGATATATCAGTCTTCATATTCCACTCTTGGTGTCTTTGTGCAAAGAAATAATTATTTTATGATGGCATACTTTTGTGATTTTTGTTCACTCAATCTTAATGGATAGTTAAGATAAAAGCTTTCCTTATCACTTAAAATGTTGCCTCTATTTAACAATTTTCTGAATTGTTTTCCTTTAACACTGTGAAACGAAATCCACGTTTGTTGGATTCCACACCAAACTATTATAAAAACGAAGTGTTAGAAATCAATTCGAATGTTAAATACAAAGGACATCCTTGGCTCATTAAGTAAAAATATCTCATTTAATGAGCGAAAAGCACTGGAGCACACTGAACCCTGACACAAAGCAAATTATTTAAGTGATAAATTATATTTTATGGGGAGTGTAAAAGTTAATAACACTCAGGGGCATGGTAATAAATGCAGAGGTGTAACTAACTTCATCGACTGCTTTACTTACAAACATGCCATATGTGCTCAGTAACTTGAGAGGATCTGAAACAGGCAGAACAGAAACCACACAAAGCTTCCTACGGCTACCTTGCTGTCCTTTTATATACGGCATCTTTTGCATCGTATTATCTTAAGACATTTTTTTTTTTCCTTCTTTTTCTGGTCCTCTCGGTCAGTTGCAGTATTCTGCTTCCGTCATTTTTGTTTTTACTTTTGGTTATGTTGACCTTGTAGCAGTTAAAGCTGCACGCTGCCCCTTATCGCCTGGCCAGACTCATAAAATCAGACATGCATTCATCTTCCCTGGTGCCCTGTGAGTGACCTCAGACCTCACTTCAAGAGGACCAACATGGTGTAGGAAGAAATGGGTGGGTTCACTTTTGTGTCAGCCGCGCCTTCACTCTTTGCCAAGCAAACATTTCTCGGAGGTGTTGAGTGGTCTCTAAACGAGCGTGATCCAGAACCTCCAGCACGGGTCGGCCGCAGTGTGCAGGGATCCATCCACGGAGCTGTCTCCGCGCAGCTGGACTGCAGGGGAGCCTCCGGGCAGTGGTCTAGGTACTCACGGTACTGAGCAAGAGTGAAATGGAAAGAAGTTAAACAATTCCTCTTTCAATTAACAATTGAAACGTTATATCTGAACTGTCTTTTGTAACAAAATGTGTTCATCTTTTTACTGGCCACTTGCCTGGGGGCAAATTCCCTTAACGCCAGGGCAGGCATGATTTGCAGCGCTACTTCACATCTCTGAGCAGGTGCGGCCTGCGTTGCCCCTCCTGGTCACCCTTCCTGTGCGACCTGCAGACTTCCGTGGATCTTTCGAGCCCAGCTCAGACATGGTCTCTCTGACCATTCTCTTCTTCTTCCTCTTCAGGTTGAATCAGTTTTCTTCTTGCGGTGTAACTTCTCTTACATATTTATGCTACTGCATTTTTTTTTCATGTATTTATTACAAGGTCTGCAGGGTCTCACTGCACAGATTGGACTCATAGTGTTTCTCCTGGCTACTGCGTTCTTCTTATGTTAAATTTTGTCTATTCATATTTTCAGTTATGCTATAAGTTGTATGAGTGTAAAAGCCCTGAACAATCACCATTATATATCTAATGCCTAGTAGAGATAGTGGCCAGGAATGAGAGGGGTAGACAAAGGGGGAGGATGGATGGAAGGAAGAAGAGAGGGGGGAAGGAAGGAAGGAGAGAGGGGGAAAGGAAGGAAAGATGGAAGGAAGGAAGGAAGGAAGGAAGGAAGGAAGGAAGGAAGGAAGGAAGGCAGGCAGGCAGGCAGGGAGGGAGGCAGGCAGGCAAAAAGGCAGGAGGGACCTTTCTTTCTTGTTTTAGACTGATGGAGGCTTAGACCAGGGTGTAAGCTTGGTAAGCAGGGAACTGACTGAATTTCAGTTCTCATTGTCTCTTAAGGTGGAGGGAGAAAGGACTAAGGAGGTAGAAAAAGACAAAGAGGCTTTAAGAAATGAGTTATGGGGAGCAACCTCTGCCTTTAACCCCTGCCCCCAACTATGGACTACCTGAGCACGTCAGGTATGAATTTTCATGTTTCAGTGCATAAAGGTTGGTGGAACACCTAGCACCTAGCAGTGTTTTAAAGGTGCTTAGTGAATTGAATACAATTATTGATGTTTGAAAGATCACATGAGATTGCTTTCTATGTATAGCAGGCAGCTGAAATGGGGCATTGTGGAAAAGAAGATCATTAGAAGGTAGAAAAAGATTAACGCAGCCCTCAGAGGGGAATCTGGAGTGCTGTGAGTAACTTGACTAGCACTAGGAAGCAGAGCTCAGGGCCACAGGGTGCTGCAGTGTGTGCAAAGAACAACTGTAATTTCATAGAAAATTTTCATTAGTCTTTTTCAGGTTTTTTTTCTAGAGATAAAAGTTATTTAAACAACAAAGGTTTGGCAAGATAGCTTAGCAGGCCGAGTGCCTGCTTAGGCAAACACAAGGACCAGGGCTTTTGCCCTGACCAGCCCTGCCACCCTGAGGCTCACTGAGCCAACCACTGAGTCCGGGCATGGTGGTGCATGTCTGTAATCCCAGCGCTGGGTTGGCTGAAAACAGGAGGATTGCTACAGTCTGAGCTGTGTAGTGAGACCCTATACCAAATACATAAATGAAAAAAACAGAAGTTATTTAAACATCATAGATGATCATCAAAAATAAAACAGGACTATTATTATTATTATTATTATTATTATTATTATTATTATTATTATTGGTGGAACCGGGGATTAATCTTAGGGCCTTGCACTTGCCAGGGAAGCACCTATTCCACTTAGCCATCTCCCTGGCCCCAAAACAGGACTATTATTGAAAAACAATTGCAAGTAATGAAATATCTATAAGATGAGAATTGGTTAATATGACAGTCATTGTTGGTTGTGTTCATACTTCAAATAATCAAGTATAGTGTATGAATTCTAAAATTACCTTCTTTGGCTTGGGTTATAATCATCTTTAAAAGTATAGGAAAATATGATGCTTTGAAAGTAATGATTAATCTACTATCTCAGTGACTCCCTCATTTCTGCTGCTTAATTGGGTTAATTTGGGCAACTTAAATGATCCAAGACTGTATTTATTGAGCTCTAAAATAGGCCCAAGTGCATCTAATCCAGAGACGGGCTAGATGAGATCATGTTCTCATTGTGCTTAGCATAGTTTTTTTGACATCAATTATAATAATTATCACCACGGCCTAATAATAAAATATTTTTTAAATGATAGTTTTCATATGTATATACACTTTTGCCTATGTTCATGATTTTCCTTTGAAAGAGGATCTTTCTCCTGCTTTCAACTGATGAGAGCTGATCCTGATCACGTCCCCTGGCTGTGTGAAGGGCACGTCACACACAGGCCACCTGTTTGGAGCTAACCAACATCAGCCTGGAGGTTGGGTGTGTGGCTACACATTGGCTGCACCTTGGAACTACTGCTGGCATTGTTTTCACTTTACAGAGAGGGTTTGCCTGAGAAACTTGCTACTACAAAAGATAGCCCAGTCAAGTGTTGTACAGAGAGAGACTGTAGGTGATATTTGTGAGTATCTGAATCAATTTCAGACTGAAGCTAGAACTATCTTGGAAAATGTTTCTTTGTTTTTTCTTGAGACAGGGTCTTGCTGAATAGTGCAGGCTGGCCTTGAACTCACTGTGTAGTCCAGGCGGCTTTCAAGCTCATGGCAATCCTCCTGCTTTAGCCTCCCAAATGCTGGTGCCACCATGCTCAGCTTGGAATTCTCAATGTGTGAATTTTGATTAAGTTGAGTTGGCTTTTTCTGGTTTGCAAATTAGAGGCAATAATCATTGTATTTGCTTAGGGTAGTTAATAATATCTTGTTAGTGGCCATGTAGATTTTCTACCCTAATACTTACTGTTTATGGGGCTATTTGACCTATTTAACAATATATATCTGTACAAGCATCTTTCTATGAAGAGTTAGATTAATGGAAATGAAATATAGCTATCATTAATGATGACTTAATGTAGAATAAGACACAGCCAAGTTCATGTGAGGAAAACCAGTGTAACAAACTTCTTTAGGACATTGAACAGTGCACCGTCTTCCCCTCTGGAGCCAGGAAGTGATGCTTAAAGTAAGGAGCAGAGCTCTCCCAAAGTGAACTACAGACATTCTCAGGGACAAGATCCCTGGCTCCTTTGACAATGCAAACAGTTGAGTCCATGAGGAAAGTCAGCATGACAAGCTACTCCCAGAGGACAAACAGCTCTCCCTGCCTCTCCAGTTCTCCTTTTTATGCTGTTGGCAACAATCCTCAGGTGGGCCTCCTACATCAGCCCCTGCTGGTAGAATGACCACAGCTGTCAGCCCAACACACTGACTTTTCCCAAGAAGCAGTTGTAAGTAAGGGACAGGTCTCCCTCACTGTGCTATACCTGGCCCTGGGCACAGTGCCTGCCTCTTCATGGAGTCATGGAATATTTATTGATTTTTGTTGACTTGCCTACATCATAGGTGTAGATTGTTTCAGAAGACCTCACATTCACGCCATGTGAAAAATGTTCATTCAATTTCATTTTCTTATGAAACTGATTTGCTGTTTTGACAGAAAGAAAAGATTGCCTTGTATTTATTTGCATTTCTTTGGCAGAACAAGAGAGAGGAGGAAAAATCCACCTGTACCCACCCCTCTGGGTTACTGAGGAACAATAGCAATGGCAGAGAATGTGGTGAGGAGATGCTTTCTGCCCTAATGTTCCATCACTTTTAGTCAGAGGAAAGGAAGTTCATTCCAAGAACCCGTGATATATGGCAAAACCTGAGGATGTTCTATCTCATATAAAATAGACTGATAATTCCTACACCATCTATGTGCATCATCTTGTATACTTTAAATCATCAGCATGTCACTTATAATACTTAATGAAATATAAATGCTATATAAATAGTTGTAATATTCTATTATTTAGGCAATAATGACAAGGAACAAAGTCTGTACATATTGATGTTAGAACTTTTTTTTTTTTTTTTTTTGCGTAACCAGGGATTAAACTCAGACCTTTGTGCTTGCCAGGCAAGCACTTATTCTACTGAGCCATCTCCCCGGCCCCCTAGTCTGTACATATTGAGAACAGTCACATTAAAACAAAATAGTTTTTAGTTCATGGTTGATTGAATCCATA
This sequence comes from Octodon degus, assembly GCF_000260255.1. Taxonomy (NCBI): domain Eukaryota; kingdom Metazoa; phylum Chordata; class Mammalia; order Rodentia; family Octodontidae; genus Octodon; species Octodon degus. Next base: position 9,078,963 of record NW_004524585.1, on the reverse strand, counting down.
GGTGTAGATGTGCAGAGGAGATCCAGAGAGATCCAGAGGACCACTGAGAAAATGTCTGCTGTATTTCAAATGTGAGGCTTGGTAGGGCAGAGAATCTTCTAGAACACCTCAGCACCAAACTGGGGTGGACAGATCAGGAAAGTAAAATGGTGCTATGGGTCAAGGATGCCTGTGGGGCTGCTGTGGCTGGGGACTGAGCTGGTGTCATGGTCTCTCCTCCAGGGATCTGCAGCACTGGCCAAGAGTGAGGTGGGGCCATCTTAGCAGGGTAAGCAGCCTTTCTGGAGTGGATTCTGAAGCCAGCAGATATACAAGTTTCTGGCTTCAAGGAAAGTTTAGGGCATAGAGATAGCACAATTTGGTAGGAGAGGAAGGAGAAAGGTGGGGAAAGTTCAGGAAGTCCCAAAGATCCGGCATTAATAATTTGGTGAGTTAAAGTACTATTTGTTAAGATATAGACTACTAGAAAAAAAAAAAAAAAAGAAAACAACCTTTTAAAGTTTGAAATTAGTATCTGATTTGTGGGTATATCCAATATGGAGTGGCCATGAAATATCCAAGGACAGTGTATAAAAAAGCAATAGGATATATGAGTCTAGGTCTGGGAAGGAAAATCAATGCTGGAAATACACATTTAGAAGGTAGTACTGACTTTTCTAAGGTAAGTAAAGACAGTGGAGTGGGTCAGTGGCTCTTGAAAGAGAACAGAATGAAAAGAATAGAGACCTCAGTCTGAGTCTGCAGGAACCCAACAACTGGGCTAATGAAGGAAGAAAGGACAGAGGAGTGAAAAAGAGTCAAAGGATCAGGGTGAACGCTGTGACGATGTGATGCCAAGAGATCTAGGAGGAGGCTGAAAGAGGAGGGAATGCTCGGCTGTCACTAGCTGTTCAGAAGGCAAGTGGTTGGGAGGCATGAGTCCACTGGAACTAACAAGGTAGGGGGGCACTGGTCATCCACAGGACACTGTCCTACCAGGCTTTTGCAGGTGTGTTCCGGATGGTTTGAATGTGGTTAGTTATCAAGTCCACAACAGCTTCCTGTCCTGAAGAATTGCACTCATCTTAAATGAGGGTAGTTGTGTGCCCCACCCCCAACCACTGTGCTGTGTTCTTAAATGTTTAATAATTAGCTTAAAGGAAAATAAATTATCTATTATCTGTTATTTGTTTATCTTTTTATACACACCAATCTATATCTAACATCTATCTACCCATCCCTATCTTTTACTATAAAATTTACTGATACGAAAGAATACAATGTACCAATGACAGTTATATACTAATTTATTCTAAATTCTACATATCCAGTTGATTCTCAACATATTCTTTCCTTCTCCTTTCTTAAACTCTTGTATTTATAGCCAGCTCACACATTCAGGTGAGGAATAAATGTAGTTCTGACATAAATGCAGACTGATATTTTTATTTATTTATTTTTCATTTTTTTTCTTCTTTCTTTCTTTCTTTCTTTCTTTCTTTCTTTCTTTCTTTCTTTCTTTCTTCTTTCTTCATGTGTTTGGTACAGGGTCTCACTATGCAGCTCAGACTCATAGTGATCCTCCTGTTTTCATCTGATCCATTGATGGAATTATAGGTGTGCACCACCAGGCCTGGACTATATCCTGGGCTCAGCAGGCCCCAGGGGCTGGGCCAGAGTGGCATGCAGGACTGGGGATTGAACGCTGGCCCCTGTTCTTGCTGAAATAGGTGCTTAGTCCCCTGAGCTATCTCACTGGCCCTGATATTTTTATTTATATTAATGAGTAGTATCAGTAATAAGTTCATTGCTGAGTCAGACAATAATTTTCAAATACTGCAGGAATATTCTCTTATTTTTTGTGTTCCTCTCAATACAATGAATGATTTATTAGCATTTTGTCCCTCACCTTTTAAAGAATAGATAATTAGCAAAACAGCCAAATTTCAACATGTACTGTTTATCAGTTTCTATGATGTGAAATCTCACCATGGCTAATTTAAAGCTATCATGGTGTCACTGAATTTGAATTTGGAAAGAGATATTTATTAGCTCACCATTGTGTAGTGTTTCTACTTATGCTTTTACAATAGACATAATTAGCCTCAAAAGCATGGATAAAATAATTAGAAAATAATGTTTTGTATATTGTTTATTTTTAAAAAATATGCTTCATCTCACTACAGACTCATAAAATTTAATTTTTAATAAGGGCTCTGCTTAACATCTTACAAGATTTGGGTACATTTAAATATCGATTTTTGCTAACAGTATAGGCCAGCTGCAATGTGTGATTCCTCCCCATTCTACCCTTTCTCTGGCCCACAGCAATGATTGACTGATATGGATGAAGAATGCCTGCCCCTCTTGCCTCTGTGGGGCAGTTCATAGAGCTCTCTGTGGAGGTTGCTGAAGATCACCTCCAGTTGTAGGACAGTTTTAGCTTTTTTCTCCCTCTACTCTGTTATGCTGCTTCCACTCTCTTCTCTTGAGAGTGCTTCATGAATAAATCATGTGCACAAAAGAAGGCCCATCGTAGCATCTGCTTCAAGGGAATCCACCTAAATATCAGCTTATTAAGAATACCTTTGGTAGGAAAGAAACCTAATTGAGAGGCGTGCATCATAACACTAGAGACTGGAGACAGCTCATGTACATAAATTATGTGAACATGTAGAAAGAAAACAAATGAGTGACAAACAGTAGAGGGGGTGAACTGAGGTGCTCACCCACATTGCTGGGCCAAGAAGTGATTCTGGGAGTCTCCGTTACTTTTTTCTTGTTGTTGGGACAAAACACCTGTCACCCCAAATTAAGGAAGGAAAGGTTTATTTATCTCACAGTTAGCAGAGGTTCCACTCCATACTTGGCTGGCTCTGTGGCAGAGGGCAGCAGCTCATGGCAGTGGAAAACAGCAAAGAGCCAAGGGTGGGGCAGCAGCTGCGGCAGCTAGCAAACAACTCTCCCTCCGTTACATTTTATTGAGGCTATCTGCTCCAGGGCGAGTGTAGCCCTCACACTCGTAATCCCAGTGTTGGATCACGAATTAATCACAAGTTCTAGAAGAGGCCCCATGACTTCATGAGGCTTTGCGGGGACAGCTGGACACCAACAATAACAGCGGGAGAGTCAGGCGACAGGCGTGGTGCTCAGTCTGATGATTTCATCCTCTAACTTCACATCCTCTTTTGAAGCTTCTAGATACTTATCAACTTGATTACGTTTTCACTTGTGTATTTGTAAACAATAGCTGCCATTTCCACGAAAGCTGGAGAGTTCTGTAAGTATAGTGTTCTTGGGTTTGTTCTCTGTGCAGGCAACGCCATGTATAGTGGATTTCCCATAATAGGCTTCTATGAATGAATCAGTAACTAATGGGCAGATAGGATGGCACAAGCTTATGTATTTTTTTGTCTTAGCACAAAGTGAGGTTTTTTTTTTTTTCTTTTTATCTTCTTTTTTAATTAATTAATTAGTTAGTTAGTACAGGGTCTTGCTACATAGCTCAGACTCATAGTGTTCCTCCTGTCTTGGCCTCCCCAGTACTGGGATTACAGGAATGTGCCACCACACCTATTTTTTTAAATTTTTAATTTCTAATTATTTCATTTTTTGAAGAATACAAAATAGAGATATACAGAAAAACAGCATTAGAAATGATACAAGATTTCACTACACAAAGTAATAGGAATTCAACATTGGCTGCTGTCTTCAAATTAACTGTTCGTATTACCAGATAGAAATGTGTAAATTCATTTTAAAAAACATAACAGGGGGCCTGCCCCTTAGCTCAGTTCTTTAAGCGGCTGCTTCCACAAAGCAGTCAGGCTCAGGTTGCTGTGGTTTGATCCCCAGAACTCAAGCCAGCCAAACCTGCCCTGAAGGCATTTGGAGCCTGACAGAAACCCACCCCCCAAAAAAACAAACAAACAAACAAAAAATAACAAAGAAGTTATATAAAATTCAAAAGAAGAAAAAACTGGGAGTAAGAAAAACTTCAAACATTAACTGCTGCTTTCGAAAGACTATCAGAAATTGACAATACAACCATCTCAACCATTTTGCCTATATATTGCTCTGCCCAGTTTATCCTTCCCATTGAAAATTTTTTTTCCCTTTCTCTGTAAGAACTGCTTTCATTGCATCCCACAAATTCTGGTAAGTTGTGCTTGAATTTTCTTTCTTTCTTTTTTTTTTAACATCAGTTATTTTTATTTACAAGAAAAAAAATAAAAACAATGGTACAAAATCTCAAAACAAGATTTTAGGAGAGTAACAATGGTTAGTGCATTGTGTATTGTTACTGCCAAAGTAGTTTCTCATATTACAAGATATAGGCAAGACATAATAAATAAACAACATAGATACAAACCTCTTTTTTTTAAGTCAACAGAAAATGGAAATATACTTTTTAAAGTTTCTAATAGTAGGAGAAGATATCATACAATGTCTTTTAAATAAATTGTAAGTCAAAGATGCAGTATAAATCTTAGAACAAAAATTAAGATTAAGCAATATTCAGAAAATTAAATGTTTCAAAACAATTGAACTAAGAAAAAGTTTTCATGATAGAAAGAGTTGGGACGGGGGCACGAACTGGCGACCTCACGCTATAGAGCCCGGTGCGGTAACCGCTGGGCTAGGTCACCGCCTTGAATTTTCATTGAATTGTAGATAATGTTTAATTTCTTGTTTAATTTCCTCTGTAACTCATTGGTTGCTGAGGAGGGTGTTATATAGTTTATGGGATTTTTGTGGTTTCTTTTGTCATTTATTTCCAGTTTATTGCACTATAGTCAGATAATATGCATAGGATAATTTTTGTTTTCTTGCATATACTTAAGCATGACCTATGGACTAGTATGTGATCTGTTTTAGAAAATGTCCCATGTGCAGCTAAAAAGAATTTGTATTCAGATGTGGTTGGGTGGAACACTCTGTATATGTCCATCAAGTCCATTTTTTTCAAAGGCCTGGTTCAGTTCTGCTACCTCTTTGCTAATTTTTTTTTGTCTGGTTGACCTGTCTTTTATGGATAAGGGGATATTAAAGTCTCCTGCTAAGATTGTGGTACTGGATATTAGATTTTTCACGTTGATTAAGATTTGTCTTATATAGTTGGGGGCTCCTGTGTTTGATGTGTACATATTTATGACTGTTATTTCTTCCTCTTGTATCTTTCCCCTAACCAGTACGTAGTGGCCTTCTTTATTTCATTTGATCATTCTTGGTTTGAAGTTCAGATTGTCTTTAAATAGGCTTGTTACCCCTACTTTTTTCTGAGGTGCTTGGACATGTAGTATTGTTTTCCATCCTTTGACTTTCAGCCTGTAATTGTTTTATGGGTTAAGTGTGTTTCTTGTATACAGCGTATTGTTGGATTTTGCTTCCTAAGCCACTCTGCCAGTCTATTTCTTTTAATTGGTGAATTGAGTCCATTTACTTTGATGGTTCTAACTGAGATGTATTATGTTTGACATGTTATATTCCTGCTGTTGGTTGCCTATTTTTCTCTTGTGTTTAACTGCTTGCCCTATTTGGTGAGTTCTTTCCATTCTCATTTGTGGAATTGTGGTTATTTTGATCCCTCTCTACAATATCTTTTAGTATTCTGTGTAAGGTTGGCTTTGTCCTCATGAAATTTTTCAGTTGTTCTTTGTCATGGAAATATTTCACGTCTGCACTAAACTTGAAAGAGGTATATCAGTCTGGGTTGTAATTTGTTTTCTTGGAAAACTTGAAGTACTTTGCTCTATGTTCTTCTTGACTTGATGTTTTGTGAAGAAGAATTTGTCATTATTCTGATGGGTTTTTCTTTAAATATGATCTGTTTCTTTTCTCTAGTGACTTTTAGTATACTGTTTTTATGTTGAATTTCTAGGATCTTGATAATTATGTCTGGGTGTCGTTTCAAGTGGGTTGAATTTATTTGGAGTTCTGTATATTTTAGTTATTTAAATATCAGATTGTTTCCCCATATTTGGGAAGTTTTCTGCTATTACTTCTGCCCATATTCTTCTTATATTATTTGTATTTACTTTTTCTTTCTCATTGATGCCTATTAGTCTTATGTTGCTCATCTTTGCATCATCTTGCAGATGTTGAATTATTTTTTCCTGCATTCTAGTTGTTTTTGAGAGATCATTTTTTACTACTAATTGTAGTATTTACAGTACTACAATTAGTAACACTAGCTGCAGTGGTGTCTTCAAGGTCTGAAAGTCTGTCTTCACTTTCATTCAAATGGTTTTGCCAGTTTGTGATTGTTTTAATTTCCTGTATATCTCTTTGAATCTGCTTCATGCATTCTATTTGTTTCCTATATTGCTCATTCAAGGCATCTATCATTTTTATTTTCCCCTCTATTTTTTTTAATCAGTGTCTTCTTTAGAAGCACTTAGTAATTTTTTCATTATAGTTATCATTTCTTTTTTTTACTTCAGAGATTATTTCTGATCTGATTTCCTCTGTACCTCATCTGCACGTTTCTTAACTTCAGATGCTATTATTTCAGAGATTTCAGGAGTGTGGCTTCCAACTTCTTTTATGTTAGTGTCTTCTGCATTTGTTCTGGGTGGGCTCGGGGCCTGAGAATATGTCTTTCTCCTTCTCTTTGTCATTTTACACATAGCACTGTCTTCTGACCTTTGGTGTAGAGCTTTGGTGCAGTAATTACCTTTGCACCTACAGATATTATTACCCGAAAGATGTGGTTAAGGCAGTTACAGTTTTGTATTTACAGTACTACAATTAGTAACACTAATAATAAGTAGTGAGATTCAGCAATTGATAAACTTTTGTAACTAATGGGTTTGTATTTTAGATTGTAAGGGTAAGCATTATGACTGTATAGCTAAGGAGATATTAAATTGGGGATTTGTATTTAAATTAGTTCCCCTAAGACCTGTCTGATCACCTCCACTGGATGTACCTGGAGTCTTCCAGGCAGACTTTCACTCCAGTTACCTGTTGCCCCCCTCTTGATCGAGAGAGAGAGAGAGAGAGAGAGAGAGAGAGAGAGAGAGAGAGGACGCTCTTGTAGATCTGGGTCTAGTAGTGTGTCCTACTGGGTCTGGATCTACCAAGTTCAAACTTGTCCAGCTGGGCCTGGCTTGGGTGTGGCAGCTGTGCTCAGCTTCTTCCTGCTGCAGCCTATGGAGGTGAACCCGCTGTGCCCCACTGGCAAGCTGATCTGCTCCTGGATTAGCTGGCTGGATCTTGCCCCTAGCCTCTTTGCTGGGAGTTCCACCACAGGATTCCACTCCAGGCCTGACCACTGGCTGGAGAGAGGTTCAGGTGGGCCAGAGGTCCCATGTGCCAGGCTGCTGGCTGGAGGCAGAAGGTTCCGGTAGGTACCAGTCTGGTCTGCTGGCTGCTGGCTCCATGCCTGGTTTTGTTGGCTTGCACAGCACACCAAGTGTTCCAGGGCCAACACAGCATGTAGTGCCAGGGACTGAACCCGGGTTCTTGTGTTGACCAAGCAGGCAGTTAGACCACTGAGCTATCTCCCCAGCTCTGAATGTTTCAATTTAAAGCAAGAGAAGAAAAGTCTTACACTTCTCTACATATTTTCCTTTCCAAAGACTTCATTCTTTTGTGTAGTCTAATTTCCACCATGTGTCATCTCCCTTCTAGCTGAGCAACTTCCTTCAACACTTCTTAGAGTACAATTCTTCTGATAAGGGATTTCCTAAGTTGTTGTTTATCTGAGTATGAGTATGTCATTATTTAGTTTTTTAATGACTGGAAAATGGACTCATTTTTTAGTA